>NC_136511.1:38676828-39166828 GCF_053919585.1 Euprymna scolopes
TCTTTTCTTTTGCTAAAATGATCATTAGAACTAAGCCTGTGCCTAAATCAAAACGCGGATTCCATGAACAAAGCTTCTTTCTTAGAACTGCACGCCTGTGGAACTCTGTTCCGTCTGCCTGCTTCCCTCCGGACTACACCTTG
This sequence comes from Euprymna scolopes, assembly GCF_053919585.1. Lineage (NCBI taxonomy): Eukaryota > Metazoa > Mollusca > Cephalopoda > Sepiida > Sepiolidae > Euprymna > Euprymna scolopes. Next base: position 38,676,972 of record NC_136511.1, read on the forward strand.
GATGTCTTCAAGTCCAATGTTAACAAATTCCTAATGAACCGCCCCCCTTAATTAAACACTTCATCAAATCTCCACACTAACGTAATGTACTTGCAATAACGCTTATCCCTGAGTGGCTTCCGGGCCTTGATAAGTGGTGATCACTGTGTAAAAAAAAAATTTAAAAAAGCCTGTCTTAAAGACTACCATTACACAATGTATTATTCTAATATCATTTCTCTCCATGCAACGCATGTCCTCAACCTTCACTGATCAGGTTTCATTTCCATACATCATCACGCTGTGTACATATGCCTGGTAGACTCTTCCTTCTCTATATCTGTCTGCACCGCTTGGCCTTTAACTTAAATTGATTAAAATCAATCTTAATATTTAGTCATCAATTTATCAAAATTGATTATGACAACAAATTGAATAATATCAACCTTCACTAGGGGTTGAATTGACTCAATATTTGTTTAAATTATTCGAAACTTACTGTATCAACTTGACAATTATCTGGTATTAATCAGTCACTTAGTATTAAAAAAAACAAACTTTGTGAGGTTTTGACATTTTTAAAATGATGCACATAAATAAAAAATTTAGTTTTGTTTTATCATTTGAATAATTATCTCAAGAAAGTTTAGATTAAATTTTAAATTAAAAACAAATTAATAATGTGCAAGTGACGTGAAGGCAATACAAGCACACAGAAACATGTGAGGTGATTTAAAAAAAAAAAAAAAAAAAAGGAGAGGTATAAAAATTTCTTGATAATAACTCGAATAATGTAAGGGAGACAAATCATATTTTTAGCTGCAAACATTTATCTTCCTGACATTATTTGATTCATCTTTTAAAATTGTCACTATTTAAACAATCTTCCTAACCGGAATAATTTTTGGCTGCTTGTTAAGATACAGTCGACAGATCCAATTTTTTTTTTTAAATATGTCATTTTAAGCAAAAGCAATATTAGGTACTTAATAGTCCTGCCGAAAATAGTAATATATCCAAATATTACAAAAAAAAAAAACACTGAGTAGAAAGTTATTTATAGTTAAAAGTAATTTTTACAGAAAATGGGGTAAATTGTCATTTTTCTTAGACATTCTAAAGTAGAGGTGTACATGCAGGGCACAAAACTTTAAAACAAATATTTTAAGATTACTTGTGCCATGGCTGCGATATTTGTTGTCTATAGCGATAGATTTTTTTAAACTAAAAACAATAACAGTTGTTCTACTTAACGAATTTTTGTAATTTTTGGATATATCACTATTTTCGACATGACAAGTAAATATGTAATATTGTTTTTTGCTGAAAACGATATATTTAACAAATCGATTTGTGTACTATATCTTCGCAAGCACCAATTTTTTTTTTAAAACAAACTGAGGCAAAATACATTTTGATATTCTGGCTAGTTGGAATCAACTATTGATGTGTGAGATGCGATGCTATTTAGGTTTAAATTCTAGAATCCGACAGAAGAAATGTGATTTAATAATTTTTAAACTGGCTGCTAATGTTTCTAAAAATTGGTCTAAAAGTTTGGATTCATAAATGTGTTTGAAGATTGGATCCATTTATAGTTGTGTATTTTTTTTTTTTTTAAGACATTTCAACAAAAAAGTAGGACACTTTTTGCATACCGTTTATAAAACAATTGAGACAATATAAGTACTTAAGCAATTACTTGAACCACTTACAAGATAACATTTATAGAGTGTGTATGGAGGAAATTTTGACTCTCGATTCCTTTTTTTAAGACTACAACTACAACAACAACAACAGCAGCACTATATTCCATTTTCCCCTCAGATGACAGTAAAAAAGTCTAACAACAAAATAAGTTTATGAGCATACTTCTCTTTTTTGGAGTTGTATCTACACGGCGTTGCCTGGGACACATTAATGTCAGCAATGAATGTGCAAGTCACAAAGAAATGGACAAAAAGAAAAAAAAAGCTCAAAATGTAAGGGAGTTAACTCTTTTTTTTTTTTAACTTAAAGCAACAGGTCCAATTTTTCTTTGTGCTTTCAATTTTGGATAAGCCGTATATTTTTGTTGAATTACTGCTGTTAAAATTTTTCCGTTCATTTCTTTGGTCAACCTGAATCCCCATCGCACCATTTAATATATGCGTGGAACCAGCAGAAATGATGTAATTCTTCCTTCTCTCCTGATATTGGAACGTAGCCATTTTGAATTGGCAAGCAATAAGTCTTATCACAGAAGATGGAAAAATACTTAAGAACCAAATGGAAATTGTGGGGGCAGAGAAGAATCGCCGTTTGGTGAAAGAAAAGAGGGAAAAGCCCCCAAAATGCAGTTGTTCTACTGGCTGGCTTCAAGCAGGGGAGATCCTGTTTTTGGTTTTACTTGGTTGAAACGAGGAACAGGGTAGGCATGTGGGTCGATTACTGAAGATGTCTGTAGAACCGATTCTGCCCCCCTCCCCTTTCTCTCTCTTTCTCTTTTCTTCCCTCTCTCTTCCCGTGACTGATCCAATGGGGAATCATCAAAACACAAATTCTCCCTCATGCGTATCATCTCTAGCCGCTCCGTTTTCAGTAGTTTTTTATTGTTTTCTTTTACTACAAAGTCAAAAACCGTGCAAGCATTGTTACGTGAGTAAAGCCTTGATACTAAAGAGTTTCCAATATGGCGACCAACAGACGTAAATTCACGGCGTACGAGATTTTGGAGGATTTATTTATTTATTTATTTTTAAGTAGACAATTTGAGAATAAAGATTTCCCTAAAGTGAGTATATATATATATATATATATATATACTTTTTATTCAGTTTTTACATAAACAGTTAGGTATCGCTACACAGTCATGAATATGTTTCAGTCAACTAGTTATAAATAACTAGAAACATTTTGTTTTTACAAAAGAGTCCTCAATAAAAATTGAAGAAAAAGTGCACAGAATTTTTTGGTTTTTAGCACGTAATATATAGCTTTTAAATTTGTTGAAAAGGATAAAGAAAAAGGAAATGAAAAAGAAATAGGATAATATGACAATATATAGAAACAGTAAATAAAAAGTCGAAATACAAATACCTTCGTATTGAGCACTCTTGAATAAACCTCATTAAACTCGTCGGTGAGTGTTTTCACCTTTGAAAAATATTAATTTGGAATAATTATATATACCTGCTATTTCATTGGAGCATTTTGAGCTTTCAATGATTCGATCAATATATAACGTCATCTTGTCAGATTTTTAAAATCAGACCTAAATAGCTATCCATCTTACATTGTGACATGGCTCAACCACATGAAGGAAAGCAAAACTGGTCACAGTTGGTTAAAGCTGCGAATTTAAATAGGAACTTAGTGGTATACTTGTCAAGTCATTTATCAGTTGTTGCTACCTGACACGGACTTCTATTATTATACCTAACAGAAATTTTATATTTGTGTATGGTTCATGTATTTTTAAGGAGAGCAAAACTGATCAGAGTCGATTAAAGCTGTGACTTGTAATACGAACACTTAGCGGTGTACTTGTCAATTCATTTATCAGTTGTTGCTTCCTGACATTGTATCTAACGAAAATTTTATATTTGTGTATTGCTTTCCATTTGGCGATACAACACGTATCGATACTTGATTCGGACAAGCCTTTTTTCTTTTTTTTTAATTTTTTTAATTTGCTATGCTATTGGCATAAATATATTTAGTTTTTGTTTTTTATAAAAAATTTTCCCTGCTATGAAAACTGTTAGAATGTAAACATTTTCCCTACCAACAGTTTTATGTATTCACACCTTTCGAGTTAGCACTAGAAGGAATATTTTTAGAAATTTTCAAGTTTACAAAATAATTTGAGTTATCAAAATAAAGATCAACAAAATTAATTAACATCTCTTTGAAAGCAATTTTTTTTTTTTTTACCTTCAGGCAACACTAGTCTAAAATGAAAGCAATTTTTCTTTTTTTTTTACCTTCAGGCAACACTAGTCTAAAATGAAAGCAATTTTTTTTTTTTACCTTCAGGCAACACTAGTCTAAAATGAAAGCAATTTTTTTTTTTTTTTTTTTTTTTTTTTACCTTCAGGCAACACTAGTCTAAAATGAAAGCAATTTTTCTTTTTTTTTTACCTTCAGGCAACACTAGTCTAAAATGAAAGCAATTTTTTTTTTTTTACCTTCAGGCAACACTAGTCTAAAATGAAAGCAATTTTTCTTTTTTTTTTACCTTCAGGCAACACTAGTCTAAAATGAAAGCAATTTTTCTTTTTCTTTTTTTTTTTTTACCTTCAGGCAACACTAGTCTAAAATGAAAGCAATTTTTCTTTTCTTTTTTTTTTCTTTTCTTTTTTTTTTTTTTTTTTTTTTTTTTTACCTTCAGGCAACACTAGTCTAAAATGAAAGCAATTTCTTAATTTCCCCAACTCTCTACTGATATATATATACAAATAAATAAACCGTTATTCACTTGGGCGAACACTCTTACCCATTGCTGATTTGGTGGCATCTAAATAGATCCGCCTGTCAAATATTACTTTCAAAATAAAACAAAGTAAAGATAAAAAAAAAAGGATCTAGATGAAAATGATCATCGTTTGCTTAAAAAGCAACAAAAGAAATCCGCCAATCATCTGAGAGAGGTGATGCGTGTATCCTCGTCATAGTTGGGTCAACAAATTCTTATCACACGTTCTTGTCTTGTTCTTGATTGGCTGTCCTCCATACGCATATTCTTGAACCAACACACACAACCACAGAATGTGTTTAATCTAAGGAATGTCTGCCAAAAGACCTATGAAGTGTCTTGTCGGAAGATTGCATCAACTTTCAGCGTAAATGAAATATCTCACATTGATTTGCATATGAGGAGAACAGCTGCATGAAGAAGGACGAATTGGGAAGGACAGTGTTTAGCAGTTAAGGGAACACATCAAAGTTAAGAGTTGGTGCGAATTACAGCGTCAGTGAAAAGGAGTGCTGCCATTTTTCATTTTTATGTAAATTACAGTTTCAATTACTCGACAAGTAAAACTTGTAACATATTCTTTCAAATTACAAAATAGTTTCAAAAGTTTAAAACTATACAGGTCGGTTGAAAATTACAATTTGCACTAACTCTTAACTTCAATGTGTTCACTCAACTGCCAAACACTTGATTCACTGTCCTACCAAATTCGTTCTTAATACGGTTATACCGCTCGTATGCAAATTAGTGCTTTATATTTTTAAGTCACAGCTCAGCATAAAAGTTTCAGGGCTATAGCGTTTACAGTCCAATAACATTTCAGATCACCAGTTCAAATAATACTGATCATGTTTTGTGTATTGATCTGTTATATTGTTTCAGGGTTTTCAGATTTTAGTATATGCAAGATATAATTGAAAGCTTCAAATTGAAAGAGTGAAGAACCTGAAGAGATCTCCATAAAATCAACTAAAAATAACAATTCACTAACCCCAAAGATGAAAAAGAGATTAATTAAGCAGTAAAAATGGAAACTATCAGGAGCTTACTAACTGGAGAATTTAAAAAAGGAAAAATCAAAAAGAAAAAAAAAAAAAAGGGTCAAATGTGTATAGTGTGAAGTAAAGTTGCTTTAAAAAATGTAATTTAATAGTTTTTCTTTTTATTTTAAATCTTTTTAAAAATTTATTTTATAATTTCACCGTAGATTATCATATTACAAACCATCATTTGTAGTTTGTTGTGTATTGTTCTCATTTCATAAAAATATAGTTTTGTTGCAAAAAAAAATAAAAATATTTTTCAATTGAAATTTATGTAAAACTAGCTCGGGTGTTTGGAGGTGTGTGTTGAGCAAAAAAAAAAAAAAAAAAAAAAAAAAAAAATTGTAATAGGCAGGCAGGCTCGAACCCATACCACAAAGGAGGAAAAGAATGTGGAGAAAAAAAAATGTGACGTCTTTGCTCTTGTGCCTAACACCAAACTGGAAGTGACGTAGGTTTAAGTAAGGGTAGACAATCGAAAATAGGGGATGACTTTCGAAAATATTGGCAAAAAAAGTGACTCCTCCCTGTAGAAATGTGCCCAGTTGAGGGTGAAGGAATTAATGCTTTTGCACAAGTTTTTGATATTTGTTGTCCGAAAGATTGAGCTTCAAAACGATACTGATCTCGTGAAAATCCGTCGTCTTTGTCAAAAGTTTCTGCGAGACATACATACATACATACATTTAAACAGACAGGTGAGATTTATATAATAGATTTAAAGTTGGTAGGAGGAGTGTGTTTCGTCAATTAAAAAATAATAAGACTAAGTATTAATTGAGGTTAAAAACTGAGGACTTAGATGTTATACATTAATCTATTTATGTATTAAAAAAAAAAGTGAAAATGTATGTGTAAAGACACTTGTCAACCTATATACTCAATGAATTTTTTATCTGCAGACTTGAAATTTGGTATATAGGATATTCAGACATGTGGAAGACGTTTTAATCGGTTTTCATCCGAAAAAAAAAAAAAAAAAGAAGGTTGCTAAGGGGTCAGAATTGAAAAATTAGTATGTGGGAATCATGAAACATTTTATCTGTCAACTGTTTCACAAATGTGCATGCGTGAATTGTTCATGTAACAGATTCATTATGTTAAAAATAAGTAGGTTTGAAAACACTTTTTAAAGATCGGATCAAGCTGGCCTAATGGTTATCATTCTAGACTCACTGTCTTTAGAATTTGGTTTCGATCTCAGATCGAGTATTTTTTTTTTTTATTTTTACTTACAAGAAGTAAACTGTTTAAAAAAAACATAATACTCCAATGCACATGTCTCAGTTTGTGTATTAATTAAAATATAATATTTATGCATATTTTATGACCGGGCAACGCTAGGCAGCCTGCTAGTTTTCCATATTTAAAAAAATGATTTGTTACATATATTTAATTTCTTTTTTTTTAAATCAAAATAAGAACGTAAGTTATTTCTCGATTATTTTTTAATAATCAGTTATTTTAGTTTCCTTTTTTTTTTTTTTCTCTTCTTTTTTTTTTTTTTTTTTAATTATTTTCGTCCGGAAGAGTAGGGTGGTTAGTGTAAGTTAGATGTCTGATTTGTGTTTTTTTTTTCTTTCAAGGTTTTCTTTGAAATTTCGTTTACAATTGAAGATTTTCTGAAAGACAAAATTGTTTTAATAAGCAATTCGTATTTCCATCAGCATCCACTCTTTTAAATTCACTTCAATTACAAAAATAACATAGCGAGAGGGAAGTGTTGTTATTTTAACCGTATTGCGTTGGCCAGAATATTCGATTCTTTTTTACTGCAGGGTACACATAAGAAAATGGCAGCTCTTTTTGGTTTCATGGCAAAAACTCGTCCGAATATTACAACTGCAAAGAATTTTCCCTTCTGTCTCTGTATGCCTAACACCAAGCGGAATACATAACCATGGGACTGCTTCTCTGTAGACCACAACATGGTTGTCATTAGATCTAATCTTTCTCTTTCTCATATTAGTGTTGGGACGATTAATCAGAATGAGAAAAATCAGAACTTTCTGAGGAATCAGAAAAAATTGTTTATTTTCCAATACCAAAAACGATTTCTTCATCTTTTTTTTTTTTTATTATTTGATTTTTTTTTTTAAATCAAAACTTTCCACTGCTGGTAGTAATAATAAAACAATGAATATTGATTTTGAACTACCAGTAAAACTAAAATCTATCGATCACCTTCTCACAAGTATATTTTTATACTTGGAATATGCACATTTAGCGTGTGTTTTTTACGGTAATCAGAGGGGGGGGATGACAACAAGTTAAATATTTAGAGATTAATAAAGTATCACAATCAGAATAGATAATTTAGTACGGAATTGGTAATTGTCAGAATTGGGAAAAATTTTGGAATCGTCCAATCATATAATGGACAGTTGAAGGTATTGTAAAAAGTGTTGTGAACCAATAAGGGTTCAGAAGAAAGACACAGCTTGGTCACTAGTGAAAACAAAATCTATCAAATAGAAAAGCTAATACAGCTAATAAAAAGTGTGGTTATACGTCAGTCCGACTGCCAAGTGTGCATGACTCTGAGAGACATATTCTCTCGGTTTTTATAGTAAACAGAAGAGCTTATTATTATCCGTAAGGTGGGCACTACAACGGAAGGGAAAGAAAAAAAAAATGGAATATTCTATAATCGGCAAAAGAGAATATTACCACATGTAGTAATATTATTGAAATTATTATTGAAAATCAAGTATTATAGTTCTTTTGCACTTATAAACCAAAGAAAACAGTAGTATAATCAACTCATCTATGGTTGATTTTGATTTTTAAAACTTTTTTTTGTCCACTCAGCACATTTTTGTTCTGTTTTATTGGAGCTCCTCCTTCTCCTCCTAAAAAAGAGGTTCCACTTTTTTTTAGACGATTACATGCAAACAGTTCTAAAAAGTTGGCAATAAAAAGAAATATAGCAAAATTTAAACATCATTTTATTTAGATTTTAAAGTGGAGGGGCACTTCCGCATATAAATTTGACATAAAATGATCACCCACTTCCAAACAAAGTTGCAATTTAAGGACATATAACCAAATATATTTATTTAATAGGAAATAAATAAATGGCAACTCATTGATCCACGATTCATCTTAAGTGCAACAAAATGAGACGGTATGCTTATAGAGGTTGGGGGTGGGGGAGCAATTTTGCTGGAGTATCCAGAGTTGCCACTGTTCATTCATTATTGCGTGTAAAAACAAAAAAGTAATTATTATCTCATTTATAAGATTTTAATGAAGGTTTCCACAAGAAAAACTACACCCCTCCCACCCAAATTAGTATCTAAGAAAATGGCCTGGATTAAGAAATAAATAAATAAAAATTGTTACATATGTCTAAACACGCTATCAGGTCCGGAAGTGGGTGATCATTTTATGCAAAAATGTATATGCTAAAGTGATCCCCACTGTAAAGTCTAAAATATTGATGCTTTTATTTATTTTATATATATATATATATATATATATAGCGGAACCTGTGGAAATTCACCAGCAGACTCTTTCAAATGTAATATATTGATGTTGGCATTTCGTGGATGTTCAACGTAAATGGAGACATCCTTATATTATTGTACCTATTTACTATGCCTCCCCACGGGACAGAGTTAGACACCAGGGTCGTTTTTTAACGTGGAGAAAAGGTACAAAAATAAAAATTGTCTCAGTCGTGAAGGATTTCTCCTTCACCGAAAGAGAACAAGAAATAGAAGTGCAGCATCTGAAGAACAGATGGTATTTATTTGCTCCCCCACCGAGCAAATTAGGCACAAGGCCGATTTTTAATGTGAGGAGTGAAGGGAGGGGGAAGGGAAAATGGGGACCAGCTCCCGAGAGGTGGGAAATGGGAGCTGGTTAAAGGTCAGGCATGTGGGGTTGCCCCCACATCTGGTCTTTGCTAGTCATAGCTAGTCATAGCTAGTCATAGCTTGCAGCATCTGCCGGAACAGATGGTGTTTATTTGCTCCCCCACTGAGCAAATTAGGCACAAGGCCGTTTTTAATGTGAGGTAAAAACCAGCTCCCCTAAAAGGGGTCACTCTGGTTACCAAAAATAATAATTGTCCCAGTATAGAGGGTTTCCCCTCCATTGACTGGTACAAATTATCTTAAGTGCAGTATCTGTCGGAACAGATACTACACTTTGATCTTGCCCAAAAGGCCAATATTATATTATTGTAGCTCTTTTGTTAAAACTGCAAAAGTATTGACTAAGTTAGCAGGGACACCCGGCATAGCTCGGTCATAAAATACGCTTAAATATGGTATTTTAATTTATGCAAATTTCGCATATATTATTATAGAGTCTATCGCTTTTTCTATCGATTCTTTTATATTATAAAGTTGTGATTTCAAAAATATATCCATATGACTTTGGTGCGTCCGTTTGAATCGAAACCAAAACCAAAACTTCTGAAGGAATATCTATATATATATGTTCCTTCAGCTATAATCAAAACTGAAACCAAAACTTATAAAGAATTCTTGGTAAAATTATTTATTACAAGAAATGGAGGGCCATAACACTTAAACGACAGTCCCTCGGAAGAAAAAAGATGTAAGCGTGACACACAAAATAACACACACGCTATCGTGTTAATATATACATGACAAAATGTATTAATATGTAGATTAATGTCGTATTAATATATAGATTAATGTCGTATTAATATATAGATTAATATCGTATTAATATATAGATATGTTTTTTACCGGCAATTTATATGAAATCTATTTTTTTTTTTTTTAAGTAGAATTCCATTAGAAGGGATATTAGTATAGATTCAGGGCTGAAATAATACCATTTTTCCCCCTCTCTCTAATATATATATATATATATATATATATATATATATATATATATATATATATATATATATATATATGGTCAACGTTTAAAATATCCAAAAGTAAAAACGATTGAATTTCACACGGTTGTTGATTAAAAAAAAAAAAAAAGAGTAAAATATTATTTCATTCAATTTAGGCAAACAAAATTACCATTAGTCGCGACAATAAATCTACTGTTATAGTCGAAAAAGACTTCATCAAACGACCAAAAAAAGCCTCTGGTCTTAATGGAGGCATAATTTTTAGGGAAAACTATATATATATATATATAGAGAGAGAGAGAGGAGGAGGGATGAAGATTTCCATGTTGTTCTAGGCTAGTGGAAGATGTGTTCTTTCAATAAAACCTCAAGATTTGTTTTATTTTTATTTTTGTGAAATCCGAATCCTCAGCAAATCTCTTCCGTTTTGTTTTGTGTTTTTTCTTAGCTAAAGCCTAACATCTTAAGTTACAAACCGGATGTAATGATGAATTTGGTTTGGATAAATTATTCTTCCTCCAAGCTGTTGTTTGCCATTCGCTGCAGCCTAATCTGTATATTCAAATTTTTCAACTGAAATATTAACTTTTCATAATGTCTACTTTTTTTAATTTTTTTTTTTTTTTTTATAAATTTGCATAAGAAAAACATTTAAAGTGATCGACCATAATCTCTTTCATTGGCTGTTGCATGAAGATGTAGGGGAGGGCGCTACTTCTTTCTCATAAATTACTCTACTTACCCTTGAATCTTTACCTTAAGATGTTTAGTGCTTAGTAAATCAGCATCAAGCACCATTTTTTGAGTCTTCGGTATGATTCAACAAAAGATTGAACTGTTTTTTTTTTGTTGTTCATTACCAAACACTCAAACCACTGTGCAAAATATATAAAACTAACCTGGGTGCCCGGCGTTGTCCAGGTGTTTGGAGGTGTATGTTGAGGGGGGGGGGAGTGGTAATAGGCAGGCAGGCTCGAACTCATACCACGAAGTAGGAAAAAAAACGTGACGTCTTTGCCTTTGCACCTATCGCCAAACTGGAGATGGCGAAGGTTTAAATTAAAGCTAGTCAATCGTAAAGAAGGGATGACTTTTGAAAATATTGGGGAAAAAAGCGACCCCTCCCTGTAGAAAACTTCCCCCTTGAGGGCGAAAGAATTAATGTTTTTGGCCAATTTTTCGATATTTGTCGTGTGAAAGGGCGAGCTTCAAAGTTTTAGGCAAACATACAAACATACATACATACATTTAAACAGACAGGTGAGATTTATATTATAGACTAACCTGGGTGCCCGGCATTGCTCAGGTGTTTGGAGGTGTGTGTTGAGCAAAAAAACAAAAAGTGGTAGTAGGCAGGCAGGCTCGAACCTGTACCACAAAGGAGGAAAAGAACGTGGGGAAAAAAAAAAAAAAAAAAAAAACCTGATGTCCTTGCCGTTGCGTTCATCGTCAAACTGGAAGTGGCGAGGGTTTAAATTAAGGCGTCAGCAACCCCTCTTTGAAGAAAAGTGCCCAGTTGAGGGTGAAGGAATTAATGTTTTTAGCCAATTTTTCGATATTTGTTGTCCGAAGAGTTGAGCTTCAAAACTATACCGATGTCATGAAAATCCGTCGCCTCTGTCGAAAGTTTTAGGCAGACATACATACATTTAAACAGACAGGTAAGATTTCTATGATAAATGAACAATCATATGCCGTTCTGTGTAACTGTATGTGTATGTATGTAAGAATAACCACGCACACACACACACACACACACACACACACACACACACACACACACACACACACACACACACACAAAGTTCATAACGTAGTGAAATCTAATTTATAAAACTCACTATATCTGTCTCCATATTTTCGAACTCTATCTCTTCCGAAACTAAAAATCGCAGAGCGGCCCCAGGGGCCTCAAATGATTGGATTTTTTATGGACCATTTTTTATGGGTCTTTAGCAGTTAAAATAGCTTTTAAGAGGTCAAAATTGAAAAAAATTCTCATACATTTTGTACATTCGTCTTAGTTTATTTTTAATTTTTAATCAGTTCATATGTGTGTCACGTTGGTACAGTGGTAACGTTACCAGCTTTGAATGCTACAGTTTTGCTTTCGGTTTCAATTCTACCTGATGGTATCCAAATACTTTCTTTCTTTTTTTTTTTTTTTTTGTAATCTGGCCAAATTAAAATATATTTAAGCATATTTTATAACTGAGCAAAGCAGCTCACGCTAATGTGTGTATATATATATATATATATATATATATATATATATATATATATTAGTGTTGGGAGGATAAATCGGAATTTTTAGGAGTATCAGTATCGTAAAATTTATGCATATTTTCCAATGCTAAAAACGATTCTTTTAATTCTCTATTTTATTTAATTTTGTTTGAAACAAAATCTTAAACTGCTGTTAGCAATAATAAAATAAATATTTATTGATTTGAAACTACCAGTAGAACTAAAATCTATAAATCATCCTCTAACACAAGTGTATTTGTTCGTTTGAGAAAATATCTGCACATTTAACGTGTGCTTTACGGTAATCAGGAGTATTAACAATTCTATAGTTCCTATTTACAATGCCTCCCCACGGGACAGAGTTAGGCACCAGGGTCGTTTTTTAATGTGGAGAAAAGGAACAAAAATTAAAATTGTCTCAGTCGTGAAGGATTTCTCCTCCACTGATAGAGAACAAAAAATTTAAGTGCAGCATCTGAAGAACAGATACTACACTATGATCTCGGCCGGGATATTTGTGAAGAACCAGAATCAGGAATGTAGGATGGTATCGGTAATTGTAGCGGAATCGAGAAAAATATTGGAATTGTCTAATCGGTAATATATATATATATATATATATATATATATATATATATATATATATATATATATATGAATAAACGTGGGCAGATAGATAGATTGATGGATATATAGACAGAGAACAGACAAATATATAAATTGTGGAAAAGGAAAAATAAAAATGTTCATCAACGTTTCGTCTTTATTTAAAGACTTGTTCAAAATGATCGATCTAAAGAAATAACGTACGAGGACATCTGAATATATATAGTGTGTTTGTCACGTGAAAAGAATCTTTTTTTTTTTTTCCGAACAAAATGTAGTCGTTAAAATTCAAAAAAGTTGATGCGTTTATGACGTGAAATTGCACTACATTAAAGCTAAAGAAAGGTCGGCTAATCAAGTGGGTGTGACATGCATTTTATGCTAATCTTAGAAAACTGACCCCCCCCCCCTCGCTTCATCTGCTAAAATGTAGACAAATATATATATATATATATATATATATATATATATATATATATATATATATATATATATATATATATATATATATATATATATGAAGTGATTCTTAATCAGTAAAATAAAACAAGTTGCTGGTCCCTCGACGAAGGAGGGATTGGACCTAGTAATTCACTCCCGTTCGTTTGTTCGCATTTTTCTCAATAACCACACCTTGAATTTTTTTTTTTTTTTTTTTTTTTTTAAATTTTGCACAAACATAAGTGATGGTGAAAGTAAATTTTGCCAGAACGGATTTTCCGGGATAACTCTCGTTGCTCCCCTTGGGGGCATTATAGGGTTAAAATTGCTCCCAAAATGTTCGTTCATTCGTTTGTTTGCACTTTTCTCAATAACGGATTAATGGATTTTTTTTTTTTTTTTCTTAATTTTTGCACAAACATTAGTTATGGTGAAATTAAAGTTTTCATTCTAGGAGGTGAACCTCGCATGCTCGGCTTGTTAGCCAAAAAAAAAAAAAAAAAAAAAAAAAAGAATTGAATGGCAAAGGTTTTATACCGAGTGCAGGGGGACACGTCTTATGTTCTTCAAAAAATTATATTTTCCCTTTCCTATTTCTTTTACTCATTGTCCTGCTCTTCCGGTCTCTGGCCAAGAATGTAACCGTTCAATAAATTCATTTCTAAACAACCCTCACTACATGAAAACCCTTTCTTCATTTTTTTTTTTTTTTAGTTTGAGAAAACTTTAAATTTTATGCAAATCTTTAACCCCTCTTTGTCATTATTCCAACTTTTTTTTTTTTTTTGTATTCCCTCCATTTTTTTTTCTCTTTGATTTTAATGTTCCTTTCCAAATACTTGTTTTTTATAGACTTTCTCTTAAAAGAAAAAAAAAAGTTATTGCCTAAATTTAATGAGTTGTTTCAAGTATCCCTTTTTTTTACATTTCATTTTCCTTATTTATCACTTTTTGTTTCTTTTTTATTATCTTCTAGCATATAAAGTTATCGTGTTGGATTTCAAGTCAAACCCAAATATCTTTTCACCAGACGAACTTTGTTTCTGACTTCCAATTTTCATTTGTTACAGTTGTACTATGTTATTAACAAATATCATAACATACTTTGCTGCAATTTATTATAAAAAAAATTATCCAGTCTGGTCCAGTCGACTTATAGTATGAAGCACTTTAACCTAAAAATCCAAATTAGTAAATGGAAGGGTATCTAAAATAATGTAATTTAACAACATGTTTCATGACGTTTTCGAATATCTTGGTGCATGTTATAAGCATTGTCTGCACATTTGCGAACATGATTCTTCAATTACATTTCTCTTCTGTATACGAAGCTATTCCATTTCAATCTATCTTCATAAATAAAGGTTTTATCGTCATCTGAAGTGTGAGTACATTTTTTCTTAGACACACTGGCTCTCTTACAACTAAAAATTTTATTTCTTTTTCTGTATAAGTTTAAAACATGTGCAAATAATATAAAAACTAAAAGCCAGGATAAGTTCATTGCATCCCGGGCAACGTCAGAGAGGTGCAGATAGTTATTTATAAAATGATTTGCCTCAAGCATTTAATCCTTTGTTCATTCAGAGCTGCTATCTCCCTTTGTTCCAAAATATTCTTTGTGAGGAAATATTTTACCCCACTAACCCACCCACCCTTCTGCCGGGAAGTAATGGTTTGGCCTGTGGAACTCTTCACTTTCTATACTCACCCCTTCGCCACCGTCTCTTTACTTCTATCATTCTTCTTTCTCTTTTTCTTGTTCTCTTCTCATCGTCTCGTTCCTTCTCCGTTTCTTTACTGTCTTCCCACTTCCATTTTTAAGAAGAGGAGGAGGGGGAGGGGGACCCGGATTGTCGCCATTCTTTTCTTGCCTATTGATTAAGTCTTCCTGCAAATTCACCAGCCATTGTTGATTAGAGGAGATATTGATTTTTTTTTTTCAACTAAATATCAAGACACCAAGGCTGTCACCTTTGAGCCAACTCCTATCCTCCAGCTCTCTCTCTCTCTCTCTCTCTCTCTCTCTCTCTCTCTCTCTCCGCTTTTCCTCATTTCTCTGCTTCTGTCCTCTTTTTCTCTCTTCCCTTCTCTCATCTCTTTTTTCTCCTCTCTCTCCCTTCCCTTCCCTGCTCTCTCTCTCCCCTTTTCTCTCTTTCCCCTTTCTCTTTTCCCCCTTTGCTTTCTCTCCCTTTTATCCTCTCTTTTCTCTCTCCCCCTCTCCCCTCCATTTTCTCTCTCTCCTTCCCCTCTCCTGTCCCTTCTCTTTCTCCTCTCTCATCCTTTCTCTTTCTCTTCCACCCTTCTCTCTCATTTCTCCTCCTTTTTTTTCTCACTCCCCTTCCTGTCTATTTCCTTTCTCTTTTTCAATCTTCCCCTCTGTTTATGTCTTACTGTCCTCCTCTTTCACGTTTCCTCACTGTCCCATCCTCTTCTCTCTCTGATGATTATTATTATTGTTTAGTGAGACGGGCCTTTGCATTAGAACTCAAGAAGATCATGCCTAGGGATTGCCTGGTCTGCATGAAGTGCTTATCATCTGTAGCGATTCGTTTATCTGCAGGATGTCAGGTTTTTACCCCACATTGAGAACAGCAAGGCTCGTTGCATGTAAAATCCGTGAATGTTTGGCTCAGAACACACTAAGGAATAACACAGAAGCAATTTTGCCTCCTTCACTGCGTTGAAATCTAACGCTACCACGTTGCCACTCCCTCTACAACAAAGAAGGGTTGGAATTTAGGCTGGTTTCTGTGCTTGACAACAACCACAATAACACTGGCGGAATAACAAAGTAAATCAAATTTACAGTAGAGATTTTTTTTTTCTTTTTTTACTCAAAGACCTTTGACATTAGCCAATGAAATATTTGCCGTTTTTGAAGAAGCACCATTTTTACTTCCTCATATATTTGGATCTTTTGGTGCTTCTATATTATAATAACGAAAAAAATATTGACTTTCAAGTAAAATAAATGGTACTTACGTAATTGTCATGTCGCAAATAGTAACATATCCAAAAATCATGGAAACCGATAAGATAGAAAAATAATTATTTGTGGAAAACAGTTTCCGATAAGGGTAGACACAGTTCTGATACCGAGTTGGACATATTAGGGCACGTGTGTGACGTAAACATAAGGGAAAGTAACTCGGTTGAAACACAATATGTAACACAGAGTTTATTCAGAAAATAAAAATAAACAAAACATGTATATATAATTTGGGAATTAAAAAAAACAAAACTTTTTAACTGTTTGACTTTGTAATTCATATATATATATATATATATATATATATATATATATATATATATATATAAAGAATAACTGATTGAATTTGTGAGAAATTGAAAACTTAATTATCTCCCCTGTTAACTCTCCAATTCAAATCGTTAGATTTTACAAATGTCTTTTTTCTACCTTATCGTTTTCTGTAATTTTTGGATATGTTACTATTTGTGACATGGCAATTACGTAGGCACCATTTGTTTCACTTAAAATTCAATATGTTTTCGTTATTATAATTAGGGCTGTGATAACAGCATATTCTTTTCATTGTTTTGGCTCTTGAGTATATATCCGTTAATATCTTATATGTTTTTATATAGACTGATGCATGATGCGGTTCTCGTTTGATTGACTTTGTCTTACTGTGTCAGATATATACTCGAGAGTCAAAAGAATGAAAAGAATATGCTGTTGTCACAGCTCTAATTATATTATAGTAGCACCAAAAAACTTTTATATTTATTATTATTATTATTATTATTATTATTATTATTATTATTATTATTATTATTATTATTATATAGTTGGCTTCTTTTACAACATATTTAGGACTGAAAACATGGTTGGATCATTGTACCGATCCAGAAACTACCCAATATCTGTTGCAATCCTCTGTCTATAGAATAAGTCACCTTTTCTGGCTTCCTCCCCCCTCTCTATTATTGACTTTATTCAACCTTTATTCCCTTTGTTTACCCCTCCTCCAGCTCCCCTTTAACGCTATTTCCCTTTTTACTGGTTTCCATTTAGCTCTTCCCCCATTCCCCATGCCAGTATTTTCTTGTCTCCATCCTTCTTCCCCCACCCCTGCTATTGATGATGACACACTAAGTCATGTGTGTAAGGTTAGTTGTAGTAGGCATAAAAAGGTATCCGACTTTAAAAAAAAAAAAAAAAAAAAAAAAAAAGGACTTTATGACTTCCCCTCCTCCTTATTCAGGGGAACTCCTTGCATCTTCATTCCAGATTTAAAATGGAAAACGTATATCTGATCTGTTGTTATGCTTGTTGGAAAAAATAGATAATTCTAATCACTCCAAAACGTTGGAAAAAAATAGATAATTCTAATCACTCCAAAACGTTGGAAAAAAATAGATAATTCTAATCACTCCAAAACGTTGGAAAAAAATAGATAATTCTAATCACTCCAAAACGTTGGAAAAAAAATAGATAATTCTAATCACTCCAAAACGTTGGGAAAAAAATAGATAATTCTAATCACTCCAAAACGTTGGAAAAAAAATAGATAATTCTAATCACTCCAAAACGTCGGAAAAAAATAGATAATTCTAATCACACCAAAACGTGCAGCTACTCTTAATGCAATCTTTGACTTATATAAGAAGCAGATTTATCCTCAAATGGAGTACTCTCGCCGCATTTGGGGAGTTGCTATTCAAAGCACTCTTCGCTTGCTTTAACAAAGCACAAAATCGACTTTGCAATCTAGTGGGAGACTAGCCTGCGTGCCCGGTGTGGCCCGGGTATTTGAACAAAAATTATTAAAAAAAAAAGTGGTAATAGGCAGGCTCGAACACATACCGCAAAGGAGGAAAAGAAAGTGAAAAAAAAAAAAAAAAAGTGACGCATTAGCTGTTGCGCCTATTGCCAAACGGGAAGTGACGTAGGTTTAAATTAAGGCTAGTCAGTCGAAAAGAGGCGATAACTTTTGAAAATATCAGCACAAAAAAGCGACTCCTCCCTATAGAAAATTGCCTAGTGTAGAGTGAAGGAATTAATGTTTTGGGCCAATTTTTCGATATTTATCGTCCGAAGAGTCGAGCTTAAAAATGATACCAATCTCGTGAAAATCTGTCGTCTCCGTCAAAAGTTTTTGTGAGACATACATACATACAAACACTCATACATTTAAACAGACAGGTGAGATTTATATGCATAGATGATCTCTTCTCCACGGCCACTTAATCACAAGCAACAACTGTGCTAGTCTTTCTCTACGTTATCATTATTTCCATGGAAAGTGCTCGACTGAGCTCCAACCTCTGATTTCTCCTAACAAGACATTCAAAACAAGAACTTGTTGTCGTAACACAACTCTAAAGAAGTTTCCTTCCTCAGTGTTACTAATACTGAACAGAATTTCCATGAACAAAGTTTTTTTCCAAAATGTTTTTATTTGTGGAACACATTACCTTTTCAGGAAACAAGGTGGATATTCTATTTATTGAAGTCTCATCTAATATAAATTGAGTCAGTTGGATTTTTAAGTTAGACTTAAATAGCAATATATCTGACAAATCGGTATATGATTCTGACTAACCATTTCCTTTACATTATCATTGGCGCATGTTGTTAGGATAAAATTTATTTCTAATTAATACCTTTCAGAAATACTTCGTTCAAATCGAATCATTTTTCTGATGGTTTCTATTCTTGTCATCAGCAACAAATTCATATTCAAATGGACGCCATGCTTTGTTCTCAACAACAAATTTATTTATTGATAATGCTTATAAATAATACTTATAAATAATACTCTCTAGTCTATTACCGTCATCCACTATTCGTCCTCTCCCTATTTGTTAAAAAAAAGGTCATTTGTTGCAAGATCAAACAATATGATTTGGAAAGAATTGTAAAAGAACGAGTTTACAAGGATATTTTTCGGATTGATTTGATGAAATCTTTCAGAGAGTTTGATTCGTATATGAGGTGCCTTCAATAAATTTCCAGACTTTTTTGTATAGGCACTTTTATTGATAGCACACACACGAAACTCTAGTCCCCTTTGAAGTAATCTCCTCTGGCTGCAATGCACTTGTACCATTCCAACAACTTCTGGAAGGCCCGTGGAGCTCCTCTTCTGTGAGAGTGTCAATGACCCTAATCACAGCCTCTTTCATCCCCTCAATTGTCTCATAACGACAGCCTCTAAAGTTTTCCTCAAACTTAAAGAATAACCAAAAGCTGGACTATAGGGAAGGTGAGGAACTGTCTTGATGCCCATCTTGGTCAAGTAGTCTGCAATCTTCTCTGAGCACACTAAGGAAAATCTTTGCCCAAAACTTCCGCATCTTCAGTTCCTTGCGAATAATTGTGTGTACAGTTTCCAAACTGACATTAAATTGTGCACTTATTGTCTCTATAGAGCCATGACAGTCCTTATCCATGAAAATTTTTATTTGGCCATAACTCTGGTGTTCTAACTTTCTTACTCCTCCCACAGCTCTCGTCGTCCCTCACAGACTCCCTGCCTTTTTTTAATCTCTTATACCATTCAGAAACTGATGGTTGATTCTGGCAAGATTCTCCAAAAGCAGTGAAGCATTTCATACGTTTCTGTGGCATTTTTTTTTTTTTTCAAGTTTAAAACAGAATTTTATTGCATATCGTTCTTATGAAGTGTCCTCACGTCCAGATTGCATTTTTGATATTAACCAGTTGTGACAGGCTTTAGTAGGGTGTATTCCAATTCCTGTTGTAACTGTTCATTTAAACCTGAGATCATAAAAATTGGTCAGTCATTTCATAAGATGTATAGCAATAACCTTTTCAATAGTCTACTACAATTTTCAATGCCTGTACAAAAACGTCTGGAAACTTATTGAAGTCACATCGTATTCATACTTTCTAAAGTTATCTGGTAGAATTTTCAAATAGCATTCATCGATAATGAATTCTAACTAATCCCTTTCTTTGTTTCGTCTATCAATCATGTCAGTGGGATGAATGTATTTGATTTCGCGTCAGTTTCCTTCTGAAAATACTTATTCACCCCAAGAAAAAATTTTCCAATGAATTTAGAATGATGTAAAAATCTTCAAATAAAAAGGGAGATAATTTCTACTCTAACTTAAAAGTAAAAATATGAGTTATGTCCCTTGTATTTTCAGCTTTTTCTTTTACAGCTCTATACGGCTGGTTATAGTCAGCATTTTCCCTAATTTTTTGTGTGGTGCTATTGGAACCGGTGACGAGGCAAAACAATAACTTTGTTTTTTTTTTTTTTGTATTTTGCAAATAAAGACTAATCGTGTTATTTTTACCTGTATAATTTTGTTAATTTTTATT
Organism: Euprymna scolopes; assembly: GCF_053919585.1. Lineage (NCBI taxonomy): Eukaryota > Metazoa > Mollusca > Cephalopoda > Sepiida > Sepiolidae > Euprymna > Euprymna scolopes. Next base: position 38,697,908 of record NC_136511.1, read on the forward strand.
GTATATTTTTTAATAATGTCCTTTTTTTTTTTAATTTTATTTCAATTAATCGTTTCAAAATATAAATACTGAATAACAAAAAAAATAACATGGAGGTACTGTTTTGCCTATTTACCGATTACATCAACAGTCATGCTGAAAATTAGAGAAGACACTAGTCGACTATAACCATCTGAACTTCTGCATGTCAGTGCAATTAGGGAAGCAGTAACCAGAGAGGGAATTCCAAAGTATGGTAGTCTAAGGGAAAGAACTATTTGAGTAGAAGGCTATTTGCACTGTGTTATTTTTTATTGTATCCTTTTTCAATGATGTCTTTTTTTTTTCTTTTTTTTTTTCTTTTTTTTTCAATAAATCGCTTGAAAATACAAATACTGGATAAAAAAAAAAAATTAAAAAAAGGCGTAGTTTTAGCTCATCACCGGTTCCAGCAATGCATTGTTGAAAATTAGGGAAGACGCTAGCTGACTATAACCATATGGCTTAGATGTTATTTAAAAAAAAAAAAAAAAAAAAAATTAGCTAAAATAAGATTAAGAAATCCCAGGTAACGCCGGGTAGTTACAGCTTGTCCCCAATATGTTTGTGAAGTTAGCTTTATTTTATGTTTAATTTCAAAACAGGTGAAATTTCAATTAAAATCAAATCTGTTGTTATCAGTTGTCGTCTCTTCTCATCTTGCTTTAAGTAAAGTGAGAGAAAGGAAGCTGGAAGAATGTTTATGGTCTGTTGGCAAGACACACAACTGTCTGGGAGTCTTACCTTAAAAACTTTCTCTGTCTTGTCTATCAAATGGTAAAAAATTTCTTATAATCTGATTATGCCGGCTCTGAATCAGCTTTTAACTTTTTATTATAAACATGCTTGGATAGTTTATCGCGTGTGTATCATCTTGTCAGTTCCGATACGCTTGTAGACTTCTCGGCCATAGTACAAGTAGTCGCTAACATTATCAGCCAGTTGGATTTTTATAGCCAAATAAATCATTTCTAAAGAAACGTTTCAAGTTGAAATCCTCTCATTTTAGGATTTAAAGTCTGGCACAAGACGAAATGATTCACTTATCGTGTGTGTGTGTGTGTGTGTCTGTCTGTCTGTCTGTCTGTCTGTCTGTCTGTCTGGGTGGGAGAGGGAGAGAGAGAGAGAGAGAGAGAGAGAGAGAGAAACCGTACACACACGTAAATATCTTAGACCAGTGATAATCATGTCTTGGCATTGCCCGGGAAAAAATAAGGAAATAAATAGTTGCGACCCTTCCAAATAAATTGATGGGAAAGACGCTTTCCAGATCAAATTACTAAGCATTTATCCATGATTTAAGAAATGTGTACAAATATAATTGAATAATGATGATGGAAACAAACATTGAATTATCTATACTATTAATACAATTCTAAATGTTTATTTATTTATTTATATGTGTGTATGTATATGCTAATAAAACTTTCGAACGGATGCACCGAATTGAAAAATTCTTTTTTTCCCTGAAAGGTGTGAGTCCTTAGATTGTCCTTATCTATATATGGTTCGTAACGAACAACGCCGAGTCACACAAAAAGCCCGAAATAAGGGTTTGTGTGCTGTTTCGGGCAATTGTCGAAAAAAATTACCTCCACATGGCAACAGAATTTAGTACTGTCTGTATACAGTTGCGGTAACATCTTTCGGCATATGGACAGGACTTGTATTTTTTTTTTAAACTTCTCTAATCACTGACTGAAAAGAGGTTCTGCAAAATTAACTAATCAAAGCTTTTCAAAGCGGATTTTCACGAGAATGGTATCGTTTTGAAGCTCGACCCTTCGGATGACAAATATCGAAAAATTGGCTAAAAACATTAATTCCTTCACCTTCAACTGGGCACTTTTCTACAGGGAGGGGGTCGCTTTTGTTTTTAATTTTTTTTTTTACATCGCCATTTTTGCAAGTCATCGTCTAGGTTGGAATGACTTTACTTAAACGTTCCGAACTTCCGGTCGCATCATGGAGGAACGGTAAAGACGTCAGTTTTTTATTTTTGTTGTTTTTTTTTTTTCCACTTCCTCTTCTGTCTTTGCGTCACAGGTTCGAACCTGCCCGCCTACTACCACTTTTTTATTTTTTTGGCTCAATACACGCTTCCGAAAACTCGGGCAACGTCGGGCACACAGGCTAGTATCAAATAAAAAGAAAAAAGGGGTTAAAAAAAAAAACTATTATTTTAAAGTTTAAAATGTAACCTATTTTTATTTTTACTATCCCTGGCAACACAGTAGATACAGTTATTTATAAAAAAAAAAAATGATCTAAAACTGTATTTACCTTATAATGGTATTGTGACAGGCGATAAACTAGGAAAGGTTTTAAAGCAATAAGTCTCCAACTCTGCTTTCACCCCGTTCCCATTTTATTGTTTGTAATTCCTGAAATGTCGACTTCAAAGGAGAAAATAAACATTGGTCCATTATGGGTGAGCATTGGTTGTCTCCCCTGATTGCTGAGGCTGTAACTAAATCTTGCCGGCAGGTGTGACCGTATCAATTTGCCGCCGGTTGGCAGGGGGTCTAGTTCAAACACCTTTGCCGGCTAACCTTCACAGTGATTCTCCATGGTTATTTTGCCTAGCCTTTCTTCTTGTTTATTATTCTACTCCACCCGGGTGTTAATATCACACCTGTCACGCTCTAACCCCCGGGCCACTTTTACCTTTAAGTTTCTTTTGAATCTACCATCCCGGGAGTGAAAGGGATTACCTCAGTCTAATTTGTCTGTCACCCCTTTTTATGGCTTCTCTAATCACTGACTACAAACAGGTTCTGCAAAATTGACCAAAGCTTTTCAATCCTTTATTACAACGTCCCCCTACCCCCTTTTTTTTCTTTTCTCCCCCTCCCCAGCATATTTACCCGGATTACGCTGATGGAGATCAAATAAGATTCTTTCACCTTCTTTTCGGGTCACGGGTTTGAGCCTGCCTGCTTACTACGACTTTTTTGTTGTAGTACGCAGGCAGGCTTGAACCCATGATGCGAAGGCGAAAAGAAAGTGAAAGAAAATCTGACATGTTACCGATGCTCCATGATGTGACCGGAAGTCTAAAGCGTTCAAATGTAGTCAATCGAAAGCAAAAGATGACTTGCAGAAATGGCGTCGAAAATCCGAGCCTTCCCTGTACAAAACTGTCCAATTGAAGCTAAAGGAATTAATGTTTTTAGCCAATTTTTTTATATTTGTTGTCCGAAGGGTCGACCTTCAAAACGATACTAATTTCGTGAAAATCCATTGCTTCTGTTGAAAGTTTTAGGCCGACATACAAACATACATATATACATTTAAACAGACAGGTGAGATTTATGTGTGTGTGTGTGTGTGTGTGTGTGTGTGTGTGCATGTGTGTGCATGTGTGTGTATGTGTGTGTGTGCGGACATTTCTCAACTGAACAAATTTTTTATCTACAGACTTGAAATTTGGTATATAGAGTATTCAGACATGTGGAAAACTTGTTAGTCGATTTTCATCCAGAAAAAAGGATAGCTAAGGGGTGAAAATTGGTACTTGGGGGTGTCATTGAATTTTTATTTGTTTAACTGTTTCATGATTACACACGCGCGAATTGTTCACATTTTGTTAAGAATAAGCAGGTTTGAAAACAGCCTTTGGAGATCATTTCAAGCTGCCCAAACGGTTATGGTACTTGTCTCACTGTCTTTAGGTTTTGGTTTCGATTTCAGCTCGAGTAATTTTTTTTTTTTTTTTACTTACAAGAACTGAGCTGTTTAGAAAAAACCTAATGCTCACATGCATATGTCTCAGTTTCTTTCCATTTTTTTTCTTTTAGTTCATTTTTTCTTCTTTTTTTTCTTTAAAGAAATTTAACATTACGTTTAATACCGGGCAACGCCAGGTATATCTTCTAGTATTGAAAAAAAAGAAAAAGAAAAAAAGAGGTTTAAACAAAAACTTATATTTTAAATTTTAAAAAGTTATTCGCCATGCTGATTTTTATTATAGGTGATTATTAAAAAAAATCATTACGAGTCGTTTGGGATGGACTAATTAAAAAAAATAAATTGTAGCTAAGAATGTTATTATATCGTCAATAACATGGTACAACAATAACAAACAAAATTGGCTAATCAGAAATTAAAATTTGATTTGTTACCTTAAATGCTATTCGGGCCTGACTTTGGAAATCGGATAAGCTCATTTTAAAAGTTTATTTTTCTGAATCTGTAGATTCTGGTTATATTTGTAATTTGTTAACCTATTTGTTATTTACTTTGGAACAAGTTAAGCGCAACAAGTTGATGAATGTGATTGGCAGGGATTGAGCCGAAGGTCAGTTGTAGTAGCAGGTCAAGATATTGAGACTGCAGAAAGATTAGACGACACGTGAAATACTCTTGCTTCCCGTATTTTGTCCAGCAGTTCTCAAATTTCACAGACCATGTTTCTGAGTCTAGATAAAGAATTGTTGTTTTCTGGGTTGGAATCAATCCATCTAAACACTTGTCGTCGGTAGGTTTCTGGTTTTCCAAGTAGTACTTTTTTATTTTTTATTTTTATTTTAACTCCTTACATTAACTAGCTTCATGTCTTGTCTGTAGCGATTTCTATTAGAAAAAAAGGAGACATAGCTGTTGCTGATATTATAATCTACTCTGCTAGGGAAAGGGATCTGATAGGTAAATAACCCCCTCCCCCCCCCCCCCCCCCGACAAAAGGAGGGTGGACCTGTGAATTCACCCTTGTCCGTTCATCTGTCCGCACTTTTCCCAATAACTACGCCTTGGAATTTTAAAAAATTTTGCACAAACATTAAACATATGAGTAAAAAAAATAACAGAACAGATTTTCCAGGAAAACTCCGGATATTCATATTAAAACCCCTTTTTTCTATTTATTTAAAAAGAAAATACAACTTTCTTATATATGGGACATGGAATTGCACTCATCTGCAAAAGATCAAGCTAATTTGCATATTATTAAAGATTCATTTTAATTAATTCCCTATTAGTTTTTGTCCGGTTTTCTTATGGGATAGTCATCTTTAGTTATTACGTGTAATTATTTTCATGCAGATATTCTACATGATTTATACTTGTGTAATATTTGCGTAAAAAGACAAACCTCTTTCTATATATATTATGTATGTGTATATATTTGTTTAAAAACTTTTCTTATCAAACTCCTCTGTCAGTTTTTGATTTACAGACATGAAACTTAATATAGAGGATATTTGAACCCATGCAAAACTTTATATTTGAGTTTTGACCGGAGAAAATCAGTGCAAAAATGTGAAAATTAAAGAAATGGAATTTGCCAGGTGAAAGTCGAACGACAGCATTACAAATATGCATGCGTAACGTAATAGCTATTGGTTCATGTTTTAATTTTTAGCCTTGCAGCAAACATGTCTTCATAACTCAGGCATTAACGTCAAAGGAAAAAGTAAATCGTAAGCTTAACGTTTTTGGTTTCGATTTTCAGTGGTGGGACACAAGTCATTTTCTTTTTTTTTACCTTTTTAAATCATTGCTATATATTAAGTCCAATATGATCTAATATAAAAGCGAAAATGTATGTATGTTCGCTTTTTGTGTATGTCTGTAAAAGGCTTTTTTCGCTGGACTTTTCGGTCGGCTCATTCCTTCTTAAAACTTTTTATATCACGTCTAAATGATAATATCTATGAGTTACGAACGGGGGTCGCCTGTCTATTTAATTTGCTCGACTTTCATGTGCTATTTTTTCCAGATTTTTAGAGCATCCCGTGTATATTTCACTTTTCAGTATAAAACAAGCAAAAACTGGCTTGCAGCCGCGTCATGTTTCAAGGTCAAGCATCACACGACTTAAGGTTCTCGCACCTGTTAATTTCATTTTATAAACGTTAAATTAAGAGGTTTTTCATTCCTCTTCTCTCATGGCTGAGATGGCTAGGTCCCAGGGTTTTTTTCCATTTCGTTTCCATCTCCACGGCAAAGGTTCGGGGTTCAAGCCTACTTTCCTACTAAAACTTTTTTTTTCTTTTACACCTCCAAAGACCTGACCAACATTTTTTTTTTTTAAATAGGGTTGTTTTGATCACCCTCCCACAACACACACTTACAAACACCCGGGCCACGCCGGGTACCCCCCGCTAGTCTATAATATAAATCTCACCTGTCTGTTTAAATGTATGTATCTATGTATGTTTGTATGTCTGCCTAAAACTTTAACAGACATGTCAGAACTAGACGAAACTGGTATTGTTTTAAACCTCAAACTTTTGGCCAAAAAATATCGAAAAATTGGCCAAAAACATTAATTCCTTCACCCTTATTGGGGCAGTTTTCTACAAGGAGGGGGTTGCTTTTTTCGCCGATATTTTCGAAAGTCATCCACTTTCTTCGATTGACTAGCCTTAATTTTGATGTTCGTCACTTCTGGTTTTGCAATGGAAGCAACAGCAAAGACATCACTTTTTTTTTTTTTTTTAATGTTTTTCTCCTCCTTCACGGTATGGGTTCAAGCCTGCCTGCCTGCCTACTATCATTTTTTTTTTTTTTTTTCCTCAACACACACTTCCAAACACCCAGGCAACGCCGGGCACTCAGGCTAGTATAATGATAAATACGAAATCTGCATTAATGAAAATATCATATTTAAACATATTTTACGATCGGGCAATGCCAGGCAGCCTGTTAGTATATATATATATATATATATATATATATATATATATATATATATATATATATATATGTTTATATTTATTTATTTATTCATTTATTTATTATTAAATATTTTTTATGCGCGTAAAAAAGTATTTAATAATAAAAATAAATAAAATACGTCCCATAAAAAATAAGGGCGATCTATTCATATACATATGAATAACAATAAGAGCTTATAGGTCTTTAAAAAAAACCGCTAAGTTAGTGGGAAAAAAATAAAAACAGCATTTCGAAGTTGTTAATATTGCTAAAAAATGCCAATAACAAAATATATATACACACACATATATATATATATATATATATATATATATATATATATATATATATATATATATATGCACACAAATAAATACACATTGTTCTTTACTATATTGTGGGAGATTGCGTTGATTATCATATCCATTCATATATGTGAAGGACTCAAGGTCATGATCCCTCCGCGCCAGGCTATCCAACATAGTCACAGAACTTTCTGATCTTGCAGTTGTTTTCTGAGAGATTGAGACATTCTTTCGAAAAAATATTTATTTTTTAATTTTCCCTTAATACGTTTGCTGCCTTTTTATCTCAAACCATTTTATTTTTGTTTCCAACGCTTTTTCTTTCATAAATTTAATGAGAAGGAAAAGAAAACTAAACTTATTTGCACCTGCAAAGTTTGCAATTATTTAATTAACATTTTCTTCACTTTCTAAACCGTACTTAATTTTGCGAATATATATTTTCTTTGAATTAATTACACCCGGAAGATTTTGAGGTTGTAAAATATTATCTAAGAATAATAAACAGATTCGAGTTAAATGCCTCAGCTTTAAAAAAAAAAGAAAAAACTTTATGTAATCTACAAAATAATTTGGTTAATTTTAATTTTGATTCATTAATTAAACAGATTTTTGAAGATGATATTAAATATACTTAAAAAGGTTAAAACAAACAAACAAACAAAAAACAAACAAACAAACAAAAAAAACAAAAAAAAACAGTATATCAATAAAAGACACAGTTAAGTTAGAGTTGGAAGTAAATTATGGGGTGTAAAAGTCTAATTATGAGTGAATGTTACCAAAAACCAAAAAGATCATCAATGATTTTAGTGTTGAAAAAAAAACAAACAGTATATCATGTTTGACGGCTTTTAGAAATTGATTTTCAAATTAATTTATCTCTGGCCAAGTTTTTATTTATTCCTCTTTCTCATAAAACCATTCTTATCACTCCACCTCTATGGTTTCTTTGGCCTTCTCTTGCCAACCAAATCTGCTAACCTAAACTTTTCTACATCTATTAACCCAAATCCTATCGTTGATTCTGTCAGAATGAGAAATTTGAACGTTGGACTTTCAGAAAAGGTGCTATCAATGGTTTGAAATGTTTCTCACATTAAAGGAAACAAACTTTGTCTTGGAAGTATTGTCTTACTGACCATCCGCTTTTGGTCTGTAGGTCATTTAAATGCCTCGGAATTTTAGAATAACAACACAAAATAAAACAAAACAAAGAATAATGTACGTTATCTTTAAATTAATTTGGTTAATTTTAACTTGGATGCATTAAACAGATTTTTGACAACGGTATTAAATTATTAAAAAACAAAACAAAAAAACCCAAAAAACAGTATCAATGAAAGACCTAATTGTTAAGTTTAAGACTGCATATTAAGAATAGAATGTAGTGTCATCGTGAATAAACCCATCTCAAACGCAATTGCATCGGGAAACGTTAGTTATGAAGTATAATATAAGTTCAAATATCAATCCGTGTGGCTCATCAATGTGGATCTTTCTTCTCCGATTAAATTAAATATTTGTCCAATAATGCCATACGAGTTAATTTTCCTGAGTAGACTTTCATGTCAAACTTTGTTAAAAGCCATGGACATATCTAGGACTACCGCTCTGGACTCACCTGCTTTATCCATTGTGTTGTACAGACATTCAGGGATGACCATTAGGATATCTGCAGTAAAATGAGATTACCTAAATCCATATGGTTTGTTAGAAAAAAAAAAATTTAACATCTTCAAAGTGAGGAACTATCGCTAGATTGATTAAGGATTCAAAAGATTTTAGCAAAAAGTGTGAGGAGAGACTTACGAGGCAATAATTTTCCGGATTAATTCTTTTGCCAGAGTTCTTGAAAACTGATACCACAGAGGCAATTTCCCAGCTAACAGGGAAACGAGATTCTGTGAGGAGTTTGTTACAAGTTTGGATAGAAAAAGAATGAGTGCACTCAATCCTTCAAAAATGAAAAGCAAATGCATTCTGTATGTTTGTACAAATATGCATGCGAAATAACGTCTCAGTTGGTGAAGTTAAGACAAAGAAAACGTCTCAAACAGAGCAGTTAAAAACGTATCAATCGGTATCCAAAAATAAATTTATAAATTAAACACCTCGTTATGGAAATTGAGTAAAGGAGTTATTTCTTAATTCATTTTAGATGATAACAGATCGAGGGGGTTGTCAAACTTGCTATTTTCTTTTTTCCTTAAACGCTGAAAATTATATCATCTGGTAGATTTTTTATTTGCTAAATTTTATGCTAAGACAACTGTGTGCTGTTCGTGAAAAATGAATAAACATTTTGCTAAAAATAAATAAATAAATAAAAACAGTCAGCTGCCATTTCGAGAAGAACAGATATAAAACAAAGGCTGAAGAGAGTCCAATGTTTCTCGACCATCAACTGGTCTCCTTGTATTGGATTTGAAACTGGCGGTACCAATGTTTTTCTGGACTTCTGTAAAAAAAAATTATATATATATATATATATATATAAGTAAGAATGTGTGTGTGTGTGTGAGAAAACTTCTCAACCTATATACTTAACAAATTTTTGATCTACAGACTTGAAATTTGCTATATAGGGTATTCAGACATCCAAGAAAAAAGTGTTGGTAAGGGGTCAAAATTGATATATTGGTCATTGGATTTTTATCTGTTTGCTGTTTGATGAATGCGAATGCACAAATCATTCACATTGTTAAGAATATGTAGGTTTGAAAACATTTTTTAAAGATTGTGTTAAACTTGCCTAATGGTTACTGTACTTGACTCGCTGTCTTTAGGTGTCAGTTTCGATCTCAGCTCAAGAATTTTTTTTTTATTTAGAAAAGACATAAAACTCGCATGATGATGTCTAAGTTTCTTTTTCAATTTTTTTTTTTTTTAAGGAATTTAACATTACATTTAATAAACCAGGCAACGCTGGGTACATATGCTAGTAATGTATATATATATATATATATATATATATATATATATATATATATATATATAATCACACTCCTTTTCAATCTTTTCCTCTCAAACATTGGGGTTAAATAGTATTACTGCATGCAATCATATAACCTTTTTTTTTTTTAAGAGAGCTATACCAATTGTTTTTATTCTTTCATTTTTCCAGTACCTTCAATTGTTAATAAATAGAACAAACACAAAAGCTATAAATAAATAAAATAAGTAGGAAGAATAGACTGAAACTATGGGTGGCTTGGTCAGCAATAGCTTAATCCCAAAAACCGAGGAATATTTTAATATGTACGTTGTGTGATTAAAATATATAGGAAAAGTTTTTTGGGAAACAAACCATATTAACTCAGCTTTAGTTTAATGCTGCATTTGATGTTGATTGGTGTGATTCTGAAAATTGTCTTTGACCAAATTTTTTCACAGAAAAGCTATCAAGGTAAAGAATTCACTCCTTGTCAATTTCTTATATTTATAAGTAGTGTTGGGACGATTAAAGGAATCAAGAAAATCAGAACTTTTTTTTAAAGTATTGGAATCTGAACAAATTTATGACTATTTTCCGATACCAGAAACGATTCTTGTAATTGTTTATTATTTTTTATTTTTTTATTACATTTTCACCCCAAACAAGGAACATTGCCACTTTGTTGTAGGGGGCTACTATCAGGGACATAAGCATCAGGGGTACTCTGTAGGAAGTTGGGCAGCAAGATGTTGGTTCACGTTGCACTTGAACTTCTGCATGTCAGTACAGTCAGGGAAGCAGGGACCCAGAAGGGAATTCCAAAGTCTAGCTATTCTGGGGAAGAAACTACTGAAGTAGAAGGATCTCTTGCATCTAGGGATCTCTGCTGTGAAGGGGTGGGATTTAGCTGCTTGTCAGGTTTGTCGGGGGGTATTTACGTCGTGGGGGCACAAGTGCTTGCAGTTCGTCAGAGCATTCTCCGTTAAAGTACTTGTAGAACAGGCAAAGGGATGCAACATTTCGTCGATGGGACAGAGGCTGAAGTTTAGCTGACAGTTCAGGACCTATCATTTGGTTTGTTTTTATTTAAAACTTTATTTTCATTACTGCTGCTAAAGATAAAATGGTGAATGTGTATTGGTTTTAAGTTACAACAAAATAAAAAGTATAAATCACACACACAAGTGTATTTTTACGGTAATCTAAAGAAAAACAACTCTATACCTAAATATTTAGTGATTTTCAAATTAATTGTATCTGCAACGGGAAAACTTTGAAATCGGCCTATCACCAATATATATACACATTAGTGATGGGACGATTCCAATATTTTTTCCCGATTTCGATACAATTACCGATTCTTTACTGAATTCTCGATTCCAATTTACAAATCTCTAAATATTTAATATAAAAAAAATTGCCCTCGATTATTGTAAAAAGACATGTTAAATGTACATATATTTTCTCAAATGTAAAAACGTGTGTGTGTGTGTGTGGTGGGTGATCTATAGATTTTAGTTTTACTGATTGTTTAAAATCAATAAATATTTATTATTTTATTATTATTACTACCAGCAGTGGAAAATCTTGTTTTAAGCAAAATCAAATTACCAAAAAAAAAAAAAAAAAAAAAAAAAATGTTTAAGGAATCGTTTTTGGCATCGGAAAATATTCATTAATTTTCTCGATACCGATTCCAATACCTCAGAAAGCTTCGATTTTTTTCCAATTTGCGATTTCGATTAATCATCTTAACATTAATATATTTGGTTTATAAATAATGAAAGAAATTTGGGGATTTTATTTTGATTGAAATAAAAGTGACATTTTTTTTTGTCTCTCTTTTCAGAGTGTGTCATTAGGTTGATTTATATTTTAAGAAAGTGACACATGACATTACTCTGCCTCTGTATGTCTTTCTTCACCCACCTCTCTCCCTCTCTTTCTTTCTCGCTATCTCTTTCTCTCTCTCAAATGTGTTTGGGTAGTTAAGCTTACCAAGTAAATGAATGTGATTGAAAGGGCTTCACCCCGGGGTTAGTTTTGATGTAAAAAAAAAAAAATATGATTTCCAATTTATTTATTTACAGACATTGTCTTCTTTCCAATTTCTATTTTGATAACCATAGTCGCAAGTCAACCATTTTTGCTGGAGTCACGGGTTTTACTCTTTAAAATATCACTCCAGAGTTGGAAGTCAGACTTATTTTTATTTTTATGGGTAGAAAATAGAAGTTAGAATTACACAATCTTTGAAGAAGATCAATGTTAGTTTTTTTTTTTTAATTTTATACTCAGACTTCTGTTAGCCAATTCCCTTTTTTAGTGTGTGTTTCCATGTTGTTAAAAAGAAAAAAAAATGTAATGCACTTTAATTTCTTTACAAACATAATTGTTCCTGCCCAGAATATTTTTTACATAAGACAATCTTTCTTTTCTGCAGCAAATGTTAATTACAAATGGAAGCCATTTTTTTTTTTTTTTTTTATCAGTAGCAAGTTTCAATATTATTACAGAATCACATATACTGATACATTCTTTCGTTTTTAATAATATGAGATGGCTGTTATGAATATCCATATTCCGTTCTGAATGGCCATTTCATTTTCGTTAGCGTCGATCCTATGTTGTTAAGAAGAAAAACAAAATTGTAATTTGCTTTAATTATATTTTATTCTTTATTGGAATCCTTTGAGTTGAATAATTTGTATATTTTATTTATTTGCGGACTGCTATCCACATTTTCATAGTTGTAGTAGTTGTTTCACCACGTTTCAGCCAACTATTCCTTTGGCCTTCTTCAGGTGATTAATCTCAATGGGATAAGGATGTTGAGTCTATTACCTGCATCCTCAGTAATTACTGGCATCTGCAGTTGTTGTCTCACCACGTTTTGGCCAGTGATTCAATGCGTCTATCCACTGTGCTACAGGCCCTGAAGCAGGCCAGAAATTTAGTTGGTCAAAACGTGGTAAGACAACAAAACTATGGACGGCAATAATTACTGAGGATAAAGTTAAGAGACGCAGCATTTCTATACCGTTGCTGTTAACCACCTGAAGAAGGCCAGAGGAATAGTTGGCCGAAACGTAGTGAAACAGCAAATATGAAGATGAGGATAACAGTTTGCTTTAATTACTTTGAAAATACAAATTATTGCTGGCCAAAATATTTCTTGCAGGTTAGGGTTAGGGTATCTTTCTTTTCTGCAGCAAACATCAATTACAGATGAAAGAAGCCATTTTTTTTTTTTTTTAATCTCGGCAGCAGATTTTTATTAGAGAATTGTAATACTGATGCATTTTCGCGTTTATTAATCTATATATTAATACCGTAGTATTTTTAACGTATGTACATGTGTCACGCTTTCCAGATTATAAATTATTCAATTTATTAAAAAAAAAGGAGGATAGGAGGTGATGATATACTTCAACTAAATTGGTATACAAATACGCTAATTTAATGTTCGTAGCATGTTATCACCTATCCTCCCTTTTAATAAATAGGATCTCCCGATCACCAAAGACGCAATGTAAAAAATTAAAATAACTTATCTACATCACGAGAAATGCCGGGTGTCTTTAATATTTTTATCAAAGTTTTGTATAAAGAAAATATTTACTTAATCTCCAAGCCACACATTTCTTTTCATTCCGAGAATGTCAATGTTAAAACTTAACCTGATTTGTTTCCGATAAATGGCCTATTTCTTCCCTTTTTTTTAGCAACGAAAATGTATTGGGACTTCAAGTGTGCATAATGACGGTCCTCTGTTTCTGCCTAGCAACCATTTGCCAGAATAATTCCCCTATTGTGTCATTGCTTAAACACCCTATTTATCTGCAACTCTAAAACAGACATTTATTATCAAGACCGTTTCCACTTGTTGTCCCCCCCCCACCGTTTTTTTTTTATATATATTTACACCTGTTCAGCACTAAAGAAGTCTCTTCCTTCTCAACGCAAACAATTTAAAACTTTTGTCAAATTTCTTATTTCACGTCCTTATCTACAATGATAAAAACAAAATCCTAAAGAATGTCATTATTGTCGACAGATGGCAACTCTTTTCTCTGTCGTCTGCTCGACTTTAACCTTTCTTCTAGGCTCTTATTACTCACTTAAAAAAACAAAAACAAAAAAAAAACATTGAGAGATTTTAATATAACTCTGACTACCCGATGTTGCCTAGGATTCATTAATTTTGCTTTAGGTTAAAAGATTTTTATATATATTATTTTTTATTGGAATTCTGCGAGATGATTCAAATAAAACATATAATACCATTCAGTACGAACCCGACAGTGGAAGACCAGATAAGAATGAAAAACTTGGATTTATAAGACCAAATAATCCAGTCTGGATTGCCATTTAGGACCTGTGGCACAGTGGATAGAGACGTTGAATCTATGGTTCCAGAGAAGCATTGTCTGAAGATAGTGGTTTCAGTCCCACCCAAAGTAGGCCAGAAGATTAGTTGGCCAAAACGTGGTGAGACGACAACTATGGAAGGCAGTAATTACTGAAGATACAATTACGAGACTCCGCATTCCTATCCTGTCGTGATTAATCATCTGAAGAAAGCCAGAGGAATAGGGAATAGTTTGTCGAAACGTGGTGAAACAACCATGAAGATGAGGATAACAGCCGCAAATAAATTAAGGTTTTTTGTTACACATTTCCAAAATTACAAAGAAAAAAAATATTTTTGTTTTATTATTTGATAATCAATAAAATTTGCATAAAGCATAAAGTAAAAAAAAAAATGTAAGTTACGTAGAGACGAGTGACATATGCAAACACATGCAAAGTAATCAATGTTATTTAATATCGAAAAGAGATGCAAAGAAAAAAATGTTCCATCATAACTGAAATAATTCAAGAGATATTATTTTAAGTAGCAAAGATTTATCCCCCCTTGCATTGCTTGAGGCATTATTAAAAATTGTGATTGTAACACTCTTTCTGACCAGACCTTTTTTTTCCCACAAACAAACTGAACATTCTAAAAGGAAGACAAAGAAAAAATGGCTACGCAGAATCAAATCGTCAAATACGGTCTAAAATCTAAAATCTGGCAAGATAACTTTATATATTAGATTTTTACATTTTGCCTAAATGCTTTTTTTCATTTCTAACAGATTTTCTTTTTTTTTTTTTTTTTTTTTTTTTTCAAAATAATTAAAAACATGTTTTATGGAAAAATTTCAGATGTGAAAAATAAATTCTGTGTGTGTGTGTGTGTGTGTGTGTGTGTGTGTGTGTGTGTGTAATTTTCAGTTACAGACTAAATAGTATTACTTACCATGTTGATATTTCATTTTGTTTATAATGGTTTTTTATTCATCTGTTTTATCAACTTCAACTATTCAACCCATAGATAAAGTGACAGTAGCAAAAGTAAAAAGTAAGGGGTGGGTGGGTCAGCAACGCACAACTGAAAGAGAGTGAAAATGATAGAAAGTGAATAAAAAATGAATCGCTTGGTGAGTTGATGCAAATTAGACTTAGGAACCACCGCACCCTGCAACGCATGAGGCAGTCAAAGTAAACCATCATTTTCGGTCTGAAGCCAGATCCATGGCGACCCTCCAGTTTCTTCTCATTGCAATCAAATCTCTTTTGATTATTTGCTTCAGTTCATTTTTGGTCTTTTTTCTTCTTTTTTCCACCAAGGGTCCATTGGAGCACTTGGTTGGCAATTCTCTCTGGGGTCAATCCTAGGATATGTCTGAGCCAACTTAGACGTTCTTTGCAGATTATTGACCTGTTGGTTAATGTTGTTTCTGATTAGAACAGAGCGATTGAAATGGGTCCTTTTTTTTTTTTTTTTTTTTTTTTTAAACAAAACTCAATCCCAAGACTAAGAAATATTTTAGCATGTATTTGGTATAATTAAAATATATAGGGCAAAAAATAAAAGCATAATGGAAACAGCCATTGATTAACTTATCTTTATTATAATAATATATGTATATGTTATTTAACAGGAAAATTTGACGTCTGGGAATAAGAATGTCTTACTGTCCCTTGCCCATAGTGTAACATGGCCATTAATTTTTAACTGTGTTGTTATATTTCAAACCTTTCAGACCCACACACTGTCTGGCACCGTCACAAAGAAACAAATAAAAAAAAAAAGGAAATAAATAAAAATCTGACTCAAAATTTTTTTAAAATGCAAATGAAAGCATTTATTTGTGGTTCTTCCAAAATGACGCATTTCATTATCTTGCAAGAGTCTTTTTGCGCATACGTGTCTCTGTCCCTGTCACCTTATATCAGCCAGTGCTTTCTTGCCCTCGGCTTCACACGTCCATCTTCCCCAGTGCGCACTTTGTTTCTCTTGCACGACCACGTGCTGTCCTTTTTTACATTTTATTTTTGTCCTCTTTTTCTTCCCATGACGTCAGCGTGTGCACACGTCAATTTGCATATGTTTTAACGGCTGCTGCTACTACTAATAATTTTGCTAGCCAGCTATCCTACAGCTGCTACTGATTTTCTCACACGCACCCATACGTGCCATGTTACCAAAAGAGTACACTGCTTCATTACAATAGCCGTATGTTGCCATTTTTAATATTTTTATATATTTTCAATTTTTCGAGTGGTGCTCAAGAATGTGCTCAACATTGATGAGGCGAGTGGGGCTGTAATTAAAGTGGCATTGAAATAAATTTTGGTAATCTTATACTCTTTTAATTCACTCGAGGCACAACTCGTTTTCTCCAAGAATCAATGAAGACCATTCTGCACTCCTACCCTAGATCTTGAATACCTTATGAATATTTTAGTTTTAATTTCTATAATTTTTAATTCATAAATAAAATAAAACCGTATTTATTTTTTATGGAGTCAAACATGAACGTGTATAATGTAAGATGTGGAAAATATTGGTTGTAAAAAAAAAAAAAAATTGCATATTTTAGATTTATTAAATTTTGGTGAGCTTTTCTTCACCAGGGTGTCCCAAACTGGGATTCCCTGAGTGAGGCTTTGGGGCTCTAGAAGTCCTTTTTTTAAAAAAGACCAATTGCTTTATATGAAAAAAGTAAATTGGAAAATGACTGCAGAGATTTAATTATTGATCTTTTTTACAGGAAAGCGATATGATACATGGTGTAAAGAGATACACAACGTGAAAGGTGTGAGGAGTTTCAGAATGGTTCATGAAAAAGAAAATAAAAAATAAATTAACAAAACATGCAACAATTTTTTATTAATCAAAAACAAGAAAAATGGTTGTAAACAAACATTATCGTTAGTTAGTGTTAAAATTTGGAATTAATATTTTTCATATTTATTTTAGAAATTATGTTGTTAGTGCGCCGTGAAAAACCTTTGCTGTGCTCAGGGGTTCCATAGTGTCCTGAAGTTTGGTAAATCCTGGTCTTCATGACTTGTTCTTTTGAAGTGACTAAATTACAGTCTCAGAACTAATCACAGGTCTTCATTACTGTCTCCTGACTTAAGCCCTCAAAGGTTCTGGCAATCTGGACTTTTTAGTTTGCCGTCATTCACCATTCGTGTTACATCTGGAGCTGTTGATGCTTCGTTCTACTATGCCCCACACGAAGAAGAAATAGGGTTAGGGTTGCAGTAAGGCAAGCTGAGAGGCCAGATGTTAGAGTAAGATTTATTTGAAGTACACGCGCACACACACACACACACACACACACACACACACACACACACACACACACACACACACACACACACACACACACAATCATAAAGCATTGAACAAATGAATGAGAATCTCTTGAAAAAGAAAAATCGCTTCACATTTGCACGGCTCTTTACATATTACATACATTGTTTGAAATTATTGAAGTATATATATATATATATATATATATATATATATATATATATATATATATATATATATATCTCACATATAAAGTTATCTTGTCAGATTTTCAAAATCAGACCGATATAGCAATCTCTCTGACATATCAATACTTGATTCAGACTAGCCTAAATTTTTTATTGTTTCTTCTTACCACTACATTATTGACACAAATAAATTTTATTTCGCTTTAGGTTTTTCGTAAAAATACTTATGCTGCCTAGGAAAACTATTAAGGTGGAAACGCTTTCTTTTATTCACCAAAACAGAATAAAAAGAAATTATAGCGCAATTATAATAAGTTATCTCCCTTGACTACTTCAAGCATAAATACATAAATTAAATTATGTAACTCTACTACATTTTAGTATCAGTAGTAGAGGCTAATTTTAGATATCCCTTTATTTGATTGGTCTGCCTTTGTAAATATTTTCTTTTTAATTTAAACAATTTAACAATGGGTGGCTTAAGGAATCACATACTTTTGTCCATTTTTATATATATATATATATATATATATATATATATATATATATATTAGTTATCCAGATATGTGCTTTGTTGTTACTGCAGATCATCAGCATGGCTAATTATAATGAGATTTCAAACCATGTTATATATGAGGGTTGTTCCAAAAGTGAAGTCTCCTATTTTTTAACTCAAAAAGCTAAAGAGCTACAAAGATGGGAGTGGTACTATTAAAACGAGTTATCTTTTATGCCCTAGATTTTATTTTTCTACATAGTCACCACCATTCTCAATGCACTTTTACCAAGAATTCATCTCTGCTTCCGATGCACATCCATTAAAAGGGTTACTTTCTTAGAGTTTCGCGCTGTCAATATCTGCAGCAGAGATATGAAACTTTCAGGTTCTCAATGCATATAAGTTCAGTCATCATAACAATGCAATTTGCAATCTTCTCTTATCCATTCGAACAAAAAAAAAGGAGGCATTACTTTTGGACGCCCATCGTATATAAATTGAAGTTCGTTAATGGAGGAAATTACAGAGTTGTTGAGCGTTTAGAAAAGCATAAAATTAAAACTAATCTGAAAGAGTGATGATGATGTTTGTGAGGTGAGGGGGGTGGAGATCATTAGATTTTGTCTTTTCTGAAGATGAAGGTGTCAATGGTGAAGGTGATGACTTGCTGGCGGGAGAATGGAGCAATAAACACCGTAATATGCATGCGTGCAGAAAATTAACAGAATAAAAAAAAAAAGATAAAACTTTGAAGAAATGCCATCAGAGTTCCTCATATATATATATATATATATATATATATATAGAGAGAGAGAGAGAGAGAGAGAGAGAGTAAAAGAGAGAGGAAGATGAATGTGTGCGCATGCGTCATCCATTGAGCTCAGATTAGATTCTTTGAATCGAATAAAGTTAGTTTGCAAAGGTAGTTAATTAAAAAAAAAAAAAAGAAGCCAAATTAATCTCTTTCTCTTCGCTGTCATTCCCTTTTCTCCCCCCCCCCTTTCATCTGCTGCTTAAATGTCCTTTTGTTAATTTAAATAATGGACTCTTCCTATTTGGAGGTTTATAGTTTTACTAGCAGACCGTTCAGCGTTGCCCAGTCGTAAAATACACTTAAATATGATATTTTGATTCATGCAGATTTCGTATTTATTAATATAGAATCAAATCTTTATTATTATATTGTACCCAATATATAGTAGTGATTTCAAAAGTTAAAAAAAAAAAAAAAAAAAAAAAAAACTAATTATTAGCTAGAATTGAAACCAAAGCATAAATCACTCCAGCTTTCCGTCGGATCTAAATCCATACACATATAAATATAACACGTAAAAAAAAACTTTAAAAGAAAAGGTTGTTTCACCTGTAAGGGTACATTAGCACATGTGTAGAGAGGCACTTTAAGTCGACTTACGCCTGCTAAGTTCCAAGTCTTTTTCAATTTTGATCCCTTAGTAGTAATTTTTATGGGCTAAAAACCAAAGTGAATTTGTTCCACAGGTCCAAATCCCTTATATATCAAGTTTCAAGTTTGGTGACCAAAAAATTGACAGAGGAGTTTGATAGAGACCCTTCCTCAGACAGACAAGGTCACTTGTATATATATATATAAGTGATGGGATGATTCCAATTCTTTTTTTTTTTATTCCGATACAATTACTGATTCTGTACTAAATTTCCGAGTCTGATACAATTACCGATTCCGATTCTTTATAAATCACTAAATATTTAACTATAAAATTGTTATTTTTCTTGATTACCATAAAAAACATCTGTTAAATGTGCAGATATTTTCTCAAACGTGCCAATACACTTGTGAGGTGAGTAACCTTTAGATTTTAGTTTTACCGGTAGTTTAAAACCAATAAATATTTCTTGTTTTCTTATTGCTAACAGCATTGGAAGATATTGTTTTGAACAAAATCAAATTTAAAAAAATACAATTAAAAGAATCGTTTTTGGCACAAATTTTTTTCGATACTGATATATATATATATATATATATATATATATATATATATATATATATATATATATATATTTTTTCAGTAGAAATATATTTTATTATATATCAATCCTTATATAAGAAGCTCAATGTAATTACAGAGCAATATAGAGAATAAATGACAAAAAGTTATATTCCAAAATTCATGATATTGACCATCTTATAATGTGTTCCTTTAATTCAATTGACTTATACAATTCTTGACAGTATCTGTTTCGTAGCGCAAAATCAATCACTTAATTATTATATCAATCAGTGAATCTGATGAGTTAAGGGCAAAATAGATTCACTGATTGATATAATAATTAAGTGATTGATTTTGCGCTACGAAACAGATACTGTCAAGAATTGTATAAGTCAACTGAATTAAAGGAATAAATTATAAGATGGTCAACATCATGAATTTTGGAATATAACTTTTTGTCATTTATTCCCTCTCTCTCTCTCTCTCTCTCTCTCTATATATATATATATATATATATATATATATATATATTAGTGTTAGGATGATTAATCAGAATCGGAAAAATTGGTACTTTACTTTTAATGAAGATTCCATTTTTTTTTTTTTTCCAGTTCCTAATCCTCCTCCTACTACTACTACTATTTACTCACTGAAAGTTTTGCAGGAGTGATTATCAGGGATTTCTGACTGATAACAATAGGTGGTGTTCCCCAACATCTGAATGTCCTTCCATTTCTTTTACATGGCATTGCAAATCACTTTACATTTTCACAACAGCTTTTTACCATTGAGTTTGCATAGGTATTAATTTTCCTTGGAATTTGAGTGACAATAAGCCTCTTCAATATTCCAGTAGTCTTCATGTTTTTTCACTAGAGATCTGGATGGTGTTCTTTCTTCTTGCTCTTTCCATTCTCTTAGACCCTTCGTGACCATTTTCTGTACTACCAGCTCATGTTGAGGGGAAGGGGCAGATTATAGGATTTTTTAATCCATTGTATTTTGCTAGATAAAGGGCATAATCTGTTAATTTGTAATAATTTCGCTTCTACACAAATTCATTTGAAATGTACATTAATGTAATATCATAAAGTTATTTGACAAATGGATATTTGATTCTGACCAGTGATTTCTTCCCTTTTCATCCCTGCAGCATCTTTACACTCAAACCTAATTCAGTCTAGTTAAAAACAAACAAATGTTGTGACAGTATGCGAACGTACATATGCAAATGCATACAAAATGCGACATGATGTCACTGTATGGAAAAAGATTATAAAAAAACAAAAGAGATCACGTTAGATAAGACGATCACGTGGGAGACATCACAGCTGTA
Organism: Euprymna scolopes; assembly: GCF_053919585.1. NCBI lineage: Eukaryota > Metazoa > Mollusca > Cephalopoda > Sepiida > Sepiolidae > Euprymna > Euprymna scolopes. The sequence continues at coordinate 38,719,476 of NC_136511.1, forward strand.
AATGAGAAGTCATGCGTGACAGGAGAATGAGGAAATAAATGTCGTTGTTGTATGAAAAAGTGAGTTTGAGTTATTCTTTCTCTTGGTCTCCTTTGTGACATAGACTGCTACAACGTGTTGGGTCCCATGTGTAAAGGTGTGTGTAACGTTATGCAGTGAATTATCTGCTTTGCATTTTAAATATCTTTTCTTCCATCTCATGACTTGCATATTAATTTTTGTGCTTAATATGCCTTCCACCACTTCGCATCTTCAGTTATGTCAAAGATTTAAAAGAAAAAAGAAGGGGTACTTCATGCCTCCTTGATGAACACTCGGTATTATAAGGTTAGAATCAAGTCTAAGTGTAGCAATGTAGAGAATGAAGTAGCGTCCTCCCTCCCTAAATCTGTGTAGTAGTAAAAAAAAAAACAAAACAAAAGCGAGCCTTTGCGCTGCCCTTGACCATGGCCGATCTATATATTTTCGTTTACCTCGGTGTCCATTTACTATTTTTCTATTTCGATGTTTCTTCCGTTTTATAGGATTCCATTTCAAGTCTCCAACTTCTCAACAATTGTCTACAAAAGATTGCTTTCACCATTTCAACCGAAATCCCATTCTTCTTCAAGAAAGCTCTTCGTTTTATCCTGAACCTCTCAAGTCTTCTCGTTGTGTTTTCGCGTTCCTTGAGCAGACTCCAACATCTGCTCTTTTCTTTGAATACATTTTTGTTGGTCGCCACTTGATGCAACAATTGAAGAAGAATTGTTTTTGTTTTTCTTTTCTTGAAGAGTTACAATCTCACCTGCCTCTTATTATTGCTCTCTCTCTCTCTCTCTCTTTCTCTCTCTCTCTCTCTCTCTCTCTCTCCATTTCTGTCTGTCTCTCACTCTCACTCTCCGTCTCTTTTCATTTCTCTCTCTCTTTCTCTCTCTCTCTCTCTCTCACTCCACATCTCTCTTTCCCACTCCACATCTCTCTCAATCCACATCTCTCTCTCTCTCTCCCACTCCACCTCTCTCTCACTCCATCTCTCTCTCATTCCAGTTCTCTCACTCTCTTAAGTATTAACTGCATTAAGGATTGAACTTCTATCCTCTAGCAAAGTATCACCTAAAACTACATTTTCCAAATTTATGCCAACGGTCCTTGCGAATAAGATTTACCAGAAGAAGGCCAAAGGTTACATCGACCAAAACATTGTGAAAATAACACTCAAGATGAGAACAGTAGTCCAAAGAATCCAAATAATACAAATTACTTAGAGTTAACTACTACTACTCCTCCTCCTCCTCCTCCTCCTCCTCATTGTTATCAGTCATGTTATCATCTTATTTCTCTTGGTCAGGATTCTGACGTTTTCTAGCAGCCTATAATCCCAATATGCAAGCTTGGTTGTCTTGACGATTGAGTCTGTTCAAAGTCTAAGATCCTAGTTTACATTCAATGCATTAAAATTTTCTTGAGTTTTCCAACTTTCCCTTGTTATTCCACCTCAAGCTGTCTGCATTTTACATCCAGGAGTCGCTTCTTTCAGAAAATACTTTGACCAGATTTGAATTATTTTTATATGCATGCTATCTAGAAAAAAAGGGGGTAGAAAAGAGGGGCCGTAATGCTGTATTCATCAATACAGAGTTAGTTCCCTACATTTGGAACAAATAATTTTATGAAAAAAATAAATAGATATTTAAAAAAAAACAAAAGACAAATTGCAAATAAAAATATTACCAGGCAATGCTAAATAAGGACAGCTAGCATTCTAAAATATTTGAAATTAGTTTGAAATTAAGAGGGGGGAAAAAATGATTTTCACTTTTTTAGTTTTGTAAGAATTTTTCAGACGATTCTTTAAATGATTTGTTAAACATGTCTTGACAAAACCATTTTTTTCTTTTTTTATAGAATTCGCACAGAGAAGAATGGGGGAGCTTGGTGTCCAAAAAATGTGATCAGTAAGGATACATATGAATATTTACAGATAAATCTTGGAGAACTGTATGTTATAACAGATGTCGAAACTCAGGGTAGATTTGGTAATGGCAAGGTAAGTTATCTCCCTTGATTTTGATTTTGCAATTCGACAGTTTGGACATTATTGGATTATTTCTTTTATTTATTATTACTTTATTATCTGTGACAAATTTTAATGTCTTTTCCGTATTTACACTCTTCTTGTCCAATTTAAGATGATATTTTGTCAAAACTTAAAACTGAACAAAAGAAAATGAGACCAGTGATGGTATTATAATTATTATTTTTATGCTAAATATTACTTTTATATAACTTAGATTTATGAATTTGAAATATAAAATAAAGTGAGCATACAGGTGAAAGTGATAAGTGTTACCTGCTATCACTTTGGTGTTTTAGATGTCAGTCGAGAAATGAAAAGAAAATATTTTATTAATATCTGATGAGAACAATTTACGAAGATTAAATAAAAGGCTCAGTTAAAAATTCTTTATAGCTTTCCATATTTGGCATAAGGATTCCCAACTTTGAAAAGATGCACCTGAAGAATATTGGAGATTACATCTGAAACGTGAATATAACAATCGAGTTGAGAATAGTAATCCAAATGACTGCAATATAAAAGATTTTAAAAAATCATTTGCAATTATTTTATCGACAATATTTGGATTTTTAATGATAGTATGTTTCTGAAATTTGGAGATGAGGATTGGTAATTCGTATTATTTGTATTACTGTTCTTCGTGTATATCTTATCAAACTTGGGAATATTACTGCACGGAATCTTGAATGGAACACTTTATTTAATTCATGGGAGTAGCATTCTCTCTTTCCGTCAGCCATGACTGGGTAGAAGTCCTAAGTAATTTGCAATTGTATTTTCCGTCGCCCACAACGAGGACTGAACCTTCAACCTCCAGAAATGTGACTTTATAACTGAATTTATTCAAGTACTTTATCCACTGCATCACGGTCCTTGTAGACAAAAAGATTCCCGGGTTCAGCAAAATGCACCTGAAGAAGGTTGGAGGTTACATCGGCTGAAATGTTGTGAGAATAACATTCAAGATGAGAACAATAAAAAAAAAAAAAACAAAAAAAACGGCCATGTCAGACATGCAGTCTGTTGGCAATATGTATCCCTTTGCAAGCACAGCTTTGCCTCACATGAAAGATACTGTAATTGTGCCCCTTTATATGGAAATCACTCCAGACAAGGCATAAAGCCACTTGATGTAAGGAGCTACATAAAATAAAATACTTCAAGGGAAAATAACTTGCCAACAACAAGTGTTAGATGGAATAGATTCTGACCCAAAAACAGCAATTCTTCCCCCTTTGTCAGAAACATAGTTCATGGAATGTGAGGACTAAAGGACAAAATTAGGGAAGCGAGTTATGACGCTGCCGAAAGTAAACCCAAGATCCACATTTTACTCTGCTTAAAATGCTCGAAATTGCAGTTTTTATCCTTTCAATTTGATAAACGGCCTTTATTCAAAACGTTTCTGCACACTTTCAAACGATACATCGATACATCGATTTCAAAAGTAAAAAAAGAAACACAAATCACATCTGACCAAAGTTTTAGGTTTCCCTTGAATTCAAGAATAGCAATTTCAGAAAACTCCATACGTTTCAATTAAACCTAGTATAAGTTTAAATTTACCATCAAAAAGAATAATCATATTTAAGTTGACATGACAGTACAAATTGCGATCCATATCCTGGGTTTGTCACGTCTGATGTAAAATTCATAGTTAGTTTATTCAAGCTTCTCTCTTTACACCATCAACACTCTGATCCACATCTGGCATCAATTGAAATGAATGGCTCTCGTCTTCAGGAGGCCTCAAGTTTTGACAAGCTTCTGGGCTTGACAATTACTCTTGATCTTAAATGGAACACGTACATCAAATCTGTTGCCAGGGCCGCTAGAAAAATGCTGGGATCTTTCTATCGATCCAGTAGATATCTCACTGCTCATGCAATTCTCTATCTATATAAGAGCCAGGTACGTCCAAGGATGGAGTACTGTTGCCATATCTGGGCAGGAGCGGCTAGGAAGAACTTATCCTGCCTTGATAGGGTTCAAAATAGACTTCGTAGTAGCCTCATAGGAGATGTCCTTTTCTCTTCGCTGCAACCGCTATCTCACAGAAGAGATGTTGCGAGCTTGTCTCTGATGTATCGTTATTTTCATGGAAAGTGTTCGACTGAGCTTCAGTCTATGGTCCCCCCTCGCCAAACTTTCAAAAGAAACACTCGTCTAGCTGAAAAAACTATCAATAATTCCCCCCACTCTTTATCTGTGCCTAAACCTAATCGTAGATTCCATGAACAAAGCTTCTTTCTTAGAACTGCACACCTGTGGAATTGTCTTACGCTTTCCTGCTTTCCGGCTGACTACAATATGGTTGTCTTCAAGTCTAACGTAAACAAGTTCTTGATGAGCCGTTCCATATAAGTTAACAAATTTACTGAATTTTCATTACTAATGATTACTATATTTCCCAATTTCTACTGTACACTCTTTAACCCTTATCCTTGAGTGGCCTCTTGGCCTTGATAATGTGGTGATGCCTGTGTAAAAAAAAAAAAATCTTTACATACTTTTTTATCTTGTGTTTTGTTGAATTTTGATGTTTTGTTTTAGTAAATAAATTGTTGTGTGCACTCCTCATGGTAACAATTTTTTAATGTAAATCGCTCCAGACAAGGCATGAAGCCATTTGATGTAAAGAGTTAAAAAAAATATATATATTTCAAGGTCAAAAACTCGCCAACGATAAGTGTTATGTGCATAGATTCTGCTCCAGAAAACAGCAAATTTCCCCCCCTTGTCAGAAACAATGAGTTCTAAAGGACAAAATGATTTGTATCAGCTTCAGGAAATCCTGAGTTTGGCACATTTGTATTGTTGAAACTTCCTAGTCAATATATTCTTCGTAATACATTTGTATTGTTGAAACTTCCTAGTCAATATATTCTTCGTAATACATTTGTATTGTTGAAACTTCCTAGTCAATATATTCTTCGTAATACATTTGTATTGTTGAAACTTCCTAGTCAATATATTCTTCGTAATACATTTGTATTGTTGAAACTTCCTAGTCAATATATTCTTCGTTATATACTTTTTGTCTCACGTTTAGTTGAATTGTGATTTTTTTTTTATTTGTTTGGTTTTTTTTTTAAAATAAAAAGCTTGAAAATAGTTTCGTTATCATGTGATCGGTGGTTCTAAGCTGAGGATGATGATGATGAGTCTGACATCTGTAAATGTTTCTTCGTCTTGTTTTTTTAACTGTCACCGGGCCTGGTTGATTTCAGTCTCTTCTTTTCGGTTTTATTCCACGTTTACTTATTTATTTGTTCTTGTCAAAGCAACGATTCACTTTGTGTTGCCGTTTTCCAAGAATTGAAAGGTTGGTGCCAAGAAATTTACTCAAACAACCATTTATCTCTCAAAGCGCTTATCACTCAATTCTTCTTTTTGACACCCCCCCCTTATTTTTCTTAAATCTATTTTTATTTACCTTCACAACTTGGTATTATTTTTTTTTTTTTTTTACATGGGGATCACCACTTATCAAGGCCCGGAAGCAACTCGGGGATAAGGGTTATTTTGTGTACAATAATCAATGGTATAATATCGTAGTAATAGTTGGTATTGGAGATTTAATGAAGTGTCTTACTTAAGGGAGCGATTAATTAGGAATTTGTTTATGTTGGACTTGAAGACGTCCAAGTTGCAGCCAGGTGGGAAACGGAAGAGAATTCCACAGGCGTGCACTTCTCAGAAAAAAAGCTATGTTCATGGAATCTACATTTTGATTTAGGCACAGATAAAGTGTGAAGGAAATTACTGACAGTGGTTTTAGTTAGACGGGTAGTTATCATGAAGGATTGGCAAGGGGGGACCAGAGATTGGAGTTCAGACGAGCACTTGCCATGGAAATAACGATAAAATAAAGACAGGCTCGCAACGTCTCTTCTGTGGGAGAGAGGTTGCAGGGAAGAGAAGAGAGCATCCCCTACCAAGCCACGAAGTCTATTTTGTACTTTGTCAAAGCAGGATAGGCTGTTTTTTGAAGTTCCAGCCCAGATGTGGCAGCAGTATTCCATCTTTGGACGTACTTGGCTTTTATAGAGATAGAGAATTGCATCAGTAGTGAGATATCTTTTGGAGCAGTAGAAGGATCCCACCATTTTCCCAGCGGTCCGGGCAACAGACTTGATATACGTGTTCCATTTCAGATCAGGAGTAAAGGTCAAACCCAGAAGCTTGTCAAAACATGAAGCCTCCCCAAGACGAGAGCCATCCATTTCAATTGATGCTAGATGAGGAACAGAGCTTTGATGATGTAACGTTAGGAGCTTGGTTTTAGATGCATTAAAAGTAACCAGCCATCTCTTCCCCCACTGAACCACACGCTCTAGATCAAAGGAGAGGGAATCAGCGAGAGCTTTGTCATTTACAGCCTTTGATGTGTTGCCATAGATGGTCGTGTCATCAGCATAGATGTCAACGAATGATTTAAGTATGTGTTTAGGGAGATCATTGATGTAGACCAAGAAGAGAGTTGGGCCCAGGATTGACCCCTGAGGGACTCCAGCATTATTACTGTGGGCCTCTGATTGCTGCCCATCAACCACTACTCTTATGAACCCATCAGAGAGAAATGGTTTAATTATTGAGAAAACATTTCCAGTTATACCATACCCGGAAATCTTGTGAAGTAGACCCTTATGTCAAACCTTATCGAAGGCCTTTGATATGTCGAGAGCAATTGCCCTAGAAAGGAAGCCTTTGTCGAGAGATTCACTAATCCTATGAGATATAACTGTTAGCACATCAGCTGTAGATCTAGCAGAACGGAAACTATATTGCATGTCACTAAGGAGGTTATTTCTATTGAGGTGGTTGACTACTTCTTTATTTAATATGGATTCCAGTAACTTACTCATGGCACACAAGAGACTTATTCTTACTTATCATCAAGGTAGATCGATTTTTTTTTAGTGTAACACTCTCTCTCTTTCTCTCTCTCTCCCCCTCTCTCTACAGTTTGTTCAAGCATTAAAATAACGCAATATTTTGAAGGTCAGTAGATGATTCTTGAAGATATTCCTTTTGCCAAAATTTAGACTACCGGAACCAAAAAAAAAAAAACGAAAAGTAAATTAGGTCCAAAAGGTTAATTTTTTAAAGAATCTTATGGATGTTTCGAGTTGAATAATGCACCCAGAAACTATACCTTTTTGGGTAGCATATGTTTTCATTTTTTATAGAAAAAAAAATCTTTATTATTCAAAAATTTCAAGTGGGACCCTGTTGAGAAAATGCAATAAAATCTATGATTTTTAAACATATATATATATATATATATATATATATATATATTCTAAAGTAGAAAACAATATTCTCTTTTTTTTTTTTTCTGAAATCTCTAACCACAAAGACAAAAAAAAATAATTCGCAAGCAAAATCTGCAATTTTTGTCATTAAAATACGAAAGTACTCAGAATATTTTATATGTGCTGTAAGTTTGCTTGCAAAGGGCTGCATGCGGCACTCAGTTTGCATATTTGGCATAAGCACCACTCCCACCTCGATTCGTCTCACGTCTTCTGCCAAAATGGACACTCTCAATAAGTCTATTGCCATCTATCCATTCCTTTGTCCTTTTTCTAGACATTTTGTTTGGCTTCTCTTAGACATTATTGTGATGTGGAGGAGCTCCATTTAACTTGCTTGATTGTTGTTTCTTTTGATTTTTTAAAAAGATATTTTTTGTTTAGACATTTAGTGTAGCTCTGAAAAGCAATTTGTTTCACTCTCACACCATTTTTACTTTTTCTTTCATTTATACTTCCCCTTTTCTTCTTTTTCCCTTTGCTTTGCCTTCTCCTCATGCCCCTCCTCATCGTCCTCATACCTCTCCTCCCTCTTTCTCTTCTTCCTTCCCCTCTTATTTCCTCTCTTCCTTCTTCCTCTTTCTGTCTTTCTGCATCTCTGTTCCTTCCTTCCTCTTTCTTCCTTCCACTCTTTCCTCTTCTTCTCCCCTTTTTCTTCTTCCACCCTTTTCCATTATTAGCACCTACTTTTTTTCTTTCTTTCTCTTAATATCATTTTTTTTTTTTTTTTTTTTACAACTCGCCTTATTCACCCAGCGTTGTCCTGGTGATGGTAGGTGAGAATGCTTAGAGACACAAAAAAAAAAGAAAAAAAAAAAAAAGATACAAATACAATTTTTAAAAAAAGTTTTAGGTTTCTCCTTTTGTCATATTATTTTTTTTTATTTCAGTAAAAATTCGATTAATAGTGAGCAAAAACAAAAATAAATGAAAATTGGCCATTCAAAAGCAAAGTTTGATTCGTCAGCTTAAATGTTATTTGGGTCTGACCTTGAAAATCCCACGAAATAACTTTGTGTGTTAGTTTTTCACACAGTTGAGTTGAAAGTTATCGTGAGTGACTGTCCAAATAGATACTGCATATGCAGTCATTGTTTATAGTCAAGGTTCATACAGAACACGTCATACGCAATCATTACTTGAAATATTCAGTATTCATTACAGGAACTAAACTTTCTGTTGACAGATTCATTTCAGATAATATATACGAGCTTAATGTCAAATCTGTGGTGACCAGTGCCATAATTATTAGAATGATCCCACGATTCATTATATATATATATATATATATATATATATATATATATATATATATATATATATATAATCTTTTGCGATTTTTTTTCTCCTCCAATATCTGTCTTTTATATATATATATATATATATATATATATATATATATATATATATATATATATATATATATAAATTCCCCCTCTTTTTTCTTCTCTCTCCCTTCCTTCCCTCTTGCACATATTTATTTTATGGTAACTGTAAATATGTCCTCATTTCCATCGTATTTTTAACTTCGTCCCTTTGCTTTATTTTTTTATAATCAAAATGCCATCGGTCGCCCCTGATGAAGATGGGGAAAGACATCTCGGGTTAAAAGGAACTCTCTTTGCTATCATATATATAAAGTAGTAGCGTTCGTGTGTGTGTGTCTGTGTGTACAACTCTCCTACAGCCCACACTACTCGACTGATCATGACCAAACCTGGCATGATGATGGTGCACAACATTTTCCAAGGTAACGCTCGAAGGTCATAGCCTATGTATATACATACTCTCCTACAGTCCCTCCAATAGACCTATCATGATCAAACCTGACATGATGATGGTTTCCGACCTAGGGATGGTGCACACTATTTTTCAAGATCAAGGTGAAAGGTTAAGATCATATTTGGTGTGGTTCTTCAGAAACTTTTCCACCTAAAGATGATGCACACCAACTTGGGGTTCGCCACAACTTCTTTGTCATTTGAATCAGATCACCCTCTTTCACCTCCTACAAAGTGCGTGTATTTTTGCTAGCATAATAAAAGGCTAGAAACTTATTCAAGGCACCTTTTGTGTGTGTGTGTGTGTGTGTGTGTGTGTGTGTGTGTGTGTGTGTGTGTGTGTGTGTGTGTGTGTGTGTGTGTGTGTGTAGAGAGAGAGAGAGAAAGAGAAATAAAAAGGAACAAACCGAGTTATGCGTTCATCAACGTTTCTTCTTTATTTCGAGACTTCCTCTGGATGAGAAATAAAGAAGAAACGTTAATGAACATATAACTCGGTTTGTTTCTTTTTATTTATCTATTTCGTTGGAATACTATTTCCATTATTCTCATCATATATATATATATATATATATATATATATATAAAATCATGTAGCCAACTTGAGAGCTCAGTAGATGTAATGTACAGAGCAAATGACAATGCTTCGGCTCAATATTGAAAGACAATGGATACCCTCTAAGTGTAGCTGCATGTGTAATTGTAAGACAAGGGTTGTGCAATCTCTAACCACACCTCTCCTGAATCAGCACCGCTTGAGTCTAGTGGCAAGGAGAAGTGCTAGACAACTGGAAACAATGCTGAGATAAGCGGAGAGCACATACAGCACCTGGTGTCCTCAAATGGTCGTCCATTTTAGTACAGACCAGGTTCAACGTTGCTTAACTTTGGTGATCTGGTGAGAACTGGTGTGTCAACGTGATTGTGCACAGTAAATATTTGAGGTTTAATACGAGAAATTCAACACATACCTAACGGCAATATTTCAAGAGCATAACCTGTCTCTTTCAGGTTTGTGGATAATGATACAATTTTTGCATTCTTTTTTTTATTTTGTTCTGTCCAACATAAAATGGTGAAAGAGTTAAATCCGGCATTTTGTATTTGATGATAATGAGTTTTATGGTAATTTGTAAAAGAATGGTGGAAGTATCTTTATTTCCAGACATGAAAGGAAAGGTTGAAATAAATTATTGGCTGGTATGTATTAAGATTTTTTTGTTATTCTTTTTCTTTATATATATACATATACATACATACATATATATATATATATATATATATATATATATATATATATATATATATATATATATAATATATATATATAATATATATATATAATATATATATATATATATATATATAATCAAAGGCTTCCTAACATATAGAAAAAAAACATTGATGTATTTCGCATCAATATTGCCATTTCCTCCCCCCCATCCTTTTTTAATGTCTAACCGTAGCCAGCATCACTTTCACCTCATCATTCCACCCACCTCGACATATACTGTACCTCCACATCACACCTTTTCTCATTTGACGGTCAATAATTATGGGTTGTGTCTGATCATAGGTTCATGCATTATTGACAAACTGGTGGGGTGTGTGTGTGTGTGTGTGTGTGTGTGTGTGTGTACATACTCACTGGTCGATCGTTCGTTCGCAGCACATACGTAAAAAGATGATAAAAACTCTACATGAAATGGCTGTGCTGAATGACTGCTTTTAAGGCTGGTCACATGATAATCAAACAGTTGATATAAAAAGAAATCAAATGATAAAATTTACATTGTAATCCACTTAACGAGAAAACTTAATGGTCTTCCTAATGTATTTGTGTGTGTGTGTGTGTGTGTGTGTGTGTGTGTGTGTGTGTGTGTGTGTGTGTGTGTGATCGAATGATAATGTCTGAGTTTGTGTTAATAATGATTTGAATATGAGCGATATACACCTTCCATTAATTTTCTGTGTGATTGTGTAAAGCTGAACCGGAATCTAGAATGGGAGAGACTTGGTCAAATCTTTGAAAACATTATATCGCAATTCATCGCAAAGTGAATTTGAAAAATTAGAAAAACCGAACAATGTTATATAATTTTTTTTATTAATAACAAAAATTATGTAACATTATTCGGTTTAAATGATTAAAATCTATTTTCGTTTTTAAAACAACTTTTTCAAAGTTTTTTTTTCCCCCCATTTTTAACTCCCATCCAAAATTCGCCCAACCATGCAAACACGCGTCGATTTCAGACTTTACAATAAACGTCAATAAAATTCGGATGTATACCCTTTTCTCTCTCCATGAGGGGCCAACTTTTTGGAGTTAATACCCTCAATAAAATGAAGAGAAAAAAAAATCAGTCTTCTTTAAAAAATGTTATCTTAACAATAAGTCTCAGAAAAGAAATTTTTTTTTATCATTTAATAAAATCATTATTTGATTTTCTCAAATTTCAATTTCGTTTTGGTTAACTTTTCATATATATATCATGGTATATTTGGGGTCAGTGATTAGTGAAATTCAAACACAATTCACTACTTTTCAAAAATCTGGGTTGAAATTGTAGCTTCATCCATTTCCTCATACTATGCTACATACATGGAATAAAAAGAGCTCTCGGTAGGGTTTAATAAAAAGCAGGGCAGTGTTGGCAGCTGGTTTGGCTGCCCCATACCCAGCATTACAATCTTCAAAGAAAGAATACGCTATAAATGGAACCTATCCCATAGTCTGCGGTGTTATCCATTTTTTACACTGATGAGAAGTAATTAAAAAAAAAAGAAGTTTTGCTCAGGAGTTTTTTTGTTTTTGTTTTCTGAATATTTTAGATGAGGATTGATAATTCGTATTATTTTGAGCTACTGTTCTTATCTCAAGTGTAATTTTTGAAATGTTTTGGTAAATAAAACATCCGACCTTCTTCGGGTGCATCTTGTCAAACTCTGGGTAATCTTTCTGTAGAACTATATGAATCTTCCTGTAGAACTCTGGAAATCTTTCTGTCAACCTTTGGGGAATCTTTCTGTCAACCTCTGGAGAATCTTTCTGTCAACCTCTGGAGAATCTTTCTGTCAACCTCTGGGGAATCTTTCTGTCAACCTCTGAGGAATCTTTCTGTCAACCTCTGGGGAATCTTTCTGTCAACCTCTGGGGAATCTTTCTGTCAACCTCTGGGGAATCTTTCTGTCAACCTCTGGGGAATCTTTCTGTCAACCTCTGGAGAATCTTTCTGTCAACCTCTGGAGAATCTTTCTGTCAACCTCTGGAGAATCTTTCTGTCAACCTCTGGGGAATCTTTCTGTCAACCTATGGGGAATCTTTCTGTCAACCTATGGGGAATCTTTCTGTCAACCTCTGGGGAATCTTTCTGTCAACCTCTGGGGAATCTTTCTGTCAACCTCTGGGGAATCTTTCTGTCAACCTCTGGGGAATCTTTCTGTCAACCTCTGAGGAATCTTTCGGTCAACCTCTGAGGAATCTTTCTGTCAACTTCTGGGGAATCTTTCTGTCAACCTCTGGGAATCTTTCTGTCAAACTCTGGAAATAGTAAATAATATTGGCAATGCTTGGGGAAATAATCTTTTAACACTTGAGAATCGTAGACACTTGGAAGGTGGGGGTGAATAGTAACTAATATTCTTAACACAGAAGAATGGCATGCTGATTAAGAAATCGATTTACCTACAAGACATATGTGTATACACAAAATAAAGACGGTTGTGCATAAATTACAGGTGCACTGACAAAATTAACATAAATATTAGGACATTTGGAAATTGTTCAGAAGCGATTTTCAATACAGATATATATATATATATATATATATATATATATATATATATATATATATATATATATATATATAATTAAAAGTCTCCAGCAATTATCTCCATTCAGAAAAAAAATTTGTTGAGTCCCCCCCCCTCCCAACATGCGAACGAATTTGATAAAAGAGGGAAGTCTACATAATGTCTACATTTTCATAGTAGCAGCTTCCTTGTTCTCGGCTAAGGTTAGCTCGTTTCAAACCGGAGTCCATATTGATCTTAGAAAAGAAAGCCCCCCCTCCCCCTCCACGTATACACACACGCCCGCGTGCACAGGTGAATGTGTAGCGTCGTCGTCGTTGTTGTTGAAGCTGACAATGTGCAACACACGCGCACACACACAATCTGGAATGTTATCAGGTGTTTGGTGTGAGTGAGCAACGCTTTCATCATCAGCAGCATCGTCATAATCATCATCATCAGCAGCAGCAGCAGCAGCCGATGGATACTGTCTCTGTACGTGCTGCCTCTGCTATCTCCGCTCAACTGCCTCCTCTTCATCAACATCATCATCGTTCGAAATATATAAGAACAAAAGTAAAGAATGTAAAGATCGGTGAAACAAAAATGTGATAAATAATTCATAGTGTTAATGCAGTTTGCAAAAGTACAGAAATGCTTTACTCTCTAGATATTCTGTTCACACACACACACACACACACACACACACATATATATATATATATATATATATATATATATATATATATATATATATATATATATATATATGCACATATACACACGCATATATACCCACACACATGCATGAGAGTAAATATGAAATGAAAATTTAAAAAAAAATGCAAAATTTATAGAAATGTGAATAAGTAAGATATACTTCAGGTTAAATGTATTCAGAAATGATTACTAATGAATTTAATGAAATTACTAAGAGTGCTCAATGAAAGAAGAGCAAAATATATTTTTTATTAATATAAACAAATTTACATGGCCGCGACACTGGACATGCTGATGTTACAGACAAATGGTCGGTTAATATATATATATATATATATATATATATATATATATATATATATAACATGCACATATTCTTGATAATGCTTCAAATAAAATCTTTAATATGTTCATTGCATGTAAGATTAAATGATTGTATATATATATATATATATATATATAATGTGTGTGTGTGTATGCATATATATATGTGTATGTATATATATGTGTATGTATATATATATATATGTGTGTGTCTATTTACATTACACTTGAATTTCTGCATGTCAGACAAGGTTCAAAAGAGAGTCGTCAATTTGATAGGTCCTGAACTGTCAGCTAAACTTCAGCCTCTGTCCCATCGACGAAATGTTGCATCCCTCTGCCTGTTCTACAAGTACTTTAACGATGAATGCTCTGACGAACTGCAAGCACTTGTGCTCCCCTCAACGTAAATACCCCCGACAAACCCAACAAGCAACTAAATCACAATAGAGATCCCTAGATGCAAGAGAGCCTTTTACTCCATTAGTTTCTTCCCCAGAACAGCTAGACTTTGGAATTCCCTTCCAGGTCCCTGCTTCCCCGACTGTACTGACATGCAGAAGTTCAAGTGCAACGTGAACCGATATCTTCCTGCCCAACTTCCTACACAGTACCCCTGATGCTTATGTCCCTGATAGTAGCCCCCTACAACAAAGTGGCAATGTGCCTTGTTTGGGGTGAAAAATATGTAATAATATATATATATATATATATATATATATATATATATATTATACCAGCTGCTACTATTTATTTCACTTTGATTTCATTCAAATTCCGAAAGTGCGACAAATCTCTTAAAACATTTTTCTTGCATAATTAATCGATATTATTTGTGTGGGTAATACTAGACGTAAAAGGATTTGATTATTGTGACATCAAATTTACATACGTGTTTGTTGTGTGCACTGATACTATGCAAACTAGATGGCAATGCTGAAAAAAAGTCACTCTTTCTCTAAATGCTCCTGGAGATATTAAGAAATGTTAGAGTGTGGTCTAATCAACATAGAGTGGAGAGAAATGCATAGATAGCTGAGAGATGACTGATTTGTTCAGTTAATTACAAATTACTGCTAATTAGAACAACTATAACAATCAATATCAGAACTGAGGAATATTTTAGCATGTATTTTGCTTGATTGAAGTATACTTTAAAAAAAATCATGTGATTTGTCAAGGAAAATATATTTTTTTCTTTTTGTTTGAGACATTCAGAATTGCTGGCGTTATATCAGGGTCGTTCCAAAAGTAAAGCCTCCTTTTTTTAACTCAAAAAGTTGAAGAGCTATGAAGACGAGAATAGTATTATTAAAACGAGCGACATTTTGTACTCCAGAATGTATTTTTCTACATAGTCACCACCATTCTGAATTCACTTTTGCCAAAAGTTCAATGACACATCTCTGCTTTTGATGCATGTCCATAACAGGAGTTGCTTTCCTAGAGTCTCGCACTATCAATATCTGCAACAGAGAGATGAAACTTTCGAGTCATGAATGCATAAGTTCAGTCATCATAACAATGCAAATTGAAATAATGAAAATTAAAATTTAATGATTTATTAGTTTATCAAATGTTCAAACAGAATATAAAAAAAAAATAAAGATTCACATCTTTATTCCATGGAGTTTCTAAGATTAGGCTTTTCTTTTCAAAGAATCCTACAGAATATAAGGAATGACTTGTTTGCATAAATTGGAACACTTTAACCAAATGTAAATTAAAGAATTTCTACCAGCTGTTAAAAGAAAAATTTGATTCTGAAACGTTTCGGTGTGCTTATGCAGAGAAGTTATCGTGCTATATTTTTTTTTTACTGGTATTTTAAAGTTAAATTCAAGTTTTATGATATCTTTTTCTTTTTATTTATTAAATTGTTAGGTGAAAGTACAGAGGAATCACAAAGCCCCCCCCCCCCCAATTTAAAAAATGGGTTTCTAACTAATAACTCTAAATAAATACCAGTTTCAAAGTTAGATAGAAAAATATTGTTTCAAGAATTCATTGTAAAATTGGAGTGGGCTGGGGGTGGGGTAGGGGGGGCAACGAAGTACAAGAATCGAAAAATAATGAAATGATTTGGCTGCTTGAATAAATCACAAATCGGTAGAAAACGTATGTGAATAATTCCACTAAGATCCGGAAGTCAGTAGAAAGTCAAATTAATAAATAGAAACGTCTTGCCGTGAATAAAACTTTCTGTACAAGTAAAATCAAATGAAGAGTTGATACTTCAACTGAATAAAATTAAATATACAATCGTAGAAAAAAAAATTTTTTTTTTAAATGGCAGAGTAATGGAAAAAGAGAGAACTAAACTAAGCTTAAAATTGGGGGAGAAGTGAATTTCAAAAATTCAAAACGTATGGTTTTAAATATTAGAATCCAGCTTTGAGGATATATATATATATATATATATATATATATATATATATATATATATATATATATATATATATATACTGCTCTGATGAACAAAGCATTAGTACCCCCTGTACTACAATACTCTAGACAAACACGCCAAGGAGCAAAATTCTACCCCTACACTGTAGTGATCGCTAAATGTAAAGCCTTCTACTCGAATAGCTTTTTCCCTAAGACTTTTGCACTTTGGAATTCTCTCCTGGGCCCCAGCTTCCCTGACATGCAGAAATTCAAGTGTAATGTAAATAGACATCTCACTGCCCAACTCCCTAAATAGTATCCCTGCAAATGTGGTCCCAAATAGTAGCCTCTCACGACTAAGTGGCTCCATGCTATAGCAATATATATATATATATATATATATATATATATATATATATATATTACTTGTTTATTGTTATATAAACATGGTCACATCCTGCTGCTACAAATAGCCACTTGTTTCAATCAAACAACAGATATCATCAGGCAGCGACTTGACTATTCAAAAGTTCAATGAATAACCTGATTATTCATTGAACTTTTGAATAGTCAAGTCGCTGCCTGATGATATCTGTTGTTTGATTGAAACAAGTGGCTATTTGTAGCAGCAAGATGTGACCATGTTTATATAACAATAAACAAGTATTATCAGCTCTTTTTATTGAGCACTATCTAACAACCTCGTTGAATTCATTAGTCCATTACTTTTGAATAAAAAAAAACGAGTATATGTATGTATATATATATATATATATATATATATATATATATATATATATATATATATATATATATGTGTATGTGTTACTTGTGTTTCCATGAACAAATTACATGCATGCAAACACATATGGAATATTTTCCGCATCTGATTGAGGGGGGGATCTTTCCTCGGATTTCATTATTCTAAACCCATGGCCTATTATGGGAAACATCCAGGTATTTACATTATATCTATTTTTTATAGTTCCATTACTTTCAAGTCCTCACTCAAGCCTAAGTTCAACCACACCCGTACATTATGAACCCTCCGGATCTCTCACCAATTCCACTTCCATTATCTCCTTTAAATATCAGACATTTAAGCATTTCCCTTCGTATGTAACCTTAGCTAGATGTTGCATTGCATTCTATGTTGCCTAGCTCCATCCCTCCTGTTCTGATGAGAAGCATTGAATGATACACTGCTCGTGACACCTATTGAGAATGTTTGGAATATATGATCAGCAAGGGGCAGACAATCGACTTTCCACGCTCTAGAAAAAGAAAACTTGGAAAATTAAAACATTTGTAGGTTTTTGTGTGGGTGCTCGATTTACGTAAAATTCTTCATATCTTGGAAACTACTCGTTTGCTGAAATTTTAAACGTTATTTTCGTTTTTAACGTCCTCAAAAACCTAGAAATGTCTTAATTTTCCAAGTTTTCTTTTTCTAGAGCGGGGGAAAGTCGATTGTCTGCCCCTTGCTGATCTTATATTCCAAACATTCTCAATAGGTGTCGCGAGCAGTGTATCATTCATAAACAAGATGGCGTGAAGTCGTTCTCCGATAAAATGTCTCATAATATTTGATTTTCTTGAATAAATAAAAACTTCTTGATTTACGTGATTTTTGGAATATGACATCCTCATGCAGTGACAAGTACGTACATTATAAAGATTTTTTTCAGATTTTTCTTCTAAAAAAATTTTTTTGGCCCATATATAGACATGCACCAAAATTTTTTTCTGATTAATAATTGTTGTAGAAGATTCCAGATAAGCTAGAAAACATTGTCTGGGCAAATGAAGAAACTACTGCTACGAATGAATCTTTTTTAATAGAAACAAAAAAACGGTATCGTCGTTAGCATCTGCTGCTTTCAATTATATGCAAAAAAAAAACGACTTTGTTCAGTGTCGACAGATTATGAATACCCACTGTAAGAGTGCCTGCACATGAAATTTTTGTGGCAAGAGTTGCGCAGTCTCCAATCACACCTCTCCTGAGTTGGCTTTATTGTATTGCAGTGGCATGTAGCAGTTTAGTACGACTGGAAACGATGCCGAAATAAGCAGAGAGTTCATACAGCACCTGGTATTCACAAATGGTCACCTATCTAGTACTGACCAGGCTCATCGTTGCTTAACTTCGATGATCTGACAAGGACCTGTGTGTCAACATTATTAACCGTAAAATTATGTGTGTGTGTGTGTTTATTACTTTTTTGCTTAGTTACATATGTTTCCGCTACTAGAATCGAATTAACGATCTGATAGTTTCTTCAGACTTGGTAGATCCCTGAGTCTGCCAAGTCTGAAGAAACTATCGGATCGTTAATTCGATTCTGGTAGTGGAAACGTATAACTAAGCACGGTAATAAAAACATATTTTTTGCCTTATAGTAATATTGAGCACTTTTTTCAGGTTTTTACCATTTACTCATTATATATATATATATCATACACGTTGGGTTAGAATATTTTAATTTTTAGAGCAAAAGAGTGTTTGATATTTGCTTATCAATAGATCAATAATATTAATACGACACAAAGGCAAATATAAAGAATAGACATAGGCTTCGTCTAGTTCACTGATGTGATTCGGTTATGACGTGCATAGATTTGAATTTGTCTTTTCAGAGTCAGGTTTTTCATCACTCCTCCCCACTTACCGCTTCAGGTGATCATTATTCTACCCCCTTGACCATAATTCGATGCCTGTCTATTTAAACCAGATATGGCTGGTTTGTTATCATCATCATCATCATCATCATCATCATCATCATCATCATCATCATCATCATTTTATCCTTTTGTTTCCTATTTTTATTCTTTAAATGACTACCGTTTGCTAGTCGTTGGATGGCGAAACTCTCTCTCTCTCTCTCTCTCTCTCTCTCTCTCTCTCTCTCTCTCTCTCTCTCTCTCTCTCATTTCAAACCAAGATAGATGCTTCTATTCCATTTCGAATCATTTTTTTTTTCGGCTTGCGTTCTCCTCGTGATTGTTGTTAGGTAAAATTCACTTAATGGATGTTTATTAGATTTTAGGGGAAAGAAAAAGAAGAGGTGAAATAGATTGGCATGAAATGATAGCAACCCCCCTCCTCCTTCTCCCCCTCTTCTTCTCTCTCTCTCTCTCTCCCTTTTTCTCTGTTGATTTGATGAGAGGGTGGGAGGTCGTGATGGGAGGCGCTGCAACCTGCCTTGAATCTACTACTGCAGTAGAGGTTCAGTTGAACACTTAGCGATGCTCCACTTCGTTGAACAACCAGCAGCAGCAGCAGCAGCATCCAATATGAACTCGCATATCACACGAGACTCAATACCAATACTGTTTTTATTATTATTATTATTATTAGTAGTAGTAGTAGTAGTAGTAGTAGTAGTAGTAGACGAAAAAGATTCGTTGGGTTGTCCATTCAGTTCAGGTAAGATTGTTTGGATCAGGAAAAAGTGATTTTTCAAAGCCAGTTAAATATAAATAAAGATTTAAAAAAAAAAATAGATATATTATTGAGTCACTTTCTTCTCTCTTTTTATATCAACTACAGAGTAAATAGTATTACTACTCATGGTGTTATTCTCTTTTATTTATAATGGACGATTCCAACATTTTGCCGTTGATTGTTGATAAACAAAGAGAGAGAGAAGGGAAGGAAAAAGGTAGTCACGGAAGTGAGACTGATAGAGATCCTATAAAATGAAAACGGGATGATAGAAGGTAAAAAAAAAGTGATAGAGGAAGCGAGTGATATCTATATATAAAGCTCTGTCTGTGTGTGTGTGTGTGTGTGTGTGTGTGTGTGTGTGTGTGTGTGTGTGTATCTGGTCACGAATAGGCTCCTGTATGGTTAACTATTTTAAAAAACTGATTACATAGAATGATAGAAGATGTATCGAGACACAGGAATGGGTATGTTTGATCTGGCAGAACGGTGGTTCGTTAAAATTGTGGGATCTGCGTTCGCGCCTGGTCCACAAAGTATGGAAATAAAAAATTAAAAAAAAAAAAAAATCGTTTACAAGTGTTTTTGATATAGATGTACATCAGAATACTTTGATAAGTATGTTTTAACTTAAATAGGAATGGTATAATAAAATTATGGGGTCTGCGTTCGCGCCTGGCCTCCATAGAATGGAAATATGTCACAAAGTTTAACAAGGTTTTTTAATATAGATCCACAGAATATTGTGATAAGTGTTTCAGTGTGAACAGGTATGGTATAATAAATTATGGGGTTTATCTATTTTATTTTTACTTTCATCACATTTTGCTTTGGTTTTGATACCCCCAAATTCGAAGCTATCTCTTTACAACTCTTTCTTTTCATAACCTATAATACTTTCATAAATCAGAGTCCATTTTCTGTAGGCTGTTTTTGAACCCAGTCAACGACGGATACTTTTGCTAGTATATATATATATATATATATATATATATATATATATATATATATATATATATATTAAATTTATTTATACAGACATTAATGGCTACATATGTGCATACGTGTTTCTGTAATCGCCCGCGTTGGGGGATTACGTCTTCAGGCCAAGAATTACCGTCGAAAACTGATATTTCAATCAAAAAAACATTTTTCTATTTCGTTTGTAAAGTTAGAATGTAACCTGGGTGGGAGTCATAACTCGGTGAGAGGACAAGTGAGGTCTTTGAAGATAATAAACATCTTCTTTTTCATTTCCCTTTCTCTCTATCCATCCCATCTTTTGGTTTTTATGGCATAAGGTACTTGAGAATTTAGTATTTTTGTCTTACAGTCTGTAAATTAAAAACATTTGTTTTTTGATTGAAATATCAGTTTTCGACGGTAATTTTTGCCCTGAAGACGTAATCCCCCAACGCGGGTGATTACAGAAACATGTATGCACATATGTAGCCATTAATGTTTGTATAAATAAATTTAATATACCTGCTCTGTTCACTCATTGAGCACTCTTTGGTAGACACATGTTGTTTCATTGGATGTACTTCTAGGAAACTAAACTCTACTGGCTATATATATATATCTCCGATTCGAAAACGGACATCGTCTCTATCTTTATTTTGATTAACTTTTAAAAAAAAAAAAATCTCTGGTTCCCAGAGTTTGTTTGTCTTTCTTGTATAAATAAAGTGAAACTAATCGAAGCGAAAGCATACCGCCTGGCCTTCCAGATGGGACGTCTTGAAGGCAATCAGCTTTGATCAATGTGGGAGAAACCCTTCATATCAGACAATTGCTATTCATTTGGAGGAGGGGGGCTGATTTCCCCCAACATCGTGGGGGAAAGCTTAACTGGTCTCCAGCCAGAGTTAAGTGTGTGATTCTTATCCGCTATGGCATTTTGGTTGCCATCGTTAAATTTGAACATGTTATACTTCCTCTCCCGTCATGGCGTAGCGGTAAGATGTCAGGTTTTCTTTCACTTTCTTTTCCACTTTTGCATCACGGGTTCAAACTTGCCTGCCTGTTAACACTTTTTTTTTTTTTTTCACACACCTATAAACATCCGGGCAATGCCGGGCACCCCTACTAGTCAATTATGTTTAAAAAATTCTGATTTCCTTGGAGTGTTTTGAAAGGTTGTTGCTGTTATGAAGGTAGGCACAATATATATGATTCCCTGAATTTCAATTTCTTCAGCTTAAACCCCAAAATTTAACATTTATTCTGGTATAAGGATTGCCAACAAACTATTGAATTCAGTTAGATGGCAGCATAAATCTGAAAAAAAATTAACTGGAAACGGCATTAACTCTATGCGGATTTAACCAGCTTCCTCCAGAGGAGGAAGTTCCATGGAAGTATGAAATTCACTAGCGATTCCCAGTCACATGTATATCCCTATTAGAGGAGATGACGACATGGAGATTTGCAACTCGTAAATCTGAGGTGGTCATACAACTTGCTACTTGCTTTCTCATTTCCCCTCACCATAAGAAATGATTTTGTGGAGAGGGAATTGGAGCTAGAAAAAAAAAAACCCACATATTTTACTTGCTAACTTTTGCATGATTGATTGGAAGTATGTGTGTATATATATATATATATATATATATATATATATATATATATATATATATATATATATATATATATATAGTAATGGGGATGAAACATGGACGTCTCTATGTAGCTTAATTGGCATAGATATGTTTTCATACTACTGTATATATATATATATATATATATATATATATATATATATATATATATATATAATCATACAAATATGTACACCTTGATCTTTATTATAGAGTGGAGCATGGCAAAATTTACTAAAAAACGTCACTTCAAGTACTAATAGTAGTATTACTATTATTTTTTATTATGATCATCGTGCTAAAACTATTATATTAAATTGTGTTGTTCTAATATCGATTACAGCTAGTGTTATTACAACTACAACTACTTTGATTAATAATATTTCTCCATCACAATATGGTTTGCATTGTCCTCCGCATCCACTCTTTTTCTTGTTACCATAGCAACTGTCTGTAATTTGGAACAATGAAACTTATTCAAATATAAATGTTTTTTTTTTAAATCTTAGACATCTAGTCATTAATCGGTACGCTTTATGGATTTATGTAATAATTAACGAGATCTATCTTCCCAGTGTTGCCTGGCAGTAAAATAACATTAAATAAAAAAATGATTGACTTTTTTTGTGAATAAAAAACAAAAAAAAAAAAAAAAAAAAAAAAAAAAAAAACAATGGAAACAAATTTCGATTTTAATTTTGTGATTTAATTATATCTGGAAATAATTCATTTTTTTTTTCAAAGTTTGTTTTAGTATTTGACGTAAATTGATTAAAATTAAAGAACAAATAATAATGTCTAATTAATATTCCATGCATTATACACACATAAAGAAAGAAGCACACACAGATATGCTTGAAATTGCTTAATAGTCATATTTATTTTTTGAAAAAGGGAGAGAACTCTATATAAGCACACAGTAACTTTCTTTAATCTGTTTCAATAACGCAAAGAAAATGTCTTCATTCTAACAGTTTTCTTAACTGGAAAACGGATTTTCAGAAAAAAAATATAAATAACAGTCATTGCAGTGTAATAACTAGGGCTATGACAACAGCATATTCTTTTCATTGTTTTGACTCTCAAGTAAACATATTTTTTTTTACAAAGGAGTCATCACTTATAAAGGCCCGGAGGCCACTCAAGGATAAGGGTTAATGAGTGTACAATGGTCAAAGGGAACATGTCATAGTTAGTAGTGAAAATTTGGTGGATTGGATTACTTAAGATGATGGCTCATTGGATTTGTAGTCAGGTGGAAAGCAGGAAAACAAAACAGAGCTCCACAGGCGTGCAATTCTAAGAAAGAAGTTTTGTTGATATTATCTCTAATTTCTCTAAAATTATACAGAAAAAATTCTACCAAGTACATTTTTTTTTTGTAATGATTCGTCCCCCACCCCTGCCCGACAAAGGAGGGATTGGACCGAGTAATTCATGTCTGTTCGCTTGTTCGCACTTTTCTCAATAACCACGCCTTAGATTTTTATGAAATTTTGCAAAAAAATTAGTCATGGTATAAGTAAATTTTTGTCAGAACGGATTTTACTGGGATAACTCTGGTTGCTGCCCTAGGGGCCATTATAGCGATATAATGACCCCTAAATCTTGTTTCTTGCCATGAAAATAATGATAAAGCAGAGACAAGCTCGCAACGTCTCTTCTGTGGGAAAGAGGTTGTAGGGAAGAGAAAAGGGCATCCCCCATTAGGCTACAAAGTCTATTTTGAACTCTGTCAAGGCAGGATAAGCTGCTTCTAGTAGCTCCTGCCCAGATGTGGCAACAGTACTCCATCGTTGGCCGTACCTGACTTTTATAGTTTTCTAGTTGGTCTCACTCCCCATTATCTCATTTCTTTGTTTAAAAAAACTTAAGTTTCTACATATTTTCTTGTTTTTTTTTTGTTTTTTTTTTATATAAATGCTTTTTTCTTTTTGCTTTTCAGTCAAATTGTAAACAAACTCATCACATAAGCTGGGGATCTTTTAAGTAGGTAAACGCCATGGAGAGAATGTGGTATTTTGGTGATAGAGATTAGTTTAGGCTTAATAAAATCAATAAATTGTCTTTTTTAGCAAAGTAGATATATGACCCTCCCCTCTGACCTCTACTTCCCCCTTTTGGCCTTATGCCCAAGTTCGGTGTTACCCAAATAAGGCTCTGGTAGCCGAGAACACTAAACTAAATATAATCTGTTCTGATGATACACTTTACCTTTTCTGTCCTCGGTCAGTGGAGGAGAAATCCTTCATGACTGAGACAATTTTTATTTTTGTTCCTATCACTAGTTCCCCTTTTTGGAGAGCTGGATTTCCCGCACATTAAAAACTGACCTTGTGTCTAACCCTGCCCTCGTGGGGAGGCAAGTAAATAGGAATAGATGAATCGTTTAAAAAAAAACAAAAAAAAAACTCAAAAAACAAAAAAGCAAAAAACAACAGAATTCAAATCCGACACGTTTAGGCACCATCAACCGAGGACCACATCACTCTACATAAAAACGTATAAGATATCGATGGATACAATATACCTGAGAATCAGAACAAGGAAAAGAATATGCTGTTGTCATAGCCCTATTAATAACATATTTATGTCGTTATTAAACTGGGTTAATGTTCAGGAGAGATGAATAAACATGATTATAGGTTACTAGCTGTACCTACTAGCATTACTCAGGAGTAAAATAGAAAATAACCAACTTGTTTGTGGAGGAATGGAAGTAAATTTTGGTGACTTTAATTTCCTAATCTAATTGTTTTATGAAATTTTAAAAAATTGTTTTAGTACTTTTAATCAATCTATTAAAAATAAAGAATCAGTAATAATAGTTAATTAATGTTGCACACACACACACACACACACACACACACACACATGCATACTGGCATGCTTGATGTATTTTAATGTGTTCATTTTTAGAGAATTGAAAAAAGTGAACGCATTATAATTGTACATGATAACTTCCCTTTAATTGTTCCCAGAAAATGACTACACTCTAACAATTTTCTTAGCTGGAATGAATATTTTCAGAAAAAAATTGATGAAAAATAAAATATATTCAGTGGAAATTAAAAAAGAAAATACAAGAGATTTTTTATTTTTTAGTTTTGCTAAAAGAATGTCTTAATATATCACAGTTTATCAAATTTTGAATGAAATGAAAGAATGTCTTAATATATCACAATTTATCAAATTTTGAATGAAATAAAAGAATGTCTTAATATATCACAGTTTATCAAATTTTGAATGAAATGAAAGCGGAACAAAAGTTGGCAGAGGTTGCGAAAAATGGGTGCATTGATTGAAATATCAATTTTCTGCATTTTGGTAAAAAATAACAAAACAATTTTAGTTTCTCAAGATTTCTGTATCACAGATTTCAGAACTGTATTTTGTTTCGTAGCTTTTTATGTAAGAACTTGTTTGAATTTTGGTTAATTTATTTGTAAACCGATAAACAAGCCACAATAAATTGTGACATCCACCAGATAAAAATCTTGGCTGGAGAATTGCTAGTGTGAAAAAAATTTATCCTGAAAAGGATAGCTTATCAAAATAAGTCGTTTGCTTTAATTTGTCGTGGTCATTTATTTTTCATCTTGAAATTATATTTCTTCTACTTCACTTCTTCACTTCTACTTCACTTGTGTTAGCATCATATGCTGAATGACTAAACCGATTGATTGATGGAATGATAGCCAAATAGGCAGGCATTCTGCTAGAATATTGTAAATTGGGGAGATTTTTATCGTAAGGTATTGCATCATCTGTCTTATCGCTTACACCATCGGCAACATATGGTGTTGTGACAAGCATCCAATTTATTTACCAAAATTGAAAAGACCAAAACATATTGCATATTTCATTGGCTATTGGAAATGCTGCAAAAGCGAATACATCTTGCTTCCTCCCCACGAGAGCAAAGCACGCGGACGCACATATATAAATGCATGCACAGTAATGTCACCGGTAAAGAAAAAGACTATAAAAAGAAGAAAAAGCATGTTAGAGGAGATGATCATGTTAGAGATGTGGATGATGTTTAAGAGCATGTAAGAGATGTGGGTGATATCACAGTTGTAACAAGAAGTCATGTGTGGCCGGAGAATGAGGAAATGTAGTTTTTACAATGGGAAAAAGCGAGTTGAACTTCTTTCCTATTTTTTTGTCTACTTTGCGACTGAGGCTACAATGTGTTGGGTAACTATATATGAGGTAAATCTTACTACGATAGCGAACTCTGGATAGGAATAAAAAATATCTCTATATTTCTGTCAGCAATCCTTCAAAAATGAGAGTAGACAACAAGTAATAAACTCATCATCTCTTTTAGATAATGCCTGGAAGGATGACTTCCTGAAAATAAACAGATACTACACTTTGAAAAATTTATTCATTTAAAAAAATGTTTACATCAAAACAAATCCAGCACAAGGCCATTCAAAAGTGTAGGGAGAGATGGGAGGTCTATGGTCATCCTTGTCACTGTATCTAAGATTTGTCTATCATTTTCTTAGCTAGAATTCTCAATCATCATAATACCACATTCACTCCAAATTTAAAATAGATATATTACATAAATAAATGGATTTTATTAAAAAAATAAATAAATAAAATCCAGGTAAAAATCTTGCCTTTATCATATCACTTGCAAGAGACGGCCATGCAAACACTGAGTTTATATATAAAAAAAAAAAAAAACTACAAGAGAAACGTTGATTGGTGTTTAACTACTACAACTAATTTATATACTATATACGTATCATCAATGCATAAAATTCTAGAATAAAATCAATGAAACAAATTGTGGTTATGACCCAACGGGCCAGTCTAGTATTATTCAAATGCGCATATGAACAAAGCTTCTTTTCTAGGACTGCCGACTGCAAGAAGAATTTGTTTACATTGGACTTGAAGATGACCATGTTGTAGTCAGCTTGAAAGCAGGCTAATGGAATTAGGCTAATAATACTAGACTGACCCGTTGGGTCATAACCACAATTTGTTTCATTTTGATTTTATTCTAGAATTTTATGCGTTGATGGTATGTATAACTCTGTTCCACTAGCCTGCTTTCCAGCTGACTACAACATGGTCATCTTCAAATCCAATGTAAACAAATTCTTTTTGAGTCATCCCCTTAAATAGTCAATTTATACCCAATTTCCATCACTGTACATGTTTTAACCTGTATCCTCGAGTGTTCTTTGGGCTTTGATAAGTTGTGACTTCTCCTGTAAAAAGAAATGTAGGTAAGACATACTGGATGAGTGTTAAGAGAACTGGGAGGTGTGTCACCACTCAAATTCGAGTGAAGATCAATGTTTATTGTTAGTGAAAAATCAATGGCGATCCGCTGTTGCAATAATGCAAATTCATTTGCAAAGGTTATCAAAAGAAACAAAGAATACTAGAAATCTGGGGAGACTTGTTGTCACCTAAACTCCAGGGAACACCACCAGTTGTTATCAGAGATTACTCTCTGATAATGGCTTGTGTTAGAACTCCTAGTGAGTACCTTCTCAGCATCTGAATGCATTTGGATCTGTTCTGAAATGTAAAAAGATATAAATTTAAGTCAATTGAACTTTGGACTTCAAATAGCTTTTGTTGTAAAAAATAATCTCTCTCTCTCTCTCTCTCTCTCTCTCTCTCTCTCTCTCTCTCTCTCTCTCTCTCTGAATAGTCATTTCCTTTTCTTTAGCATTGGTCCATGTTTTTAAAAAGAAAAAAAAGATTGTAACTCTTTAATTTCTTTGCAATTTGTTTCTGCAGCAAGTATAACTTACAAATAGAAGCCATTTTTTTTTTTTATACCTGCAACAAATTTTATTATTACGTTATCATAATAATGGTATATTCTATAAATAATTTTCCTGAATCACTGTTGGAAAACTAGTATTCAGATAAAAACTTTAGAAATAGGTAATATCTGAAAATATTTAAATTGCTATTGAAGTGTAAGGGGTTATTTTGATAGGAACCAGGTTTATAGGAGGTTAATCTAGTTGGAGAGAGGCAGCAAAGGGGGTGAGATTTTGCAATTAATTGGGTTGGAGGTATTTTTAATTAAAGGGGGAGGGTTACAAATGCAGTAACTTCACCAGAGCACATTCTGTTGAAGTACTGAGACATAAGGAGCTACTCTGATTACCAGCCAGATTTCTAGGGCATCCTAAGTGGGGAATTGTGCAGCAAGATATTTGTTCACATTACATTTAAATTTCAAACATATTGATAGTTCGAGAAATAGGGAGTGATGATTGAATTCCAACGTTAAGCAATTCGAGGAAAGGAGCTATTAGGATACAAAACATTCCAGCATTTAAGGACCTCTACTATGAAGGGGTGGAATTTTTCTGCTAATCTGGTTGATCGAGGGTATTTATGTTGAGAGAGGCACAAGTGCAGTAAGTTCATTGCAGCACATTCCATGGACGTACTCGCAAAATAAGCACAGGGATGGGAAAGTAATTCATAAAGGATATAATGAATTTGAATCCAAACCTGGCTTCACAGCATTCGTTCGTTGTAGTGAAGGCGATCTGTCTCTAATTTCTGTGTTTTCAGTTGATTTAGATTTGTTTCTGAGAATTAATTCCATGCAATGCACTATCAGCTTGTCCAATTAAATAGTTTTACACACACACACACACACACACACACACACACACGAATATCACATGATCTTAAAGGGTTGGCGGTAGTCGGGTATCTTGTTGATGGCCGTACTCGAGACTGCCATCATGTATGTATTACAAGGTTTAGAGGAAGTTAACTGATCTCGGAACCTGATACACGACTACAGACAATCGGTCTTGCCTCAGTGACTTTACTGACAAATCACGTAAGTACTTAATATGTACTCCATAATAATAACCGGCCGCACGCCGCCACATGGCGCCCCAAGCGGACAGATTCCGAATGTCATGTTTCATTCACTCTACCTCCATTCCATTTCTGTGACCAACTACCATCAATTAAATCCATTCAGGTGTTTTTTTTTTTGTTTGTTTTTTTTACTTTTTATATTTAATTACGTTTTTTTTATTTTTATCCTTTATTTTCGCCTCCCTCTTACCACTACCACTCCACCACTCCATCATGTTGATTAGGACACGAAAGACTCGGTGGACGATGATTATTGCCACGAGACAACGTGCAGCAAATCTGATGTCGTTCTCGTAATCTTGGTTTGACAAATTATAGGAAATAAGTGCCATTCTACAAGAATAGCGACACGTGATACATTTGATTGTTCGTTATCGTTTTTGTTGGTATTAATAACGTGAATATCATTATACTTGCTGCGTTTATGCACATTCAAGTGCGGGGGGGGGGGGCGTGTCGTGCATTTTCAGTTAATCAAACTGTTCGAATTTTGATAGTTTCTTGTGAACAGAAAATCTGATCCAAAATAAAGGAAATCTTGAGTTTATATCAATTTTTTTTTTAAATTTGATTTCTTCTTCTATTATATAAAGAGCAAATATCTGTGTGTTAGTGCGTGTGTGTATTTGTATGTCTGCTAAAAACTTGTATCATCTGCATCGAAGCGGCATGAACATGGTATCGTTAGAAAGAGCAATCTCTCGGACACATAATATTGAAAAGTTAGAAAAAATCGGCAATTATTTCACATAGAAATGTTTTGTTCAAAGGGGGGGGGCTCAGGTAAAACCTTGCTTTTGATACTGCTTGTAAATCGCACACGCGTGAACGATTGATTCATTCTTTCATTTTAAAAAGATAAATTTACACTGTTATAACATCTGTGTTTTTGTAGTCTGATCAATAACGTGTTTGCTTACAAACTTAAGTTATGCAAGTTCATACTCAGCACACTGTATTTTATTTATTTTTTTTTTTGCTTTTGGCTTTCAAAATTTTGCTTTCGTTTTCGCTTCTGGTTGATGGCACCCAAGTCCCATTTTTTTTTTTTTTCTATTTAACCGTATTTTACGCCCGGGTAACACCCTCCTCTCCACTTGCTAGTTTTTAAATTATAAAGATTAGACTTCTTAGCCCATAAATTAACTAAGAATTAGTGCTTTATGCCAAACTTCTAGAGTAAATGTGTATTGTGATGACTAATCCCTATTAATTTCTAAGCATGCATCAAACGGTTATCATAGTACTTAGTTTACTGCACCTTCTTATAAAAAAGGTCCATACAAAATTTTGGCCGGATCAGCCCCGTAGTTTAATAATCATTGGATTTTATAAGAGTTAAGGTAGCAGGTCTACTGTACAAAAAAGCCAAAGAAAATATGAAAGAAAGAGGGATAAATAAAGACCTAGTCAGAGATAGATTAGGTTGGAAATCAAGTTCCTAAACCTGTCCAATGCATGCTAGCATGTAAACCAAACATTAACGCAATGTAATGATGATGCATGAATATTTGATTCTGCCTAGCCATTCAGTCTTTTATTTTTCCTTCTATCTTGTTTTAACAATAACCAACTTTAAAGGAAGGAAAAAGAAAAGGCTGAAGGAAATTGTACTTAATTGCTTTGTGTCTTTCTCCTGATTGTCTTTCGGAAACGTTTGCTACTATCCATGTTAACGATCAGAGCAACAAAGATAATGGAAGATTCAATTTTACTTTAAATGGACGTTTAACCGATTCTTTTCTGTATTGGAGTTTGGATGCATTAAAAGTTCAAAGAATAACAGGTTTTTCTCCCATCTCTATTCCTCACCCCGGCATCGGTTGCGTTTGATTTACTGCTAACAACTATTCTACATTATGACAATTATGGGTTTAGCGAATGAAACAGCAGCATCAAACCGCGGCATTTAAACCAAGCAGTTTCCTCCAAAGTAGGAAGAGTTATAGTAGTATAAGATTCACAAGCTGTCCCCAGTTGCATGTATAGTTAGGTTTTTGCAACTTTTGCAAAGAGGTGTCGACGTCTTTCTACAAACAGTCTGGTATTCCCAAATTGGTCACCCATTTGGTACTGACCAGGCTAAACATTGCTTAACTTTGGTGATCTAGTGAGAACCAGCGTGTCAACGTGATTATGCTGTATATGATTTTATCGAATACATGTGCATATCTAATATATGAAATTGTCTTGTTGGATTTTCCAAGTTCAACTTGAATAGCAATAGATCTAACAAATCGATATTTGATTTTGACTAGCGGTTTCTTCCCTCTTTTATCCTTGCAGCATGTTATTTAAACTAACAATTTAAAAATTGTAATTCACTTAATTTCTTTCTAAAAAATAAATCTTTTAGCAAGGAAGATTTTTACAATGGAGCCAATTTTCAATAATGATCTAATACGCTGTCTATTTTAACTTAAACATAAAAGTATGAATTATCTCCCTTACATTTTGAGCTTTCGTTTTTCCAACACATTGTGATATACACATTATTTCATTTTAATACATAAATTTAAACTAAAAAGACATTAATTAATCTAAGCCAGGTAGGTAACCTAGTGTGTATATATATATATATATATATATACATATATATATATATATATATATATATATATATATATATATACAGTAAAACTCCTTTGATTTGAACTTCCTCTAAAGTTGGACTTCCTCTCATTTGGACTGAATTTGGTGATGAAAATAGCAACAGCTCCCATTCTCTTGACCCTAATGTAAATAACCAAGAACACTCTGATGAAGCAATATCATGGGATGATGCAGAAAAGTCTATGGAGATGGTTATAAAATTTCTAGAAAAAAGTCCTTACTTTAGTGACAACTATGTTTTGCAAGCAATGTCACTCCGAAGAGATATAATCATAAAAAAGCTACAGAACCAAGAAATTGCAGATTTTCGTGATCACTTACGGAATACAATGGCAGCGGCCGAGAGCTCAATCGATGAAAATAGAAACTGCAATGAGATTCATTCAATGAATAACTAAAAAAAAACTGTATTTTACATAAATCTATGATTTCTGCAGATGATAACTTGGGTAATAAATACCTAACAAGTAAAAGTAGATTTAATTTATTTTCAATGTTCCTGGTAATAATATTTAACAATTCTTACTTGCAATATATCGTGAACTCAACTTAATATATACTTGAAGTATCATATAGCAATGAATTTCATTTACTATTTCTTAATTCTTAGAAAATTAAAGTTAACTGCAGCACATTTTTTTTTTTATCACGAAACTTGAACAGTATCCTCTAATTTGAACGAAGCGGATGTTCAAATTATAGGAGTTATACTGTGTATATATATATATATATATATATATATATATATATATATATATATATATATATTAGTCATCCACATACATTACTGTTTCACTGTATCACAGTTCATCAGTGCGGTTAGACAGGTAACTACCTCAAACCAGGATCAAAACCCGCCCGCCCGCCCAGTCAAGGTTTCCCACCATACACTATACGGATGCTGCTGTGCGGGTAATGAATTAACAATGTTTTGACATTGTCCAAATGCCTAAGCTCGATTTGTTTACACAAAGAGCATCACTTAATACGCTAATGACAGTTTGTATATCATTTCCCAAAATGCTCAACCCAAGATAGGGAGCATTATAGTCATCCACATACCGTAATGTTTCGCTGTATCACAGCTCATCAGTGCGGCTAGACAGGCAACTACCTCAAGCCAGGGTCGAATCCCACCGACCAAACGACAGTCAAGGCTTCTCACCATACGCTATACAGATGCTGCTGTGCGGGTAGTGAATTAACAACGCACACACACACACACACACACACACACACACACACACACACAAACACATGTGGTTCCAAAGGCAAAGTTACCTATTTATTTTTTAAATCGAAAAATTAAAAGAGCTAAAAAGATGGGAGTGGTACCATTACAACAAGAGACCTCTTATGCTCCTGAATTTATTTTTTTACATAGTCGCCACCATTATCAATGCACTTTTTCCAGGAATTCAATAGGGCATCTTTGCTTCTGGCACACGTCCATTTTGGGTTGTTTTCGTAGAATTTCACACTATCAATATCTGCAACAGAGAAATGAAACTTTCAGGTCATGAATGCATGAGTTCAGTTATCATAACGTAATTTGCAATTTTCTCTGACTGATCCACTCAAGCAGAATAAAAAATAGATGACATTACTTTGGTGTGTGTGTGTATATATATATATATATATATATATATATATATATATATATATATATATATTATTTTTAAAATGTAATTCAATTCAAACTCGCTATATTCAGCCACTCTGATGAGTCGTAGACGACGAAACACGTGTCAGTGGATAATTACATTTTAAAAATAATATATATACCGCTCCCCATGTGGGGGTACCAAATTGGTTAACGGGAAAATTATTCCCAGCTCGCATTTAGGTAAAAATGCGTTTTCTTAAATAATTGAATTCATTCAAAACATATCGGTAAAACCAAAACAAACAGCATTTATATATATATATATATATATATATATATATAGATAGATAGATAGATATTGAGTAAAAAAATTAAAATTGTGAATTATCAATCAGTTTCAAAAGGAAAAACAAACAAAATCAACCCGAATGTACGATCGTTTCGGAAACGATGTTTATTTTAATTAAAATTGACAATAATCGACAAAGGTTTTGTCTTGGAACATAATCTTCTTATCAGCAAAGATGGGGGGGGGATTTAAGACACCAAAATAAAACTAGTATATATATATATGTACACACACATACACACACACACTAGGAGCGTTCCAAAGTAATGCCTCCTATTTTTTTATTCTGCCCGTGTGGATCAGTGGGGATTGTAAATTGCATATATATATATATATATATATATATATATATATGGGGGGGAGCATTACTTTAGAACGCCGTGTGTGTGTGCACCATTAGTGGCAATGATTCATAGATGTTACTCCAGAGAATTCTATCTTTTGTTGTTTGTTTTTGTTTTTTCCCCCTCCTGTGCACTTGTCAGTGAACCTGTATTTACCGATTGGATATTCAGCTCTTGCCCCCCCCCCCCGACCGTTTATATTCTGTGACAAGCTTGGGGAGAAACAGTGGAGGCATCCATCCATTAAGCAATCATGGAAAAGTAATGGAGTGTAACATATATCTGCTTGTAGTATTATGTTTTGCTCTTCTTATCTCGAATCAAAACACGTGCGTACACCACACTTGCATACGTGCGTGTGAGGTTCTCTTTGTTTTCTTTCCTTGTTTACTTCACCACCACCACCACCACCACTCCAACGCACTCTCATACCCAATCTCCATCGTGTCTTCTTCACTCTATTTGTTAAAGCTTTTAGCTCTCTAACCTTTCTGATTAGATTGAACAGATCAAACACCAATCAGCATCGATTTAATAATAAGACTCTCTAGATGCTCAAACGTTTTTTTTTTTTTTTATCATTTCCAGTCTCCGCGTTACATTCGTCATCATTCAACATCGTCCGCCCATCTCATTGACCCTTATCCTCAAATGGCTTTTTAGCCTTGATAATTGATGACTTAATAGTTTAAAAAGTATTTTGCTTCCATGAGGACTACAGTATAGTCATCCTCAAACCCAGTGTCAACAAATGCTTCTCATAAACCGTTCTCTTAAGTAATCAAATTTTATTAGTTCCAATCTTTATTTTCAATCGTTTTATAGTATTCTTCATCATTCAATTAACAATCGATCTATTTTATTACTTTATGATTCAAGTAGTTGTAGGAAAGTTTGCATGGATCACACGGATCTGCCTTTTGACTGCTACTCAGACGTCAGTTCACCATTTTCAGGGTTCGCACAAACTTGAAAAGTCCTTGAATTGTGACTTTTGCCTTGAAAAAGGCCTTATTTCTATTATTACCTTGAAAAATTCTTGAAAATATGGAAAATGTCTTGGAAATGTCTTGAAAATCGTATCCAGTAAAAATTTGTGTTGAAATATTAAGAATAAAATCAAAATAAATCTCCCTCCATTTTTTGCTTCCATTAATAATTTTTTTTTTTGGGGGGGGGGGTCGCCATAAATAAAAATGCTTCTTTCCCTCTTTTTTTTAAAAAAAAAAAAAAAAAAAAAAAAAAATTCATTCTGCAGGCGAGACTCTCCAATGGCGAGACCCCCCCCCCAAAAAAAAACTGTGATAACCTAAAATGAGGCTGAACGTTCCTAAAAAAAAAAATGGACAAGACGGTAGTGATCTTGATTGAAAATTTCAAAGGCATAAAGAGTTAATATTTGAGATGAAATAAAAAGCATTAAAAACCATGTAAAAAAAAATGATGCAGGTAGATTGCAAAGTAACTGTTATTGGTTATGGGTAACATTTATTTGTTGATTATTTGATTTTTTTTTACTCGCTGTGGATTGTAAAACACCACAAATTCCAATTAAATAATATACCACAAATTTTATTTTGAGATCTTGAATTTTGTCTGAAAAAACCCTTGAAAAGTCCTTGAAAATGGACATTGAAAATCTCTCCGAACCCTGATTTAGTTCAATCCATCATATCTCCCTTCATGAAGCTGCCAAGCTTTCAAGTCCTCCTTGACAATTGCAACCAAGGTCTTGCATGAGCAGCCAATATCAAACAAGCCATCAACCTCTCTGGCACGGGCTCTGCTTCACACATATTGCTACATCCAGAAGCTGAATATGGAGTGTTCCGTAAACAATTGCTAACACACGCTGTCACCGTTAATAATCTTTCAAGTAAAATTACAATTGAACCTTAAATAATTGATTTTAATTGTTTCAGATGTCGTTTTAGCTAAAAGCAAAAAAGGTGGGAGGGAGCAAAAAGAATAAACTACCCTCTCTAAAACATCTGGATATTATTACAGTTTAAAGTCTTTCAATTATTGATGAGCGGTTATGAAAAAAGTTTTACCCAGAATTACAATTATTTTTTAGGAACATAGGTTAACTTAAACCTGAATCTATGTTCTATATTTCCATGAATAGTTTCTTTTTTAGAACTTGTCATCTGTTGAATATATTACTACATGGCTACTTCCCTGCTGACTATAACATGGTAGTCTTCAAATCCAATGTCGACAAATACTTATAAACTGTCCTCATATGTAGTTGAATGTAGTTCCTTCCATTAATCATGTTCAATCCTCTCATAATATTCTTCATTATTCATTGATAATATATCATCTCCTTATCCCTTGTCCTCGAGTGGCTTTTACCTTTAGTAATTGGTAACTTATTAATGTCCCCCCCCAAAAAAAAAGCAACCACAAATAAGAGATAGAAATTTATCGAGTTTTACAAGAATAAAGAATCTCATTTCTCGCAGACAGGATGTCATTTCTGATAAATGAAGCGCCGCCACCCGCACTTGCAGATGAGGATTTCAGAATTGCTATAAACAATATCGGAAGATGGCTAGACAAATTCAAAGAAGAACGGCATTGCCTCGCACGATAGTGTGGCGATATTTTATCAGTTGAGGTGTTGGACTATTAATTTTCTACAATGAAAAATGTCACTAGCAGCTTTAGTGAAAAGGAGGAGATTCAAAAGATGCACACCTCCTCCTTCTCCTTCCCTAAATCTGGCAGTCAACCAACACGATAATGTCTGTAGTTCATTCAACAGAATCAATCAAAAAGTTTCCAACATTATGAAATTCAGACTTTCCTTCCACTTTGGCCATCTTGGCCGATCTCCAGACTTCAATTCTATAAATAATTTGTGCAAAGAAATAATCAATTACAAGTTCTTAAAAGAACCGGTTCAGTGCACAAATGGGACAAGTTTTTAAGAATTTCAGAGAATTGATTTATTAAATTTATTATTATTATTATTATTATTATTATTATTATTATTATTATTTATTTGTTTAAGAAAACTTTTCATATTTTGCATTTGAGATATGAAAATACACGAGTTTTTTTTTGTTTCACATATGCTACTTATTTGGGGAATATTACTCTTTTTTTTACCTTTTGGCAAGATCAAAGTGTAGTATCTGTTCTTCAGACGCTGCACTTCCATTTCTTGTTCTATTTCGGTGAAGGAGCAGTCCTTCACGACTGAGACAATTTTTTTATTTTTGTACCTTTTCTCCACGTTAAAAAATGACCCTGGTGTCTAACTCTGTCCCGTGGGGAGGCATTGTAAAGAGGCACTTATTTGGGGGGAAAAGGAGGAATAGGTGCTTGTGTGATTGCAGGAATTAAGAGTGGATGGAATAAGTTAAGGGAACTCCTGCCATTAACCCAGCAAAGCATTACTATTCTCAGAAAAAGGAAGAGTCGATCAGGCATTTGTGTAGAATGCAGTGTGATAATTTATAAAAAAGATGTGAAACCTGACCGGTCAGGGTTGAGGACATGTGTTGCATGGAAATAATATAAGAATGATACGATGGATGTGCAATGTAAGTCTTAAAGGCATTCTTAGATCTGATGACGTTAGAGAAAGATTAAATATGTGCAGAACAGGAGACTTTGATGATATGGTCACATTGAAAGATTGGGTGAGAATTCTTTTATTAGTAGAATAGTTTTGTCAATAGGAAGGTAGTAGGAAAACATGCTGGGAAGCATGCCAGCGGGACAATGTTCCAAAGGCGGACAATTCTGGTAAAAAACTTTGTTCATGGAATCTGTGTTTAGATTTAGGCACAGATAGAGAGTGGGGAAAATAGTTGGGGTTTTTTTTTGTGAAAGTTAGGCAAGGGGGGGACCATAGTTTTGTCGTATATTTTGATTTTCGCATAGGATATTTTTTATTTTCTTTTTTTCGTATAGGATATTTTTTATTTTCTTTTTTTCGTATTAGGGTTTTTATTTATTTTGATATATTGCATCTATTTCGTTTCATATTCATGCTGTGTGGTTGAGATGGAGGGATTCTCTGATGGAATCGGAAAAACAAAAAATCAATATCTTTTCCAAAGAATTGGTACTTTCATTCAACTGAAAATAATCAGTTAATCAATAAAAACATCCTTACAAGCAAATCCATGCTCAGATGAGGGTGTGTTCCCTTTGATGTTGGCCATCACATTCACAAGGGTGTGACCTTCAGTTGACCTTTGATCGTCCATAGTATACTGTTAGGTTTCACACTTACACCGACAGAATTAAATGTTAAATGGATTCAAATCAAAAGAATGGCCAGAGAGAATATTTGAGCTTACCATTCGAGGAAACACCTTCTGCGACCTTCTTTCGATGTTGGTAGAGTCTTGTTGCAACGTAGATGATTTTTACCTGTAGAGCAGACAATGCTGGAGCATGGTCTTTGTGATCTTAGTGCAGAATTCTCATTCGTGCAACAACAGAATGTTTGTGTTTTACCTAGTATTCCGTGAATCAATAAATGAATTTAAGTAAAAAAAAAAAAAATTAAACAAATCCTACGATTATTCGAAACAAGTTTTTTTTTTTAACTTATTTATTTGTTAAAAAGAACTTCTTTTTTTTTATATAGTTTTTATTCATGCAAAAAAACAGGTTTTTTAATGATCGAAATGTTAAAAATATACAATTAAATAAATATAATATTTCAAATAAAATTATTTAATTAAATAAATGCAATATTTAAAATAAAATTATTTAATTAAATAAATATGGTACATTAAATAAAATTATTTAATTAAATAAATATGGTGCATAAAATAAAATTAATTAAATAAATATAATACTTACAATAAAATTATTTAATTAAATAAATAAAATACTTAAAATAAAATTATTTAATTAAAAAAATACATTCATAAAATTTTAAATACTTGTACAATAGATATCTACAGAGGTAGTAGTAGTAGCAGCATTCGTAATAATGTTATAAGCAATAAAACTATGTCTTTATTATTTTTCATTCATATATATATATATAAAGATTAAAAATTCTTTTCGGTTATATACTTATTAAAGTCAGTTTTTATGCTATGAATTTTATTCTGAGGACCTGTGTGTGTGTGTATATAGATGGATGTGCAGCAGGAAACTTCGTTTGTATGCTCATGTTGAGAGAATGTATGGCAAGGTAATTTGGCAGCGGAAAACAAAAACAATGGCAGTGGTAAAAATAGACTTGAGATAAAGATTTTCTTATAAATAGATTATGGTGTTTGAATATTTTTGAGATGAGGATTGATAATTATTTTTTGTATTATTTGGATTGTTTGGACTATTCTCATCTTGGCTGGTTTTTTTTTGGGTTTTTTTACATTTCGGCCGATGTAACATCCAACCGTCTTCAGGTGTATTCATACTGGATGTTATTGGTGAATGGTGAAAACACCATATCAAAAATCAGAATGGACCCGGATTTATTAAAAAAAGAGACTTCGCACTATTTTTCATCATCTATAATATAAATCTTACCTGTCTGTTTAAATGTATGTATGTATGTATGTCTGCCTAAAACTTTCGACAGAGGTGACACATGTTCTCGAGGTCAGTATTGTTTTGAAGCTCGACCCTTTGGATGACAAATATCGAAACATTAGTTAAAAACATTAATTCCTTCACCCTCAACTGGGCACTTTTCTACAGGGAGGGGTTGCTTTTTTCACCGATATTTTCGAAAGTCATCCCCTCTTTACGATTGACTAGCCTTAATTTAAACCTTCGTCACCTCAGTTTGGCGATGGATGCAACAGCAAAGACGTCACGTTTTTTTGTTTTTTTTCCACATTCTTTTCCTTCTTCGCAGTACAGGTTCAAGCCTGCCTGCCTACTACAACCTTTTTTTTTTTGCTCAACACACACCTCCAAACATCCGGGCAACGCCAGGTACCCAGGCTAGTTCACCAATAACATCCAGTGTGAATGCTCGTGAAGACGGTCAGAGGTTACATCAGTCGGAACATTGTGAAAAAATAACTAAGATGAGAGCAATAGTCCAAACAATTCAAATAATACAAAGAAAATAGATAAATTGAAGTCAATATCTAAAAGAAAGTTGTCCAACACATGCCCACATGTAAAAACTGGTGTTAAACTGAATGTGATGATAATTATTGAGATAGAAAAAAATGTTTTAGGAAACAAACCTTGATTAACTCGGGGTTAATGTAGTAGTAGTAGTACCTATTTACTATGCCTCCCCATGGGACAGAGTTAGACACCAGGGTCGTTTTTTAACGTGGAGAAAAGGTACAAAAATAAAAATTGTCTCAGTCGTGAAGGATTTCTCCTCCACCGAAAGAGAACAAGAAATAGAAGTGCAGCATCTGAAGAACAGATACTACACTTTGATCTTGTCCCGAAGGCCAAGAAACATATTTTTATTTTGCAAATGACCGAACGTTGAGTAAATGAACTTGTCAAACTAAATAAAAAAAAAAAAAATGAAAAAGGTGTGTAACATTCTTGGCAAGCATGGCGTTGCCAGAATTGGCTTGGGATTTCCTGGAAGGAGAAGAAACATTGGTGGTCCAATGAAATAGACAGGATTAAAAAAGAATAACAAAATGTGGAGTGGAATGTTTATAGGACAAACATTTCGATGGGATAGGAATTAGCAATGACAGGAAACTGGAATAGAGAAAAGGCGGGAAATTGGCACCAATCACACACACATGTGCATAAAGTCAATAGACATATATATATATATATATATATATATATATATATATATACACACACACACACACATAGATGTTGATTTAGGCAAGTAGTTTCTTCATTCAACACACAAGTCCTGCATTTCCCTAACAAGTGCAGTCCAGCAATTTATTAAATGCCGCTTTTCTTCTGCCATAGTATGAAGACCATAATATTGGTTTTAATCAGGATTGTGGAGTTGGAGTCAGATGTTTTGAAAGGAGTTCGCGTCATATTTTTTAATATTCAAAGAATCAATAGACAGTCTGAAGAGTGGAATTTTGGAAAAATATTTTAAATTTTACTCTTTTTCACTCCAAACAAGGCATGTTGCCACTTGGATGTAAGGGCCTACTATTTGGGATCCTGTCTAATAAGGGACTGTGGGGAGTTGAGCAGCAAGGTGGTCTGTTCACATTAGTTTTAAACTTCTGCAAGTTAGTACAGTCATGGAAGCAGGAAACGGAGAGAGAATTTCAAAATCTATCAGTATGAGGGAAGAAACTATTAAAGTAGAAAGCTTTCCAGCAACTAGAAACCTCAATAGTGAAGAGGTGGGATTTTGTTGCTTGTAGGATTAGTCGAGAGTATGTACAGTGAGGGGGCACAAGTGCTCTGGGTTCATCAGAGTACATTCCATTAAAGTACTTGTAAAACAATGATGCAACATTGCAGTTATGGAACAGAGATTGGAACTTGACTAACGGTAACGGTAAGCCTATTTTTGAGCTGATCTAAGCGTGAGAGACTAGTGATAGATGCACCAGCACAGATTTGGCAGAATCGTGGCTTTGTAAAGATATAGGATACTTTCTTGAGTGGATAATTTTCTAGCACAGTATAAGGAGCCCACCTTTTTTGCAGCAGTCTTGGCAATGACTTCAATGTATTTGTTCTAATTCATGTTACATGTGAATGTTAAGCTAAGGGTGATCACTAAGGGAGGGTGATATTTGTCATGGCAATCTGAGGTTGAGAAGTTTTTTTGTAATTATTAAAGGAAAGTAGTCTAGTCTTAGTAGCATTAAATTTTATCATCTATTTATGACCCTATTCCACTGAAGATAGTTTTCAACGGATGCTGCCATTGCTTTGACTATGTCTATTATAAAGTTTCAGAAGACTTTAAGATAATTGTTGTTGAATACTTTGAAATTCTGTGATCAAACCCTACTAACTCCATAACACTGGTTTCAATGCTTCTGACAAGAAAATGGGTTTTAAAATATTTCTAAACATTTTTAGCTTGATGATTTGAACAGATTCTTAATGAACAAAAATTTTTCGAAAGTACACTTCGACTCGGATAACTAGTAGCATGAAAGATTTTTAAATAATCGCCTTAAAAATAAAAATCAGTACAAAAAAAAATTTATGAATTTTTTTTTTTCAAATTTCTTTTAACAAAGATTTCTCCTTTTTCTTTAATATAGCATTGCAAATACAGAAATTTTCTGTCTAAAAAATTTCTTTAATCTGAAAATTAAATTTCAGTGTCGAAAAGGGTCGCACGATGTTTTCTATTATATAAAGCTCACCTGTCTGTTTAAATGTATGTATGTTTGTATGTCTGCTTAAAACTTTCGACAGAGGTGACAAATTTTCACGAGATCAGTATCATTTTGAAGCTTGACCCTTCGGACAACAAATATCGAAAAATTAGTTAAAAACATTAATTCCTTCACCTCTAGCTGGGCACTTTTCTACAAGGAGGGGTCGATTTTTTTGCTGACATTTTTGCAAGTCATTCAAACGTCGCATTAACGACGTTATTTCGACCACCTGTGACGTCACAATCACGGTGGGCGCATCGATAAAACTGATTGTTTTTTTTTTTCACCTCCTTCTCCTCTGACGTGTTACGGGTTCGAGCCTGCTTACTTCTCCTAATTTTTTTGCTCAACCAATACCCTAACACACACTTCCACTTTCTTTTTAGCCTTCACGTTCGGTCACCCACACTGAGGATTGAACCTTCAACATTCAGGAGAATATCACTTATTACAATGGGTCCTAGAATTGTCCGCAAGGACCTGTGGCGCAGTGGTTAGAGTACTGAGAAAAATTAATTGTAATAAGTGATATTCTCCTGAATGTTGAAGGTTCAATCCTCAGTGTGGGCTACTGAAATATAAATTTGCGAATTACTTAGGACCTCTATCCAGTCATGGCTGACGGAACAAGAACACACTACCTCCGTGAAGTAAATAAAGGGTTCCGCTCAGAATTCCGTCCAAATTCCCGAGTTCGACAGAAACATTTCTGAGTTCGACAAGATACACCTGAAGAAGATCAGAGACCGAAACGTTGTGAAAATCACGCTCAAGATGAGAACAGTAGTCCGATGAATAATAATACATAAGTGTTATATTATTTTTTTTTTTTTTTTTAGGATCCTTTTGAGATGAGGCTTCATAATTTGTATATTCATTTTTTTTTTGTGGTCTGTTATCCTTATCTTCATATGTGTTATTGTTGATTCACCACGTTTCAACCAACTCATCCTCTCGCCTTTGGGGCCTGTAGCACAGTGGATAAAGGCATTGAGGCTCTACGGCTCCAGGTGAGCATTGTCTGAAGATAGCGGTTACAACTTTACTCAAGCAGGGCAGAGGATTATTTGGCCAAAACGTGGCAAGACAACAACTATGGAAGGCAGTAATTACTGGGGAGGATACAGTTACAGGACTCAGCATTTCTATTCCATCACGGTTAATAATCTGAAGGTCAGAGGATGCGTTGGCCGAAACGTTGTGAAACAACAACTACGATGCAGATGAGGATAACCGTCGACAAAACGATGAATCCACATAAGTGTTCCCCAACTCACAACTAAATTTTGTTTGTTTTTCTAAAAGTTAAAAAATATGCAAACAAATAAAAAAAGACATTAAAAACCCTTGTCCCATCTTGTCAACTAGGCTCCAAACTCTATCCCATCGCCACTATGTTACATCTCTGTGCCTGTTTTACAAATATTTTAGTGGAATGTGCTCTGATGAACTCTTTGCACTTGTGCCCTCGCGATGTATATATCCCTGACAACCCTACTTAGCAACAAAATCTCACCCCTTCAACTGTTGAGGTCCCTAGATGTCAGAAAGTTTTCTACTCTAATAACTTTTCCCCTCGAACAGCTAGACTTTGGAATTCCCTTCCTGTTACTTGCTTCCCTGACTGCAGAAATCTAAATGTGATGTAAACCAATATCTTGTTAATCTTTCCTAGGCTTAGTGGTAAGTGGTAGCCCCCTTAAGTCCAAGTGGTGATATGCGTTGTTATGGGTGAACGTAATATATATATATATATATATA
This sequence comes from Euprymna scolopes, assembly GCF_053919585.1. NCBI lineage: Eukaryota > Metazoa > Mollusca > Cephalopoda > Sepiida > Sepiolidae > Euprymna > Euprymna scolopes. The sequence goes on from NC_136511.1 coordinate 38,763,761, forward strand.
TATATATATATATATATTAGTAAAAGTACTTGTCGTTCACTGGGTTCAAAAACAGCCTACAGAAAATGGACTCTGATTTATGAAAGTATGATAGGTTATAAAAAGGAAGGGTTGTAAAGAGATAGCTTCAAATTTTGGGGTATCAAAACCAAAGCAAAATATGATGAAAGTAAAAATAAAATAGATAAACCCCATAATTTATTATACCATACCTGTTCACACTGAAACACTTATCACAATATTCTGTGGATCTATATTAAAAAACCTTGTTAAACTTTGTGACATATTTCCATTCTATGGAGGTCAGGTGCGAACGAATACCCCATAGTTTTATTATACCGTATTTCTTCAAACTGAAACATAATTATCAAAGTATACTTACGCAGATAGATATGAAAAGTCTTTATTAAAGTTTGTGCCTATTTCCATTCCATGGAGGCCAGGCGCGAACGCAGACCCCACAATTTTATTATATCATCCCTATTTAAGTTAAAACATACTTATCAAAGTATTCTTATGTACATCTATATCAAAAACACTTGTAAACGTTTTTTTTTTAATTTTTAAATTTTTTACTTCCATACTTTGTGGACCAGGCGTGAACGCAGACCCCACAATATTAATGAACCAAACATACCCATTCCTGTGTCTCGATACATCTTCTATCATTATATGTAATCAGTTTTTTAAAATAGTCAACCATATAAGAGTCTATTCGTGACCACACACACATTCAGCTTTATATTATAATAAAGATATATATAGCTAAAATGACTTTACTGTATCCCAAGAGAATGCTGGATAGGTTCAGCTAATTTCTCTGATACAACCAGGAGATGATCGCCCATAGACCCACCTGCCTATAATCCCCTTGTAAAAGCTTTCAATCCATCAATTAGTCAGCGCCCTGCGGTTTCAAGTCTACCTTAGCAGCAGCAGCAGCAGCATCAAACTTGCTTTTCTTTATGCATGTGAAGAGGGAAAGGGGAAGCAATCCAAATGAATCAGAATCAGACCAATCAATAAGGCTTTTTTTTTTTTTTTACTCTTTTAGAACAAATGCCAACCAGGTAGACAACCTATTATTGTGGCCATCGTAAATCAACCCGGGATGCAAACAAAACCCTCTCTTGCCTTTTCTACACTCATTTACGACTTACTTATTTAACACACACACAGACACACACACACACACACACACACACACACACACGCAAAATAAAGAACATCTTTTTTTTTAATTTTATTTAAGTTTGCTCATCAGCTTGTTGTTTGGATCAACAATTTTAAGTTATATAAACTTGTATGTATACGGTCTTTTTTAATTTGAGCCACTTCATAGTGAAGAGCGCCAAAACACTTCTCAAACAAAGAGTTTGACACCCATTTATGGGAATCACGAAGGAGGTGGGTATAAAGCCAACAAATCTAGTTGGTTCGTTAGCTAGAGCAAACACTACATAGATATGAATAAAAGTAAATTAATCTATGTAGTGGGAGGAGGAAGAAAAAGCTCTAGCCTTTTAGAAAAATTTTCAACGTTTCGTCCTCATTTTCAGGGGACTTCTTCAGGAAATGATAGAGATGATTGAGGGATAAAACAAGTTATACCATGATGAGCTAGAAAGACCTTGTCCCCTAAAAATGAGAACAAAACGCTGAACATTTTCCTAAAAAGGCTACAGGTTTTCCTTCTTTCTTTCTTTCTTTCTTTCTTTCACTACATAGATATCATTCAATCACATATTTATATACACGGCCTGATAATTCCCCTGGGAATGAAACATAAACATTTCTGTATAGCTTATTTGGCATAAATATATGCTTTTATACTACTACTGCTGCTACTACTACTACTACTACTACTCGTTTATTGATCACTTTTGAATGTTCTTTTGTGGAATTTTACATGATAGACTTAAATAACAATAGATCTGACTAATTGATATTTGATTCTGACTAGTCATTTTTTTTTTCCATCTTCTTTATACTGAGAAAGTAATTTTCTTTGGTTTCTTTCTGAATATACTTATTCTGGTAAAGAATATGGATACCTGTTTAAATAATGATAAAAAAAAGATAAATTTTGTTTTGGAAGTAAAAACCTGAGTTACCTTCCTTAATTTTTCAGATGTTTTTAAATCCTTTTCCTACTTATCATTTTGAAAATTTTAAACTGAAATAACCTTATTGAATCTCATGCTATATTGAGTAGGTGCAGCAAATATATTAATAAGATTATTTTACTAATTCCTGTGTATCTGTGTTTCTCACCTCTGTGTTACTTGCATCTATTTTTAACTGATTATTTGGATCACTTACTACAATAAATTAAGTATTAGAACAACCGTTTTAAAAATCCTATTTAAAAAAAAAATTATTGCAAAATAAAATTCATCAGAATGCATTTCCGTTTTAGTTGTGAACAAATTTTAATCTTTTTGCAAGTTTTAAAAATAGAGTAAATTACTTTGTTATCTTCTGAGAAATAAAATCTGAAAATCAACATCCAAACTAAGTTTCCGCATCAATTGCACATTATTATTTGTACTTGGAGGTCTCAGAGATTATTTGCTGACAACAAACAGTGGTGTTCTTTGGAGTCTGGGTGACAACAGTTCTCTTCAGGTTTCTAGTAGTCCACTTCTTTCTTTGAAGATCATTTTATTATCACAACAGCCACTTGCCATTGACTTCTTGCTAGCAGGGACCATTGGTCTTCACTGAAATTTGGGTGGCAACAAGCCTCCTCAAGGTTCCTGTAATCTTTGCACTCATCCAATAGAGGTCTAGTTTGTGTTTTCTCTCCTAGGTTTTTCTATCCTCCTTGACCCTTCCAACTATCTGCTGACATTACTATTTGGTAACTAACTATCATTATCATCGTTATTGTTGTGTCGTAATACAAAATTAAAAGAAGAAAATCATGTCGAGGTTGGTTTTAACAAATGAAGTCACATCACAGGTACAAAGGTAGAAATACGGGTATAACTGGCTAGCGCTCAGCTAGGCAGTGGAGTACTGTCGCTCCTTCTCACCGGTGTAGGCATTGCTGACACTATATATAGTGAGAACTGGTGTAATTTCCCTTATGCATAGAAAGGCCGGTATAACAGTCATCATCATCATCATCATCATCTTATCAGTATTATCAGTATTATCATCATCACCATCATCATCATTATCATCATCATTATCATCATCATCATTGTTATCATCATCATCATTGTTATTCAGTGATTAACGCCAAATACTAAAACAAACTTCTGTTTCACAAAATAATTTCAAATGAATTTATGTTTCTTCATAAACAAGTAGATGATATTTTTTTTTCTTTTACTCCTGAGAAAACGTCGTTGTTGTAAATAAATGGAGATTATTGTCACTTATCACATGAAACTCATGTTCACTTCATTATAAAAAAAAAAAAAAATAGTGAAAACATCTTTTTCAGTCAATATTGGCAGATTTATGTAAAGGTTTTCTGAGAAGTTTAATCTGAAAAAATGCCTTCATTGTAGCCTTCATTGAAAAAAAAACTGCATGCAAGGAAATCACATCGTGCCCCTAGGAGAACATGGGGGTGGGAGATAATTGTGAATCTATAATTATTGCAAGGATCACCACCCTAACACGCCATCTTTATTTGCTTCCATAAATTTTGGCAGTCAATTTTAACATCAAGAATAAATACATACTTTTCTTTCCATCATTCACTGCTTTTTTACTTTTATTTTTTAACTTTCGATTACATACATGTATATAAATCTACATATAGATATGTATATAAACATGTATATAAATATGTATATAAACATGTATATAGATATGTATATAGATATGTATATAAACATGTACTTAAACATGTACTTAAGGAGGGGTGTCCTCTGGTGATCTTGCATATTTGCTGATACAAATAACTTCCGGTTTTGAAACTCCTCTGAAGTAAACGGTGCTATCTAATGTTAAAACGTCTCTTTACTTAATCGATTATTTAGTTTAATTATGCACATATTTTTTAATGTTTATTTTATTTACTATATGTGAAAAATCCATATTTGTTTTGAAGTTAACGTTTATTCATTTTGTTTTCTATTTATTATGATTTATCATATTAAAAAGTATTTTACTTTCAGTATTATTTCTGTAAATATTTTCTGTACATAAATATTTATGTAAAAAAATCTGTAGATGGACCTTTATTTAGAAACAAAAATTCTGTAAATAGACGTTTATTTTAGAAAAGTTTCTGTAAATAGACATTTATTTTAGAAAAGTTTCTGTAAATAGACATTTATTTTAGAAAAGTTTCTGTAAATAGACATTTATTTTAGAAAAGTTTCTGTGTAATAGACATTTATTTTAGAAAAGTTTCTGTAAATAGACATTTATTTTAGAAAAGTTTCTGTAAATAGACATATTTCAATGAAAATAATTTGTTTCGGTTATCTTTTGCTATTGACCTACATTTTCATTGAGGTCTTCAGATTAAGTAGCATCATTCACTTTCAATGACTTTCCAAACCGGAAGTCCCTTAGATCAGTAAATATGCAAAATCATCTGTCCTTTTTAGCCTTCAGTAAGACAGGAATCTCAAAGAAGGATAACTCTAACACCTGTGATTACATTAACTACTAGTCAACAGATTTTTTGTCGTTCACCAATTCTCAGAGTTGTCATAGTTCCGCATAAGTGTTGGTCACTGTCGCTCGTTTGGTACTTTTTGAGTTTGTGATCTTTATGTAAATGAAAACTATGTGTGCGGCTGGCTACATCATAAGCCTCTTTAGACTTATGGCGGTACAAGTGTGGTAGTAACAGCAAAACATGCCAAGTTTGCAATTTGATAATCATGTCAGATTGCAGCTTGCTGAATCACTAAAAAGTGCATTGTGCAGCAGAATTAAGTGCAGGCAGAAGGTATCTTTATCAGCAGAACATCTGCCACATTTATATTTTACTAGCAGGGAAACCCAGCGTTGCCTGGGATTGAATGTTGATCAGTGAAGGTTTCACGCTCCCAAATTTTTTTTTATCATTGAAATCAATGAAATAGCCCATTTTTCAATTAAATCGATTGATTGCCTGATATAGTTGGGGACCCGTCACGGTGCATCAGGTGGAAGAAGCCACATGCCTCCCCCACAGTTACTTAATCCACAATACATTGTCTACATTGCACTGTAGAGAACCTACTGTTCATTTTATAACATTATTTTTTTTATATTTATAATGGCTTGAATCAAAGTACAAAATGCTTCAGGTGTGCTCTAAACAGAAACATTAATTTCGAACGCAGCTTCTGTCATATCAAAAAACCTACTGTTGATTTTATATGTCGTGCCTTTCTGCTTGTGTGGTAATAAAACTTCTCAAAAATACTTGTGATGTTAGACTGTATAAAGTGTTAACTTTGGTCAAAATCGCCTGTTCCTTTTTTAATTGAATTATTTTGATTATCGATACTTATCAAAGGCATTCCTATAGAAAACCTATCTAAGAACACTACCAGTTACATAAAAATCAGCCAAGGAGAGTCTATAAGGAACTCACTCACTCTCTCTCTCTCTCTCTCGCACACACACACACATACAGAGTTACTTTGATATATATATATATATATATATATATATTTCTCAGATTTTAAAAGTTGTATCTAGATAGCATTTAAGTTGACAAATCAAACTATGATTATGACTAAACACTTTTCATTTGTTATTGTTGTACCATGTTATTGGCAATATAATAACATACTTTGCTAAAATTTATTTTAAAAATACTTAATCTTTACTAATACGTAGACAATCTTAAATATTCGCCTTAAAAGAAAAATCATCTAACCTCTCCACGAAATGAATACAAGTATTAGTATGCCGTAATCGCTTTTAACATAAAAAATATTTGCAAAACAAATTTGAACTTGGTGTCAGGTCAGTATCATTTAGATATGAGGATCATTCCAAAAGTAAAGCCTTTTATTTTTAACTCTAGAAGTTGAAGAGCTACGAAGATGGAAGTGGTACCATTAAAACGATTGACATTTTGAGCTCAAGAATTTATTTTCTACATAGTCATCCCCATTTTCAATGCACTTTTTACCAGGAAAACAGTGACACATCTCTGCTTCTGGCACACATTCATGATAGAGTGTTGTTTTCTTAGAAGATCACACTGTCAATATCTGCAACAGAGAGATGAAACTTTCAGGTCATGAATGCATAATTTCAGTCATCATAACAATGCAATTTCCAATCCCCCTATGATCCATTCAGGCATAATAAAAAATAGGTAGTATTACTTTAGTAAATGCCCCTCGTACTTAAAGTACATTATAATTTAGGTTTGATTTTGGAAGTCCAGCAGATTTAATTTTACATAGTTTAAGAAAAATCCGTTTTCAGTTCATTGAGTAAAAACATTAGACTAAAATATCTTTCGTTTATTTTGGAAATAAGAATGCGATGAATGTACATTCAATAAAAGAGATAAGTCAACTTCGTCTTCATTAAAAAAAACAGCTTTTATTAGATTAGCATTCTATACATTTTTATCGCTTGAATTCAAAATGGCTGAATCATTCAGAATGATTTCATTTGGAATGCATTTTTCAGTTTCAACTTTTGTCTCCCATCAAATGTTTTTTCCCAACAATTTCTCATTAAATGCTTTCAACTTCTTAAACAAAAAAAAAAGTCATGTTGATAAAAATTAATTTCACTAAAATGTATCAGAAATCATTTGTCTTCTTTTTTTTTTGTTGTTGTTGTTCAGACCCATCAAGGGTTTTTGAGATAAACCCCCATAACTGTATGTACAGGATTAAATTTATTCAGAAGATGACTATTTAGCAAATAATAACACAGTCGTTTCTTTTTCTTTTTTTTTTTCTTTTATCAAACTTATTATTTATTTCTTTATTTATTGTTATTCCTGCCAGATCACCAAAGTTAAGCAACGATGATTCTGGCTAATACAAGATGGGTAACCATTTGAGAATACTAGGCACTGTATAGGGTGGCAGGACAGCACTGCTGTCAAAGGAAAAGTTTGGCATCTCCTTCTCTCTGCTAGTCTGTGGGTGATCCCTGGGCAAGGTTGAGAACCCACTTCGCCATTTTAATATTTTATATCATGTTTAATATTATATAATATCATGTTTAATATTATATAATATCATGTTTGATATTATATAATATCATACTTAATAGTATATAATATCATGTTTAATATTATATAATATCATGTTTGATATTATATAATATCATGTTTAATATTATATAATATGTTTTATATTATATATAATATCATGTTTGATATTATATAACATCATGTGGTGAAAGTGCACAATTCTTCGTAAAAGCCAGTGTGGGTTAGTCATACTGAGGAGATCTAATTTGGGTTGTGAATATTATTGTGATTTTGAATATTTGGTTGGGGGTTTCCTTGTGGGTAAAAATATTTTCATGCCGGGTTGTTGGAGAGACCTTAGACACTCAAGAATAGTATCTAGTAGGTATTCAAGTTGTCTCCAGTAGGTAGCTGAGTGTATATGATGTATCATAAGTTAATTAAAAAAAAAACAAAAAAAACAAAGTGTTTAATTGTAGGTTCTACAAAAGTTAATATAAATTATTGTATTCCAAAACTTGACATTGGATGTACCAAATCGACTTGTTAGCAATTTTCTGCTTGCAAAGACTCAGATTGTTTAAAGAAAAGAGAGAGAGAGAGAGAGAGAGAGAGAGAGAGAGAGAGAGAAAAAAATTTCTGTATGATTTTTTTTTTTTTTTAATGACATTCTTTGGTCTCTTTCTTTTTGACAAAGAGATATTCTCAAAATATTAAAGACCTTTGCCATTCCGGTTATTTCAAACAGTAAGTTCATATTTACTGATTTGCATTTGTGATTATTTTTGGGAAATAAATAAATATACGAAGATTAAAAAAAAGCTCTACAAGGTATTCTTTCATTTGTGCAAATTTTGCTCATACGTCACATCACTTCAACACCTGGTTTCCTGCATTGCTATAGTCTTCTTAATGCTCTTCCATATTTTTACAAAAAAATTATTTCCTTATTCCATAGTTTCAAAAACCAGGTTTTGTTCTTCAGAGGAGAATAATTATCGAAATAAAAATATGAAATTGCTATGGAATTACTTGTTAACATAAAAATTGAAAACTGGATGAAATTAAACGTCAGTTAAGCAACGTTTGTTTTGCATATATTCAATGGCACTACTCAACAGTCACCAGCGCCTATTGATACAGTTAACTTAAACACTGTTAGGAGATGGGTTTGTCGATTTCAGACTGGTGACAGAAATACGAGTGACAAAGCATACTCTGAACGCCTATGCACAACCACCACTCCATTGCTAGCAAAAGTGCGTTGAAAATACTGGTGACTATGTAGGAAAATAAATTCTGGAACAGAAAGCGTCGTTTGTTTTAATGGTAGTACCCCTGTCTTCGTAGCCCTTCACGTTTTAGTTTTTAGTTAAAAAAAAAAAAAAAAAATAAGAGCTTTTACTTTTGGAATGGCCCGCATATATATCTTTCCTAGTCGTTCACAGTCTGTCCGTTTCTAAATCTGTTATCAAGAAATAATCAGAGCCGTCCGCAAGTAATTTAGACAAATTTTCATCATTACAGAAAAGGTCAAGTGGAAAATAATTTTGTCTAAAAGCGAATTAAAAAAAAAAAAAAAAAAAGATTCCATTGACTAGTGAGACTAATTTAACAATTGAGTCCGGAAATTATTTATTTCTTTTAACATTCATCATCTAACGTGTTTATATATATATATATATATATATATATATATATATATATATATATATATATATATATATATATATATATATATATATATATATATATATATACACACACACTGGCAAAAGTACTCGTCGTTGACTGGATTCAAAAATAGCCTATAGAAAATGGACTCTAATTTATGAAAGTATGATAGGTTATGAAAAGGAAGGGTTGTAAAGAGATAGCTTCGAATTTTGGGGTATCAAAACCAAAGCAAAATATGATGAAAGTAAAAATAAAATAGATAAACCCCATAATTTATTATACCATACCTGTTCACACTGAAACACTTATCACAATATTCTGTGGATCTATATTAAAAAAAACCTTGTTAAACTTTGTGACATATTTCCATTCTATGGAGGTCAAATGCGAACGAACACTCCATAGTTTTATTATACCATATTTCTTCAAACTGAAACATAATTATCAAAGTATACTTACGCAGATAGATATGAAAAAGTTTGTGCCTATTTTCATTCTATGGAGGCCAGGCGCGAACGCAGACCCCACAATTTTATTATACAATCCCTATTAGGTTAAAACATACTTATCAAAGTATTATTATGTACATCTATATCAAAAACACTTGTAAACGTTTTTTTTTTTTTTTAATTTTTTATTTCCATACTTTGTGGACCAGGCGCGTACACAGACCCCACAATTTTAACGAATCATCATTATGCCAGATCAAACATACCCATTCCTGTGTCTCGATACAGCTTCTATGATTATATGTGATCAGTTTTCTATAATAGTCAACCATATAGGAGCCTATTCGTGACCAGACACACACACACAGACGTTCAGCTTTATTTATATATATATATATATATATATATATATATATATATATATATATATATATATATATATATATATATATATATATATATATATACTAGCCGTTCTGACCTGTTATTGCCCTGGAGTATATATGTACTTGCAATATATCCAAGGCTGTTTTTTAAGTCTTAAATATGTAAATAATTAGATATTAATAAATATCATTTCATTATTGAAGTCAGTGAAAATGCCAATGGTAATTTACAAATAATAAGTGAGAAAATAAAAAGTAAAATTTAAAAAAAAAAGAACAAAAGTTGTATTTTCTATTAATTATGTTTTTTAAAAAAAAAAAGAAAAACAAGACGGGAAAGAAAAGTAAAAAATCTTGAATTCTCTTAATTCAAGAATCATTTCAAAAGTAAAGCCTCCTATTTTTTAACTCAAAAACTAAAATGTTGAAGAGCTATGAAGACTGGAGCGGTACCATTAAAACGAGTGACCTTTTGTGCTCCAGAGTTTATTTTTCTACATAGTCACCACTGTTCGCAATGCACTTTTGCCTGTTTTAATGACTTGGTTGTAAAAGTCTACAGCATTCTGTGTCACTCACATCTGTCACTCCCTCTGAAATCAATGAACTCATCTCCTAACTATGCTGACATCGGATTCATAAATGTTCAACTGGCACCAGTGAATGCTAATCGGTCCATTTTTTTCTTGTATAGAGAAATTCAATAATGCATCTCTGCTTCTGATGCACGTCTATGACAGGGGTTGCTTTCTTAGAATTTGACACCATCAATATCTGTAAGATAGAGATTAAATTTTCAGGTCATGAATGCATAAGCTTAGTCATCATAACAATGCAATTTCCAATAGCCTTTGATTCATTCAGGAGGAATAAAAAAAATAGGAGGCATTACTTCTGGAACACCCATCGTATAATAATTTCAATTAAGCTAAAGTTTGCAAAAAATCTCACTTTACTCATGAACATTTGTCCAGTTTAATAATACGCCATACAAGCATCTATATTATGTTTCTCTTTGGAAACTATTGGGCTGATCTGGCTGAAATTTTGTATGAACCTTTATGATAAGGTGCAGCAAACGAAGTATGTTATCCGTTAGATGACCAGTTAGGGATTAATAGAGATTAGTATTTAATGCTAAAATGAGGTGAAATTTAACCATATTTAACCATCAATTTGGCGTAAAGCATTTATTCAAAGTCAGCTTTGGGTGGCTTTTAATGGGCTGAAAAGTCTAGTTTGTTTATATGTACGAATGGCTAAATTTTCTCCATCTACAAAAGCACCGTTTCTTGCTTTGGCAAAGTCGACTTCACAATCTAGTGGGGAATGATCTCTGTTTTTCCCAACAAACCCCTACCCTCTCTAACAGAAGAAACGTTGTTAGTCTTTCTCCACTCTATCGTTAGTTTCATGGTAGTTGCTCAACTGAGCTCCTATCCCTTGTTTCCTCCCCTTGTAAAACATTCACGTTAAAAGCTTGTCTTCTAATTCGAGGAACACACTACCAAAGGGCTGCTTCCCAACTGGCTACATTATAGTCATTTTCATATGATTATCTTTGATGATATGCCATGAGTCTAAATCTGTTGATCTTCTAAAACTGCCAAGAATTTCTCTAGCAATTCATTTATAGAGTTCAGAAATTAAAAATAAATTTTACACACACACACACACACACACACACACACACATATTAGATTTTTTTGACTGCGAGATAATATATAATTATTTCCACAGACAATGTCACAGTTCTCACCAGTTACAAACCTGAAGTCCCAAGCTCGAGTTTCTCCTTCTTTTGGGGTCATCATTCAAATATATCCAAACTCTGGTTTGAATTTCAAGTTTGAGTATGTTCTACTGATGAGCCCAAAAGAAGGTGAAACTCTAACCTAGGACTTTCAGTCTATGGTTGTCGTGGTTTGTGTGAACTGCAACATTGTTTGATTGTGTAAATATATATATATATATATATATATATATATATATATATATATATATATATATATATATATATATGCTTCTCCATGAGGGCAAAATGTGACACAAGGTCATTTTTAATGTGGAGGGAAAAACAGCTCCCTGAAAAGAGTCACTCTGAATTTCCCCTACACTGACTGAGGACAAAGTAACTCAAGTGTAACATCAGAACAGATATTGCACTTTGATTTTATTTTGAAGGCCTGATATCTTATATTGATAATATTATGATACAAATGAGTCCGACAATGGCTTGTTGTTGACTGTTTAGTTCATTCTCCCAGGCTTTACCTTTTGTCTGAAAAGCTTTTGGTCTATTGCTAATCACTTGAGGCGCTTCTACTGGGTAATGGATACAGGGCTGTTCAGGCATTTTTTGCAGGCTGGAGTATGCTTATCCAAGTGCGGTGGTTACTCAAAACCAGACTTGACCTTGCGTCTAGCCTCATAAGTCTAAATTAAGATGTACATTCGGCCATGGTGGTTCGTGATTTCAAAAAACTGCACTTGAATAAGAATTAGATGAACATTGTGAACAACTGAAATGAGAATGAAATCACCCCCCCCCCCCCAAAAAAAAAAATGTTGCAAATAATTTCAACAATGTCAATTCAGATTTTATAATTCAAAATGTTTAATTGTTAAACAACTTGCTTGAAATAATCAAACTATTGTTCATGTAGTTTTTATAGAAATGATAAATGCAGTCATTAACACTCTTCATCTTTGCCTTTTCTTCTTTTTTCTTTCTCTTATTCTCGTTCTTTCTTTCTTTGTCCTTTTTTCTCTCTTCGTTTCTTTCTTTCCTTCGTTTCTTTCTTCGTTTCTTTTTCTTCGTTTCTTTCTTTTCTTCGCCTTCCTTCTTTGTCCTCTACTCATTCCTTCGTCCTCCTCCTTCCTTGTCCTCTTCCTTCATTTTCATCTTTTTCCTCTATCCTCTTCCTCTATCTTTTCCTTTCATCCTTCTCCTTCCTCCACTTCTTTCTTCACCTTTTTCCTCCTCGTCGCCTTCTTCCTATTCCCCTCCTCCGCCTTCGTCTTCTCATCTTCTTCCACGAGACACTGTTCTCTTAACGCTCCATCTGCTACAACTATACCTTATGGAAAATAAAAATGTATTTCTTCTATGCCAAGTAAAAGATGAAGGGAAGAAGCGGGAATCATCATTGTTATGCAGCAGCAGCAGCAGCAGCAGCAAACCTATAAAAGAAGCCTTTAGAAAATAATGTGTTTATTTTATGTATTAAATTTTCACTTGGCTTAATAAACATCAGCTATCATTATTATTATTATTATTATTATTATTATTATTATTATTATTGTGACAAGAATTATTGGCTACTTGTGTTTCAGTCCATTATTTTTGTCTGAAGGTCAGCAGAAGGTGACTGGTTGTTACTATTGAAATATTGACCACTTTGCTGGACACTGAGAAGGGAAAGGCCTGGCTAGGAGGAGTTCAATAAAACACTCTGCATGATAATAGAGGCCATTGTGAGCAGCCCCCCCTCCCCTTCTCTCTTGTAGAACAGTAGGGTCTGCACCCAAACACTGATGCTACAATATCAATGCTTTTAATATTGTTCCTATTAAGGCGGCTACTACTACTACTACTACTACTACTACTACTACTACTGAATTATTTATTTTAAATAAGGAATTGCATTCATTATTTACCTTTTTACTTTCCTTGTCTTTCTTGTTCCATAGTATTTTACCCCAACAAAAATCACATGACTAAAATAACACGGTATCCAATTATTATATGAAATGCCATTCAATAAACGTCGTTTTCTCTAAGGCTTTATTCTTTTCTTTTTTTTTTTTTTTGTTTACTTTAATAAGACAAAATATGTACTAGAATATCCCTTGCTTTTGCGATTATGTTTTCATTTTTCTAATTAACCGTAATTTGTAATTAACTGAATCTCATCCTCTCTTGCTTAGTCATTTACATATTTCTCTGTCAATTTCTTAAATCTCAATTCAATCACTCTCTGGTAGCTTTTAATTAATTTTAGTTCTCTCCCACTACAAGAATTTTGACACCAGGGTCGAAAAGTGGGATTGAGAAATCAGCACCCCGAGGAGAGACACTCTGACCTGCAGAAAGTGCCTGAGCATCCCCGTCGGCTTTCCCCAGTATGAGTGCCTCAGGTGATTAACAATAAACTAACCTCTTCTCAAAGAGAGAAGGCAAAGCCTGAGAGAGTGAACCTTCTAGGATTGCACAGAACTAAACTCTCACCGCAAAATCAACAGGGAGCGGATCATTAAAGGAATGGTTGAATCGCCGTTGATTTTGGGGGCCGAGGATAAAAATACCTAGCCGAAATTTTAATGTCTCTGTGAGCATTTAGTGAAAAAGTCACTCTTTCTTTTCAGTTCATTAACAGGTGTGCAAATTAAATAGCAAATTTTTAATTTTTTTTAATGTATGGAAAATATGCAAGTGAAGAGGATTATTATGTTTAGTTATGCAGGGGTGGGTGGTGCCATCCAATCGTATTCAAATTATCTCCCTTTATAATAATATTTCTCAGTATTTGGATCAGTAAAGGATTTGAAAAACTTGAGTTTTTCAGGCATACAACCAAGGAGTTGGTCACACGCGACATCAGACCCCTGTATGTTCATGAATTTTTTTTTAATAAAATCAGAGTTTAACAAATAACGGTAACAACTGTGACACAACGGGTCACGTGTACATTTAGTTTACTATTTACACACATCATTAAAATAATAGTATTTTATGTTCCTATTTACTTGTTTCCCCATGAGGGAAGGAACAAAAATAAAAAGTGTCTCAGTCATAAAGGATTTCTCCCTCACAATGTTACTCTTTATCTTATTCTAGTAATAAACATTTTACAGACATTTTGTGTAGATTTACTAATTTTTACAGAGATTCACCAGCCCAAATGTGACAACAGTATTTTCCATATTAGATTTGTAGAGATTGAGAATAGGCTCGGGTGTGGGAAAATTTCAGGTACATTTTGTGCAGATTTATTTAATTTTTAATAATATTATAAATTACTAAGATTGTGATATAAACTGACTGCAAATATGAAGCATAATTATTTTGTTTCAAGTACGCAGTTTTTTAAAAATTATTTATAATCTCAAGAAAAAAATTGTTCTTATTATTTTATATTGAATGATTTGCTGTCATTGCTGTTACTAAGCAAAGATGTGAACACCTTCCATCGGTTGCAATTAGATGATCCCAAGCAACGTCGGGTCAGGCCAGCTAGTAAATTATAAAATAAACTATTTGCATGTCTATCTAACATGCAGTTATATTGTGGATTTTTCAAAGGCAGACCCAAATAGGAATCTATCTGATATATTGATGATTGATTTCGACTAGCCTATTTTTTATTTATTTATTTTTTCCTTCTATTATTGGCAAGAATGCATTTTATTTAA
The DNA here is from genome assembly GCF_053919585.1 of Euprymna scolopes. Lineage (NCBI taxonomy): Eukaryota > Metazoa > Mollusca > Cephalopoda > Sepiida > Sepiolidae > Euprymna > Euprymna scolopes. The sequence continues at coordinate 38,778,817 of NC_136511.1, forward strand.
TATTAGTTTCTTCCTAAAAGTACATCTTCCGGATAAGAAAACATTTACTGCAGATATTTTTCTCCCTTGTTTATTATAATGAAAGGGGAGATAATAAATGGTATTTTTACAAAGAGTAACTTCTCTTATTTAACATTCTTGGCTACTCCTTATGTATTAAAATCTTTAAAGTTTTGGGAGATATTTACATCCAATAATTTTATAAATTGAGATTAAAACAAACATTTATATCTTAACAACAATTGGTTATAGTTTTATAACAATATGGTTAACATATTTGTACAACGGGCACAGAGATACAACATTGTGGCGAGGGGACAGGGCTTAGTTGACAATCAACAATTATTTATAGTTTTATAACAATATGGTTGATAACTAGTAATTTGATGATGGAATAATACCATGATAATTTAATTTAAAAAATAAAACAATACTTTGGTTTTAAAAAAGAAGAAACAAAAGTTAAAGTAGAAAAATTACCGGATAGTGCCGAGTCGGGACAGCTAGTTATTACTCGCTTTTGCTTTGGTTCCAATAATTTCTCTGTCAATATTGCCACATGATTTACAACTGATGCTCTTTATACTTTTTTTATATTTCGAAGCCTGATGCTGCTCATCTCAATATGTATAGATTGGTTTTCTTGATTTAAATCCAATGAAACCGGCATGATTATTAAAGAGTGCATAATGGAGAACAGAGCTGGTATATAGTTTGTTTATTATACAAACCTTATTGGCTACATATGTGCATACATGTTTCAGTAGAATTTCAATTCAAAGAGACCACTTCATCAGATCAAAAAACTGGCTAATATCACCCCTTACTACCTAGCGCTACCAATGTATCGAGCACTGTTGAAGTAAATACTGAAAAATTGGCGCATAAATTATATCTTTGTATATTAATTTATGTGATTAAATGAAGTAATCATATATATATATATATATATATATATATATATATATATATATATTACTTTTAATACTAGGTTTATTTATGGTGTCTTTTACATATATTAAAAACCCTTCCCAATAATTGTGCTGATGAGGAAACTTTGTTTTGTTTTTTGTTTTTTAAATACTATATGCAAAAATTATTGTCCGTGGCTTAATGTCTACCACATTAAAATCATTGTTTTCCGAAACGATCGTACAAATTATTGATTTTGTTGTTGTTCCTTGTGAAACGGATTTTTAATTTAATTCTAATTTGAATTTTAAATTATCAATCACATTACTGAATATATAATTATATATATATATATATATATATATATATATATATATATATATATATAATTATACACACACACATTTCTAAAACAATACATGTATATATATTTTTTTACTCTATTTCAACTGTGTTCAATAGATCCATAGATCTGGGTAGTAGTTTTAAAAGTTATTTCTGTAGCTTACTTGCAATGAGTATATTTTTATGCTACTGCGTATATATTAGTATAAAATATATTCATGGCACGTGAGCTACACAGAAACGTTTGTGTTTCATTCTTAAAGGAAATCCTCAGGATACTCATGGTAAATGAACTATTTCGAAATAATTCTGTGGTAATGAAGCACAAACGTTTGTGTAGCTTCTTTGCTACTGGTGAGCTCTACCCGCATATCGAACACTGTTGAAATATATTACCTATTTATATATTTTTTTCCTAATATTGATGTGCATCAAATATGCTCCCTCCAAACGCTTATTTTTGTTGGCTTGGACTTACATACATGGACCCCCACCTCCCAAAATGAGAAGGTAATATGATGATGAACGAACACCATTACTTGTATTCCAATAAAAAGGAGGAGTTAATGCCTGGGAACATGTTATCATGACAACAGAATAGTACACTATTATCCCATCAAAAAAAAAAAGTAGAAGGTATTTACGGGAAGATGGTATCGTGAAGAACAAACATATACTATACTGCTTCTTATAAAGAGGAGGTAATGCCTGGAAAGAATGTATGATGATAAATGAAAATATACTACGCTACACTCTAAAGCAGAGTGTCCTCTTGTCCCTCAAAAGGTGGTGGTCATGCCTAGGAGAATGGTATCATGACAATAGAACAAATACTACAAAACCTCCTCCTCCAAAATAGTGGAGGTAATACCTGGGAGGAACCGCCCATGAAGGGAGATGATAATGCCTCTATGGTATCAATACAATGGAAAAGATACTTTACTACTACCCCCCTCCAAAAAAAAAAAAAAAGAAGAAGGTAGTCCCTGGGATGATGGTCTCATCACAAAAGAATACTACATTACCACTTCCTTCATAAGAGTTTATAATACCGAAGAGGATTAGCCTCACCCTCTTAAGAAGGAGATAATTCCTGGGATGATTGTCTTATGACAATAAAAGCGATACTACACTACCCACGTCTATTAGCAGATAATGCGATAATAAATTTTATTTTTTTACATACATTTAAAAATGTCAAGCCAGAAAAAAAAAGAAGAAAAATTACTTTTATGGTTACTTGGCCTTTCGGTTAAGATAATAGTGTAGTATCTGTTCTCAGCATCTCCAGACGTTCTATCATTAGCGAAAATATCATGTGTATATGAGAACACATGACAATGCAACGTTATAGATGCATATTTCAGACTATGAATTTATTAGAAGCGATTTAAAAAAATAAATATGCAAATTAAGACCGACAGATGTTTGTAGGCATTTGCAGATTACTATGCATACAGCATTTCTGAATAGAACGGCTAACGGCGTTTCATAAAATGAAATAAGCACAACCTGTTTTGATGTTTATAGTTAGAATGAATTGAAAAAAATGTGTGCATGGAGATTCGATATTTGAATTTCTGTGACGTTTTTTTTTAAATAATTTCTATTAGCTCTTGTAAAACATATGATTGAGCACTTTATTAGTCTTTTTTATTAACTTGTGATACATGCTACATACACACAAGCTCTTTCAGTCTTTGACAGACCATGAATAACCACGTAAGAGTGCCTGCAGGTGCAGTTTTTGTGGCAGGAGGTACGCAATCTTCAACCACCTCTCTCCTGAGTCGACATTGTTAAATACCAGTGGCATGTGAAGTGTATGTACAGAACGACTAGAAACAAACGCCGAGATAAGCGGAGAGCACATACAGCGCCTAGAATTTCTAAATGGTCACCCATCTGATACTAACCAGGCTCAATGTTGCCTCATTTCGGTGATCTGATAAGAACCGGTGGGTCAACGCAATTATGCCGTATGCATGATATATATATATATATATATATATATATATATATATATATATATATATATACACCAATCCTTAAATTTATGAAGTTCAATGCAATTACAGAGCATATAACAAATAAATGACAAAAGTCTGTATTTCAAATTTCAAAATGTTGACAATCTTACAATTTATTCCTTGCATGTTAACATACTTAAAGGAATAAATTGTAAGATGGTCAACATCTTGACATTTGGAATATAGACTTTCATTTAATTGTTATATTGCATAATCATGTTGACACACCAGTTCTCACCAGATCACCGAAGTTAAGCAACATTGAGCTTGTCTAGCATTAGATGGGTGACCATTTGGGAATTCTAGGTGCTGTATGTGCTCGCTGCCTATCTCGGCATTGCTTCCAGTCGTTTTGAACCGTCACTTGCCACTAGTATTTAACAACACTAACTCAGGAGAGCTGTGGTTGGTGATTGAGCAACTCTTGTCACAAAATATCAACGCGCAAGCATGGTGGTATCCATAGTTTGTCAAAACTAAAGGAAGCTACCATATATATATATATATATATACACACACACACACACACACACACACACACTAGGTTAAAGGTATTCAAGTTTGATAACTAATGAATTTACCGAGCTTCTTAGGAGTGCTCATAATAAAAGAAGAACAAGAAATATAATTATATAAACAAATTTACATGGTTGCGACACTGGACATGCTAATGTTTTGAACAAAAGCGACTTAATAACTGGTTGCTTTCCACAGAAGAACTCTGTGTGTGTATGTATTATTGTCACTATCATATTTGGTTAAATGTGTGCGCTAACATGTTAGAGTGACAGTGCTCAGTGGGTGGTATTCAAACTCTTATTGCTCCAGAAACCGCCAGTATAGATGGCTATTAGATATTATAACTATATATATGCATATGATAAAAAAAAGAGAGATTCTGTACAATTATTAGTTAAATAGAGACAGTAAAATAGTTAGTTAATTTTTCCGTTTTTTTTTTTTTTTTTTTTTTTTTTTAGTAATTCTCTTTGATCATTTATGTTTCTAAAACTCTTAGATATCAATTGGCAGTGCAAGTAACACTATTGAACCTGTACAATGGATAGGTTATAGATTTCTTCTTCATCTCTTCCCCTCTTCCTTTTTCTTTTTCTCTCCCCCCTTTTTTACTTCTCCCTCTCTTTCTTCCATAGTGCATACTAGAAATATACATACATAGCGCCATAAAATATTCCTACTCTTATTTATTTATTAAAAAATTCTTTTAATGTTATTAAAAATGGAATTTTGTGAACCTAAAAACTAAAATTCAAAAAGACGTGGGTGAATTCTCTTTCAAAAACTAATCTACTGTTGATCCACAAAGGGTGGTTCATTTCTACCACGAATTGGAGAAAATGGTGAAGCGGTTACTGCAGCTACCTCTGCTCCTGCTGCTGCTGTTGCTGCTGCTGTTCTCATTATTGTTGCTACTTGTACTATTGCTGATAGAAGCATTTTTGTGTGTTTGTTTCTTAAATAAGCAGATTATTAAAGTATTAGTTGGTTGAAAAATAAAACGAAAAAAGAAAATGGAGATTGGCTTTTTTGTAATAAAATCATTTTTACTGTCATTTGTTTTTTATTCGGATTATTTGAATAGCTATTCTCATCTTGGATATTATTTTCATAACGTTTTTATTTTTTTTTTTTTTTAGTTTTTTATTGTAAAGGCTTCGAAATTCTGTATAGGTGCACGAGTTTGAAAAGATGCACCTGAAGATCAGAGTTTGCATCAGCCGAAACGTTGTAAAAATAACAAATAAGAATGTAGTCGCTCAAATGGTTAAAATTATCAATGTATATATAAAAAAATTTTTTTAATTTCTATTTTTGTTCTTGAATTTTTGAGATAGAGATTGATAACTTATATTTTTTTGGATTATTCAGACTACTGTACAAAGATTTTAAAACATTTTTTTGAACAAAATTTGAAACAAACTTTTGAAAGATTTCTTTTTTGTATAAAATTTTGAAATGTTTTTTATACAAAATTTTGAAATGTTTTTTATACAAAATTTTGAAATGTTTTTTTATACAAAATTTTGAAACATCTCTTTTTGTACAAAATTGTAAAACGTCTTTTTTTGTACAAAATTTTGAAACCTTTCTTTTGTACAAAATTTTGAAACCTTTCTTTTGTATAAAATTTTGAAACATTGTTAGTACAAAATTTTGAAACATCTCTTTTTGTATAGAATTTTGAAATGTCTGCAAAATATAAGAATTTCATTGATTTATTTATTTTCAATTTAAGGTTTTATCTTTTTTTTTATATTACTGTAAAATCATTTGTTTGAAAGTTTAATTTAATAAGCTTGTCGACTAATTCATGAAATAACGAATCAGTAGATTCGAGCTCGCTTTGAAATTTTCACCTTTTTAAGAATAAAAAAAAAAAACAATCCTATTTTTAGATAAATAGAATCGCAACTATATACCCTCGTGCTGTAATCAAGCCCATGGTTTTAAAAGGATGCTAGAATCGAACATATTTAACCAACGTATCTCCATCTTCTTCACCCAATATTCGTAATGGCGCTATTATGACTGCCATTACTTAATTACACTATTTGCAGGTAAAACTTAAAAGTTAGATTTTTCAAAGGAATTCAGGGAGCTGTGTAGGTATTAACTATTTTTTTTTTTTGCTTTGTTAATAAATGTGAGTCAATGTTTGTTTTCGAAAGGCTTTTTTATCTGTATATTTTAAAAACCCAGTACATGTTAAAATATCTCTTAGTTCTGGAATTCAGTTATGTTTCAATTGTTCAAATTAACTATAATTTATAATTGACTGAAATAGTCACCCAGCTCTCTCATAACTATTTATGCATGTCTCTTCTCCTCTCCCGCAGTCTATGTTGCTTTAACCACTCTCTAATATTAATATGTCTGAGAATTTAGAGAAAGAATGACTCTTTTCTTTCAGTGTGACCATCTAATTTACATATGTATGTCTGTGCACACCACAAAAATGTAAATTAGATAAAAAAAAAGAAAAAAGAAAAGGCATTTTACTTCTATATAATAAAGTAAAGCTGCTTATTAATTTAGTTATCAATGTTTGAAATAACATTTTCATTTCTCTTCTGATTAATCACCCTTTTAATGACACTCAAAATAAAAATCACAAAAACAATGTATTTGCATAGAGTATAGGAATTATAAATGCAGTATACATTTCATATGAATATTTTTTTAATATCATAATTATTATTGCTGTTATTATTCAAATTGTTATTAATTAGAGCGACCTATGCATAAGTGTAACACAGAAAAAGTGAAGACTTCTCAATTCTCTAAAAAAAAAAAAAAAAAAAAAGCAAACAATTCTTCTACCACTGAACTTCATTATTGGAATTTTTATTCAATTTTTACAAATTATCTATAAGCATTAATCATAGTATTCTTTTATTATATATATATATATATATATATATATATATATATATATATATATATATATATATATATAATTTACTCCTATAAATTTTTTTTGTATTGATATTCATATTAAAATCCCTTTTTTCTTTTTTATTTGAAAAGAAAATACAACTTTGTTTTATATGGGTCGTGGAATTGCATTTATCTGCAAAAGATCTAGCTATTTTGCATATTCTTTTAGACATTCATTTTAATTAATTTCCTATTAGTTTTTTCGGTTTTCTTATGGGATGATCATGTTTAATTAATTATTATGTGTAATTATATTATATTCGTGCAGATATTCTACATGATTTATACTTGCGTAATATTTGCGTAAAAAGGTTATAATAAACACAAACCTCTTTCTATATATGTATGCATAGATATATTTGTTTAAAAAATTTTGCCTACCAAACTCATCTGTCAGTTTTTGGTCTACAGACATGAAACTTAATATATAGGGTATTGGAACACATGTGAAACTTTTTATTTGGGTTTTAGCCAGGGAAAATCGGTGTGAAAATTAAAAAAGTTGAATTTGCCAGATGACGGTACAACGACGGCATTACGAATATACATGCGTAACGTAATAGCTATTGGTTCATGTTTTAATAATATGCGAACATATCCTCATAGGTCAGGCATTAACTTCAAAGGAAAAAGTAAATCGTAAGCTAAACGTTTTGGTTTTGATTCTCGGTGGTGGTGCACAAGTCTTTTTTACTTTTTAAATCATTACTATATATTCGGTCCAATATAATATAATAATAAATACGAAATCTGCATCAAAATATCATAGTTAAGCATATTTTATGACCGGGCAATGCCGAGCGGTCTGCTAGTATAAATATATATATATATATATATATTTATATTTATATATATATATATATATATATATATATATATATATATATATATATATAATATTATTGAGTAATAATTATTCATTTTTACCTACAGACACTAGTGTTTCATGCTTACGCAATCATCGGTGTAGGGTAATAATTCCTGCCAATCATGAGATTTGAACAACGCTACAAGTCACCTTTTGTTCCATTTGCCGAGCTTCTACCTCAGGGCCATCAAACAATTGCCACCGGAATGAAGGGAATTAAGAACTATTAAACGCCCAATTTAGGCGAGCGCATGAGTTAGCGTGTTCGCACGAGTAGAAGTCATGAACAGTAGGCATTTACAACAAAAACTCGTCTTACAACAACAACTGTAAATGGTTTCCCTTTCTTCCTCTGTGTACCAAAAACTAAACAGAGCTTCCATGAGAAAAGTTTTTTTTTCCAAGAACTGATCGTCTGTGGAATGCAGTACATAAGAGCTGCTTCTCTACTGACTACAACATGGTTGTCTTCAAGTCAAGTATTAACAAATTTTTGTTGAGCTATTCTCTAATTCTGACTAATCTTAAGTTGTGACTAATTTTTATGGTGTTGTTCCACCGTCCACCTAAGAAACTTATTAACTTTCATCCTCGAAAGTTTTTGAGCCTTGATAAACAGTGACTCATTAGTACTAAAAAAAAAGTTCAATTTATGGTTGTCATTCTAAAAATAAACAGTCATTTTGTTTTACTCAAAAAAGTTAAAGAACTATGAAGACGAGAGTGATACTATTCAAATGAGCAACGTTTGTGTTCCAGAATTTATTTTTCTACATAGTCATCACCATTCTCAATGCACTTGCCAGAAATTCAATGACGCGTCTCTGCTTCTGACACACATCCATAACGGGCTACTTTCTTAGAGTTTCACACCGTCAATGTCTGCAACGAAGAGATGAAGCTTTCAGGTTATGAAGACAGGAGTTCAGTCATCATAACAATGCAACTTGCAATCCCTCTGATCCATTCGGGCGGAATAAAAAAAAATTGGAGGCATTACTTTTGGAACGCCCGTCATATTTTATCTCTGAGAAGCAAGGATTTTTGTGTTCTGACATTTTCATCATCATCATCATCATCATCGTCGTCGTCGTCATCATTAGCATCATTATTAGCTTCGCTAGCATCATTACTATCATTATCACCATCATCATTATAATCATCATCATCATCGTCATCATCATCATCATCATTACTCAGTTTCTATATAAATTACTGCTAAATCTTATTACCCAAACGTTCATTCTATTTGCCATCTTCCATATATTTCATAATCTGTTTATTAAAGTCATGTGAACAATTTTTACAAAAAAAAAAAAAAAAAGCGAATTGTTCACACGACTGTTGGTGTTAATATAAAAAAGATTCGGTGTTGTTGCAGTAATTCTTGTGGTGAGTAGATGTGACGAGTTTGGTGCAATGGATGTCACAGACTTTGAAAGCTGACACATGACGAGTTAAAAACCACATCGGATCTACTGTGATTAGTTGTTGTACTAATATTGGGGGAAAGCACGAATCTACAATTCCCTCCTAGCAATTTTTGTTCAATAAACCGTATATAATGATCAGTTTGCACTAAGTGTTGTTTCAGCATTAAACAATTTACAAAGGACTGATATGCCGTAAACTAACAACTCTGTAGTAGTAGTAGGAGGAGGAGTATATTAAGTATTGTTTAAAAATTTAGTTTTTGTTTAGCTATTTTTATGTGTTTTTTTTGGAGTGACAGATTTTATTGGTTCTTTTACTAAATTACACTTAGTCCATTATTATACTAAAGTCGAGCTAATCAACGTTTATTTCCTTAAAGTTTATATAATATATATTATGTGTGTGTATTTGTAAGTTATGAAAATGTATGGCAATTAAGCTACACAGAATCTTCCACATTTCATCCTCATAAGGAATTGTCAGGCTAAAATGTATTTTTACTCTTGCAGAGATGAAACGCGAAAATATCTTATGTAGCTTAATTGCCATATATTTTCATAACTTCTGGCATGAACATATATTGTGTGTGTGTGTGTGTGTGTGTGTGTGTGTGTGTGTGTGTGTGTGTGTGTGATTCCACCACCACTACTACTAGTAGTAGTGGTGGTGGTAGTATTGCTTGTATATCCTTTATTCCGCGCCCACGTTTTTGTTTCACCTTTCCTCCTCCTCCTCCTCCTCCTCCTCCTCCTCCTCTCTTTTAGCAACTCTAGCGTACAAAGCCTCCTCCTCCTCCTCCTGCCACTCACCCACCTTCCTCGGAAAATATTCTAGCACAATGCAAAATTTCCCGAGATCGATACATACACTTTGAGATAAGACTGACCATTCACATTCCCTCTGCATTCAACTAACTCCGACTAAAACTGATCAAGACACAGCTATGCTGTTCACATATTTACATCTACTGCTCTCTCTCTCTCTCTCTCTCTCTCTCTCTCTCTCTCTCTCTCTCTCTCTCTCTCCCCCTCTGCCTCTCTCCATAGCGACATAATTGTGTGTGTGTGTGTGTGTGTTCTAAGAATAATTGTGATTATTTTAAAATGATTTTCTGCCTACTGATATTTCGGTTTCTTTATTTTTTTAAAGATTATCTTTGTAATGCAACTTTCCCCTTCTCTCCCTCCTCTCGGCTTCATCAACTGGATTCATTCCGATCACAGCAGAATAAAACTCCAGGTGGAAACTGCTGGTTCCTCACAACAACCTGATTGCCAGAATTCTTCCAAGACCGATCAATTTCACTTGCCTTCTATAATTAGATAAGAAAAACTTGTGACCCGTTAGGTCAGCCATTAGTCCCGGTTAGATTGCTTGGATCAGGAAAAAGTGAGTTTGTGAAACTAGTTTAATTTTTTTTTTTTAATAAGACAAAATTAGTTTATGTTCATTATATCCCCCTCCCCTCCCAGGTTACATTGTTTCAATCAGAGAAAAGTGAGTTTGCAAAGCCAGTTAAATCTAAAAGTATAGGTGCTGAAACAGAATAGCTAACAAAGCACACCTTCTCTCTTCTGCTTATTCCTTCCGTGGTCCATACCTACCGCTTTGAAAAAGGCCAAATATAATTTTGGAAGGCTAATCTGCTTCAAAAAATTTGAATTCAAAAGGGCCAATTAGGAAATCCTGGACAAGAGTATGAGAGTGACCACCTTTTGATGTAGCTTCGTTTTCGAATATCATTATAATAATATATGATCATTGTTATGATGATGTGAGAAAGTTTCAATGTTGCAGTGTTTTTTCACCGAAGAAAGAAGTCAGTGAAATGTTATGTAAAAGAAGGGAACATTCGGAAAAAAAAAAAACAAGAAGAAAATTGTTTGCCAAGATGTACTGGACCGATGTAGCAAATTAAACGATTGTTTCTTACAGTGTGATTTTATTACTTGTATTGAACTATGTAGCACAATATTATTTTCTGAATATTTTTTAGTACTTATTATCTCATTTTGGTCAGTTCTATATTTGAAATATAATTGACACTATTTTTATAGAAATGTTAGTAAACTTATGTTTACAGCGTGTTATTAGTTTTTTTGTCAAAAAAAAAAAAAAAAAACATATTTTGCGTTATCCAGAAAATATCTGCTTTATCAAATATTTGTTGATTCAATGTATTTCTTATTCCGAGGAATTTCCACGGGTCTTGATAGTTATTATTCTGTTAGTCACACCCTCGCCCTTTATCCCCCTTGCTTAATGTTCCTTACTAATGGAGTCAAAGGTGGCTTGGTGGGTTCAAATCCTTCTACCAGCAGCCATCATCACTTCCTACACTGATGATTGCAAAAACATTAAACACTAGTGCCCATAGGTATATAAAAAAAAAATATTTATAACTAGCATTTCAGCCCGGCATTGCCCGGGTGTTTGGAAGTGTATGTTGAGCAAAAAAAAAAAACAAAGCGGTCAATTTTTTTAACTTTGACCCCTATTATGACCCCTTAAAATTTATTGTTTTGGGTTCAAATCAAGTTAAGTTAGATTCATGTCCAAGGATCCTATATCTAAAATTTTAAGTGTTTAGACCCAAAATTGTCGGAGGAGTTTGGTAGAGTTCTCAAAGGTCAGATCGTTGAACTTTGACCTCTTAACAGCAAAATTTCTGGCCAAATAGGTTACACAAGCAAAGTCTCCTACGTAATTTTCTTTTTCTTTTTAACTTAAAAAGTTGAAGAATTATGAAGACGGGAGTGTGACCATTAAAAGAACCCACCTTTTGTGCTCGAGAAATTATTTTTCTACATAGTTACCTCTATGCTCAATGACCTTTTGTCAGGAAATCACTGACGCATCTCTGCTTCTGACACACATCCATGACAGAGGTTGCTTTCTTAGAGCCGCTCACTGTCAATATCTGCAATAAAGAGATGAAACTTTCAGGTTATGAAAGCATAAGTTCAGTCATCATAACAATAAAATTTGCAATCCCTTCTGATCCATTCAGGCGGAATCGTAAAAAATAGAAGGCATTACTTTTTGAATGTCACTAACATAACTATTTAAAAACTGGATTTTTTTGGTTTGTTTTTTAAACATCACTTAATCCAAGGAGTGAGGAATATTTTAACATATAGTTTATATGATTGAAATAAGGGGAAAAAAATTCCTTAGGGAAACAGACGTTGCTTAATTCAGCTTTAGCATAATAGTCTAAAAATTCTCTGACTGATTTTGTTTGATGCTATTCAGGTTCCATTTTTTTTTTTTTCCATGTTCGTTGAGTGTGATGCAGCAGCTACACAATATAGTTAACTAGCGAAGTGGCACCTGGCATTGCCTGATCGTAAAAATTTAAAAAAAAATTCACTTAACTATAATAATTTAATTTATAAAAACAATTGCCCAGCTGTTAAAAAAAAAGCAAACAAAAAGAACACTGGCCATCAGCCAGAAGCGAAACCAAAAGCAAAATTTTGTAAGCAAAAAGAATAAAAATAATGTGTGCTGGGCGCGAATTCACATAATTTAAGTTAGTAAGTGAATGCATCATTGATGGGACCACAAGGACACAGATGTTATTACGCTGCAAATTTAGCTTTATAAAACGAAATAATGTAATGATAGTTTACACATGCGTGGTTTGCAAACCATATCAAAAGCAAGATTTTTATCTGACCCCCCCCCTTCAAACAAAGGATTTCTACACAAAATATTTGACGATTTTTTCCAATTTTTCGATATTATATGTCCGAGAGATCACTCTTTCTAACAGTACCATGTTTGTGCTTGTTTGATGCGGATGACAAAAGTTTTTAGTGGACATACAAACACACATTAAATTCATGATAATTATCAAATTATTCCCACTTTTAGTTTTAAAAATGTATTATCTTTAAAAATATTAAAAAGATTAAAAAAAAATTATTTAAGTATTTTACATCAGTATACATACCTGGCAGAGCGAGTGAATGTTTGTTGGAGTTGAGGATACGTCCTCAACACTCTGTCCGTCTTATATTACTGTTGGACTGGCATACGGTTCTGTTCAGTTCAAGGAGCCTCACCCTGTCTTCAAGGCGTTAGGTTATTGCTAATTGTCTGAGGTGTCGCTACTGGAAATGCCGCTGGAGCTGCTGAGGCATATTTTGTAGGTCAGAGTGCACTACACTTCATGTGCTGGTTCTTAAAAAACCTCATTTAACCTTGTACGTAACCTTCTTGAAAGGAGGTATATAAACCAATGTTGTGTTGGAAGAACGTTGGAATTATGTTTGATATTTGTGCAAATATTCAAAGTTCATATGAACAGAGGTTGGAAACGTTTCTAACTTTTAAAAAACCATTGAAACCATTTTATTATTTATTTATTTTTTTAAATTCCTCCACCATTACAAGCTCGAATCCCTCCTCCCTTTCGGGGGGGAGGGCTTTGTGGACTTTTGGCCAAGATCAAAGTGTAGTATCTGTTCTGGCAGATGCTGCAATCAAAGACCATTGCCCTTGTGGCAATCTTCTGGTCTATGTAGGGGCAACCCTACATACCAGCCGGCTCTAACTATCCAGCTCCCATTTCCCACCACTCGGGAGCGGGTCCCCTTTTCCTTTCCCCCTCACCCCTCTCTCCAAATTTAAAAAACGGTTTTGTGCCTAATTTACTCAGTGGGAAAGCAAATAAATACAGCTCGTCACCCCCCCCCCCTCCGTGTTTTTTTTTTTTTTTCGTAACTGAACAAATTATGTGATAAGGATTAGAGAAATACACTTTTTGTGTTGTACATTCAGCAGCTGGATTCCCAACTCAGAACAGGCTATCATTAGAACATCCAGAGCAGCTTCTTAGTATACAACCATTCCTTGAAATGTACATTATTGAATTCAACCCTAGGGTGGAGGATGCCAATTCACAAGTAAACTGTTATTCAATTCATGTAGAGGGAGGTTGGGGGGGCGTAAAAATAAAGACTTTCTCATTTTCTTAGATGTTTTAAATGTTTCTCTTATCTTGTTTCGTGAATCGTGGCATAAAATTTCCCCCATTAATATAAAAAATAAATTTGTTGGTCCCAGGACTCAGTAAATTAAAATGATATCAACATCATTAGAATGCAATTTGATAATATCGGATATAACTTAAACTAAAAGGTTTCTAGAAGGAGTAATCTTTTTCCGTGATAGCATACTGGACTGATCTCTAAGTATCTCAGCCTCTCCATAAACGATTGCAACATCCGCGCATGTGTGAACTGCTTTGACGTTAAGTAAATAAATTTGCAGCATCATGGTATCGCCGAATATGTTAAAGGATTATCTCAGAACTATTAGTTTTTGAAATGTGAATTTAGGATGCTGAAATTTCTTTTTTTTTTTTAGATGTGTTCAAAAGCAAAAGAGAATTGCGTCGAAAGTGAGATATCTTTTTGTATTTTTTTAGTAATAATTATTATGCATGGGTGTAGATAGAACACGGCGGATCTAGAGGAATAAACGTTAAGCAAAAAAATGCTCTATTCTTTGTGGCTAGTTGTAGTTCGTGTGGCAACCATTGACAAATGAATGGTTCAACAGAGAGAACATCATAGCTTTGTGGAAGAAGACCATTGTTGATGGCAGCAGAATGATGCACTTCTCGAGTGAACGAAGAATGGTAAAACTAAAGGGTTTGCAGTCATATTAGTCCTTTTCAGAGATGGCGTACTCTACTGGTTTCCATGTATCTGAGCCTCTCCATAATGAATGACTGCTTGTGTATGGTAAAGAGTAACATGCTTCACGAGGTGGACTGTTAGAAATGACCATCATCCACTAGATTTCGAAGATGGTTGTGTACTCTGTCAAGGCAGGATAGAGTTTTGTTAGCATCCCTTTTCCAGATGTGGCAGCAGGACTTCATCTTTTGGCGTATTTGGCTCTAGTATAGGTAGAAGATTGTGTTAAGAGTAAAATATTTTCTTTGTAGTTTTTTTTTTTTTAATTATAATGCTGCATTGTTCAACATGATATCTTTTGATTTTATGCTTTAAAACAAAACTGCATGTGCACATTTATGCATACCTCCATGCATTCCAACACTATGATGGGAAAATTCAGTCCCTCCAAGGTAAATGACCGTCCTTGCCTGGCGAAAAGCCACGCCCTTTATGAGATTAGCCTATTAATATATATGTGTATAAACAGAACACGGTAAATAATTTTTGGACAGAATTTTGTTCTTGAGCATGTGATGAGTCTCTCTGGCGTATGCACATTGATATCAGGGCATCTATTAAACTCTGATTAGATTGTTTAATCAGGAGAAAGTGAGTTTGCAAAGTAAGTTCAATTTTTAAAAAAAATTAGAGACAAAATTTAACATTAGTCTCTTTCAGTCCATTACCTTTCGTTGTTGAGAGAGAGAGAGAGAGAGGGAGAGAGAGAGAGAGAGAGAGAGAGAGAGAGAGAGAACAATGTTTAAGGTGAGGTGTGAGGTGCTCAAAACAATATAGTGGAGAGGGTAAGAGTTAGAAAAAAGATTAAAGTTCTTTTGACGAAATGAAAGATTAAATAGATTTATCTGTCATCATCATGGAAAGAAAAATTATGTTTTAGGAATGTTCGCGCATAATCGATTTAGTATTAAAAAAATTTTCCTGACTGGAAAGATTCTTATAATGACCATCTTAAATAATGAATCGAATAATATAAGGGAGATAATCATATTTTTAAGCTGCCAATGTTTATCTCCCTTTTATTGTTTGATTACTATTTAATCCATTATTGAACGCTGTTGCTATTACAACAATCTGGATTTTGTTTGTTTGTTTGTTTCATTTTTTTTTTTCAAACAAACTTTGGTATTATAAAAAATTAAAAAAAAAACATGCTGAAGCAGAAAAACGATAAATGGCTAGATAGAATCAAATATTGATGTGTCAGATACAATGCTATTGGCGTCTAAATTCTAAAATCTGACAAGATAACTTTATTTGTTAGGGATTTTTTTTTTTTTTTTTTTCATGAATTTTAAACTTCTGGAATGATTTTCTGTTTGTGGAATCCATATTTTCTCATACAGCCCGCACTCTCTCACTTCCCCTCCTCTCGTTAACAAATCTGCAAAATTCGAAAAAACAATTCTTTTTTTCTTCTAATTAGGCATCCTTTTTTTTCTTCATTGTTGATTGCAGCATCAAAATGGTTGAACAAGATACCTTTTTCTTTTTTTAAAGTTACATTTATTTCTTACTTTTTTTTATCTTGCAACTGTGAAATCAATATTGTTAACATTTCCTTCCGAAAATTCCTTGTTCAATTATTTAACCCTTGTAACCAATTTGATTCTATAAAAGACTCTGCGATTTTTTTTCCTCGATTAATTTCGAGCAAGTAGTGCCAGAAATCGAGGTGCAATCAATTTGTATCCATTTAATTCCATCTCGGCTGCTGCTGCTGCCATTGTTGTCTCCACTTAACGATGTTCATTTTTTTTTTTTTTTTTTTTTTTCAGTTCCTAGTCAGTCGTTTGTCTCAATCATTTCAATATTTGTGAAAAATTTTGTTGAATTAAAATAAAAGTTAAAAGCAAAAATCCATTCCCATCAAATGTTTTCCGATTTTTATCATTTCGATTCTTCTCTTTCATTTCGTTTTGGAAAATGTCTGATTTCATTGCTTTTTCCATTCTGTCAACATTTGATTTTCTCAAGTTCGATTGGCTCGCTTCAACAATGCCGCACATCCCTCTTCAAGACAATCGGCTTATAATGTTCAGGTTCTAATCAGCTGATGTTCGTATTTACTTGCCTCCCCACGAGGGCAGAGTTAGACACAAATCTGGATCAAATTCAAATCTGAAATATTTGAATTTTTGAATGTTAGATTGTATCCCTGTTATTCCTCCTAAAAACCTTTGAAATACTTATTTAAAAAAAAAAACTGTTTGATTTTGATTTGTCAGCCTAAATGCTATTTGTGTCTGACTTTAAAAATCCGACTAGATAATTTCATATTAGGCCATATTAGGAGATCTTGTAGGGAATTGAAATTTAAAAAAAGAAAATGAACTTGGTCTTAAATCAGCTAAATATAAGCCACCTTCGGTATTATTCTTATTTACCCCCCCCCCCTGCATCTTGCCAGGACTACAAACCAATCAGGTCATCAGAAAATATATTGTAAGATAGAGAGGTGGGTGGGAGTAAAGCTGAAGTGGATTGTGATCGTGAGGTGGGGCGGAAGTGGGGACGAATCTGATAATCGTGTAAGACAGTTTAGTCAATGAAACAGTTTGTCTTGAAGGTGTTGGCTGGAAGGAAGTGAAGGACACTGAAAGAGAGAATGAATTGAGGATACGGGGAGGAAGGGGAGGGGGTGAACTCAATAGTGGACTACAATTTTCTAGATTAAATGGAGGGAGTTGAGAAGGTGCCAGTTGGCAAGAAATTCTTGTAAGGTGGGGATAGGTATAAGAGGCCGTGCACAGTTTAAATGCAGGGAAGGAAGCCAATGGCTAGGTAGGTATCTTCATGAAATTTGCTGAGGTTGGCAATTCTGAAGACATAACCATCGCTGATTAAGTCTCAGTGTCTTTTGTGCTCTGTAAAAGCGGTTTCCTAACTCGGATCTGAGGACGGGGTCTTTGTTCTTGTTTATTTTTTTTTTATACTGGTACATATTTAACATATCAAGTTATTTTGTCGAATTTTCAAAGATAGACCTAAATAACATTTGAGTTGGCAAATCCAAATTTGCTTCTGAATAGTCAATTTAAATTTTTTATTGTTGTGTCGTGTTATTGGCATTATAATTATGCATTAAACTACAGTTTATTTGAAAGTGAATCAGCCTGGCCCTGGCTCTTGCTAATTTGAAACATTTTAAATAACCATTTAAAAAATAAAAATAAATAAGGAGGATAACTCATTTTAAATTGAGTAATATAATAGGAGTTGTCTACCTTACATTCAAAAATGTGCAAAGAAATAAAAATTAAAAACTAAACTGACTTTACTGCATCCCTAGAAACGTTAGATAAGTAAAACTAATCTATTATTAATATTATTAATATTATTAATATATTCTGGTGAAAAAAAAATGTATTCGACATTACAAAGATTTATCAACTAGTAGAATCCATGTTACGATGTTGCTGGAGAATATTTAGGAATTAAAGCAACTTCTGTTTCCGCCCCTGAACTCCATTTGTTGAAACCACACCAAAGACCATAACCGTGACTGGAAACTTCGTTGAGCTGTCCCCTCAAGTATTGAATCATCCGGATTTGCATTTTGAGGGTGCTGGCAATGGTCCTGCTGTCATAACTTGGATTGGTGTAGAGCATGAGTTGTTCAGCGGCGCATCTCCAATCTTGCTCGTTGAACCCTAACTCTATATCTCTTGGGATATGTACACAACTGGCCAACTAGTAAATGGTCTGAAAAAACAAAACAAAAACAAAACAAAAAAACGGTTTTCATCAAACGGAAATGGAATCATGTGGTCTTTACTAGGGCGAAAATTTTATCGTTCTACCCTGTATAAATATTTAGTTCCATTTGACATTCCAATTTACTACTAAATTACAGAGAATGAACATCTAGATAGAAATTCTGGGGTGACGTGATATTTATATTGTACAATGCACGATAGCGTCGTCATCGTTTTATTTTAGTAAGGTAGTCAATTAATCTTAATATGAATCGCTAAATCCGAATGCGCCGGCGTACGACGGTGATAGTGTTATTCACTTCCTGAATTACCAATTTTTCGTCTCAAATTGTTGTGAATGGTCCCATAAATATCGCTTTACTGAACTCTACCTAAAGTCACTGATGTAAATGCTGGCACCTCTTTGTTGACTTAATATCCCAGCAAAGTGTCGTGTTTCCTGTCCGCCATTCCAACTCTTTGAAAAGCAAATACCACAATGTATGGGAATAAATTATGCTAGAATTACCAAAGTTAAAAGTTAAACACTGGGATTTGAGAATTGTGTCTCCCATTACGTTTTTCGTCTATAGAGATTATTGCAGAATGGCACAAACTCTCATCTCGGCACATTTTATTTCCTTCTTTCAACCGATTTAATAAGTTCTTTCTCATTTATTTTGTTTATACAGATTCGAAAAATCTCATACACAACGTTGTTTTGTCAGATTTTTCCAAATTAGACCTACATAGCAAGAGATCTGACAAATCACTGTTCTAAAAATACTAGAAACGTAATTCCCTAAAGTTTCGCTTCCAAAATAATTATTCCGGCAAAGAACATTATTGAAATGGAGACAATTTTAAATATTGACCTTTGATATTGATGCACCGAAATTAAAGTAAAATTGGGTTTTTATTAAAGTTGGAAATGTTCGTAGAACAAACTATGTCCAGTTTCTTACTATGGAAGTAGAGTATGTAAACCAACCCAACAAACATATAGTGACACAAGGTAAGTGTGATAGAGAGAAACTTAGCAAAAAATGAGTCATGTGATGATCGATTTCAGATTATGGTTAATCAGAAAAATTAAAATTGATTCCTATTTCAGACACAACTCAACCTAAGAACTAAGGAATATTTAAGTATGTATTTTGTGTTTTGAAAGTATATGGTAAAATATATTTTAGAAACTAACATTGATTCGCTCATCTTTAGTATATTTGATCTATCACACACACACACGGCTACTTCATTTAATCACATAAATTGATATGCGAAAATATAACTTCATGTGTAGATTTTCAGTATTTATTTCAACATATATAGGTAGAGCTAAGTAGTAAGTTATAAAAAATATATATGGCAAGTAAGTTACACAAAATATTCTGTGTTTCATTCTCGTGAGAATTCGTCAGGCATAATCCTTAAATTTAAAAATAAAATAAGCCTGACGAGTTCTCACAAGAATGAAACGTGGAATATTCTGTGTAGCTTAATTGCCATATATATTTTTATAACTTACTATATATATATATATATATATATATATATATATATATATATATATATATATATATATATCTGTAATATAAAGCTGTGTGTGTGGTATATGGTTGACTATTAAAAAAAAAACTGATTACATATAATGATAGAAAATGTATCGAGACACAGGAATGGGTATGTTTGATCCCGCAGAATAGTAGTTCATAAAAATTGTGGGGTCTGCGTACGCACCTGGTCCACAAAGTATGGAAATAAAAATTTGTAAAATACACAAAAAAAAACGTTTACAAGTGTTTTTGAAATAGATGTACATAAGAATACTTTGATAAGTATGTTTTAACTTAAATAGGGATTGTATAATAAAATTGTGGGGTTTGTGTTCGCGCCTGGCCTCCATGGAATGGAAATAGGCACAAACTTTAATAAAGACTTTTCATATCTATCTGCGTAAGTATACTTTGATAATTATGTTTCAGTTCGAAGAAATATGGTTTAATAAAATTATGAGGCGTTCGTTTGTATCTGACCTCCATAGAATGGAAATATGTCACAAAGTTTAACAAGGTTTTTTAATATAGATCCACAGAATATTGTGATAAGTGTTTCAGTGTGAACAGGTATGGTATAATAAATTATGGGATTTATCTATTTTATTTTTACTTTCATCATATTTTGCTTTGGTTTTGATACCCCCAAATTCAACCCAAATTTACAACCCTTCCTTTTCATAATCTATCATACTTTCATAAATCAGAGTCCATTTTCTGTAGGCTGTTTTCGAACCCAGCCAACGACGGGTACTTTTGCTAGTATATATATATTAGTGTTGGGACGATTCCAATATTATTCCTGATTCCAATAAGATTACGGATTCCAATTCTTTATAAATCTCTAAATATTTAACTATAGAGTTGTATTTTTTCTCTGATTACCGTAAAAACACTCACGTTAAATGTGCAAATATTTTCCTAAACATAAAACATACTTGTGGTTTTAGCTTCACTGGTAGTTTAAAATCAATAAATATTTATTATTTTATCATTATTACCAGCAATGGAAAATTTAGCTTTAAACAAAATGAAATAAAAAAAGACAATTAAAAGAATCGTTTTGGCATCGGAAAATCGGTACAAATTTTTCCGATTCCGATTAATCGTCCCAACACTAATATATACTAGCCTAGCTAGTATATATTAGTGTGACCATTTGGGAATGCTAGGCGCTGTATGTGCTCTCTGCTTATCAGCATTGTTTTCAGTCGTCCTGAACCTCCACTTACCACTAATATTTAACAATGTTGACTCAGGAGAGGTGTGGTTGGAGATTGTGCAACTCTTGCCACAAAAATTTTATGTGCCGGCACCTTTATAGTGGGTATCCAATAGTCTGTCAAGATTGAAGGAAGCTATCATATATATACGCAGGTCGTTTCAAAAGTAAAGCTTCTCTTTTTTTTTTTTTTTCACTCAAAAAATTGAAGAGCTACGAGAACAAAAACGAGCGACCTTTTGTGTTTCAGAATTTCTTTTCTTACATGGTTATCATCGTTCTCAATGCACTTTTGCCAGGAATTTAATGACGTATCTCTTAATTCTGACACACGTTCATGACGGGGGTTGTTTTCTTAGAGTTTCACACTGTCAATATCTGCAACAAAGAGATGAATGAATGCATTAGTTCAGTCATCATAACAATGCAATTTGCGGTCCCCTCTGATCCATTCTGGCAGAACAAAAAAAAAAATAGGAGGCATTACTTTTTGAATGCCCCACACACATATATATATATATATGTGTGTGTGTGTGTGTGAAAGTGTCTGTCTGTCTGTGTACATTTCCCTACGCAATAATTCTGTCAATTTTAAGTCTACTGACTCGAAATTTGATATACAGGGTATTGAAATATGGGAAAATCGATGTGATCGGTTTTCGACCAGAAATTTGGCGATTTAGGGGTCAAAGTTCAACGATTTGACCTTTTAGAATTCTACCAAACTCCTCCGATAATTTTCGGTCTAAACACTTGAAATTTTAGATATAGGTTAATTGGACATGGATCTAACTTAATAACTTGATTTGAGCCCAAAACAATAAATTTTAAGGGGTCATAATAGGGGTCAAAGTTAAAAAAATTGACCACTTTTTTTTTTTTGCTCAACATACATCTCCAAATACGCGAGCAAAGCCGGGCACGGGCACCCATACTAGTATATATATAATTGTGTGTGTTGCATAATGAGCTGTTTTTTTTGTAGATGCTAATATTTAGCAAAAATATTAGCATCAACAAAAATAAGGAGGGGGAGGGGTGATATACGAAATTATTCCAATATAAATGTATTTACTTTTTTTTTTATTCAATATTCTTATATAATGATTTTGCAAGAAAAAAAAGTAAAATTATTCTAAAATAAAAATAACAACTAACTTTACCTACTGGTTAGTCCATTTCTAATTAACAATAGTCTAAATTAAACAAACTGTAAAATCCTATTTACTTATCTCCCACGAGGGCAGACTTAGACACAAGGTCAATTTTCAACATGGTGATAATACAACTCCTCCAAAAGGGGCATTCTCGATTGAAAGGAAAAATTCAAATTTCCTCAGTTCTGAAGGATTTCTCCTTCATTGACTGAGGACAGAGAAAATGAAGTGTAATATCAGAACAGATATTTCACTTTGCTCCTAGCCAAAAAGCAAAAAAAAAAAAAAACCTATAAAGTCTATTTGTGTCAGATCTTGTAAATATGTTTTATATATTTCTATTTCGAGCTTTGTAAGCTCTTCCATTTGAAGAAGGTTCATGTTCTCTTCCCCCCCCCCCACCTTATTGTAACCTCATATCCACCATTTTTATGCCTTTTATACTCCTCTTCCATCGATGGACAGGAAATGAACATTGCTTCTCTATTGCTCGCTGGAGGATATTAATATCTAATCCAGCCTACAAAGACGACTTATTGAACTGACCCTGGCCACCGTATTGACCGCTTTCTTCAAACTAAAAGCAACGACGACATTCTTCTCAGCTTGGTATTGCTAGAACCAACATGGGCTCGACTGTCAAAAGTAGGAATGTCTTCATACGAATATCGTGAAAGCTTGTAGAATATTGATCGTATGTGTTGTAGATTGTAATATCCTTGTAATCTTGGATATTCCTGGTGTCGAAGTTTCAAAGTTAGACCTTAACAGCAATGCATGTGACAAATCGACATTTTATTCTGGGTAGCGATATTTTTTTTCTTTCTCCTTTTTGACTTTCTTTTATTTTTTTTTTATTTTTTTTTACATCAAAATATTTTTAAGTGTAGAGAAACGTTCAACGTTCTGAATCAGGAAAAACATATGTATTTTCGGTTGCCTGGAAGATTTGATTCTTTTACAAAAAAAAAAAAAAATCTATGAATTATCGACAAGGCAGAAGCCGGTAATTTATTTATTTACCAGAGAGTTCGACTCATGAGGGGATGTGGAGAATGTTTTGTGCACATGAACATGTGATATTAAAAGGAAAACGATACATCAACAACAAATGTGTTCGAATCTCATAAAATTTGTAATTTCCTATCTTTCGGCAAAATTAAATATTGTTTTGTTGTATTTCATTGTTTTAGTATATACTAGCATTTGAATTGCAAAATGTTAATTTCAACTTATCTACATGTTTCTGTTACTTTTGCGCATACACAAATTCATTCATAGCTTAAAGTGGTTTAATTTTAAATCTTATCTGTCGATAGCATTTTTTTTTTTTTACTTTTGAAATCGGTTCTATATATCATAATAGCAATTCTTCCCCCTTTATCAGAAAGATCGCTCATGGAATGTGAGGACTAAAAGGGGAAATAAGGGAAGCTAGAATGACAAGGCTACCGGAAGTAAACCAAAGATCCATTTTCTACTACGATTTATTGTTTTTTCTTTCTAATTAACCGTTATATCTGATTGATGATACAATTAAATCTCTCTCTCTCTCTCTCTCTCTCTCTCTCTCTCTCTCTCTCTCTCTTAGCCAAGTTGTTTCAATCGCTGTAATATTTCTTAATATCTCTGTGAGTATTCAAGGAAAAAGCGATCCTCTTTTATCGGCATCGCCATCTAATTTACATATGTGTATCTGTACACATTACAATCACTAATTCTTTAAATTAACGGGATTATTTATTATTAGTAAATAGCTACATTTTAATGTTCGTAGTATGTTTATCGCCTTTTATCCTCCTTTTTTGATAAATAGGATCTCCCGATCGAATCATTTATAATCTGGAAACCGTGACACACGTACGTACGTTAAAGGTACTACGGTACTAATACATAGAGACATCCACTTATTAGTTGTTGAATCAACATACAGTGAAAGGGTCTGAAAGAAATACAAAGCTAAGAAAGCGATGAGTGACTTGTTCATTATTTATTATTTTGTTAAACTTTTTTTCAGGTTAATTAGAACAATAAAATGTTAAGCGTAATTTAGCTGAGATTTAAATGAATACCCAAATAAATTAAACATTTGGTTTTATAAAAAGAAGAATGTCTTAATAGATGAGTCGCAGTTTATGAATTCTTGAACGAAAGAGTGAATGCGGTATTATGGCGAAAAAGGATGCTAGCTAAGAGAATCTTTTAATTCTAGAGTGACAAGGATGACCAACGAACCCCATCTTCCCCCTTCGGGTCAAGATCAAAGTGTAGTATCTGTTCTTCAGATGCTGCACTTCAATTTCTTGTTCTCTGTCAGTGGAAGAGAAATCCTTCACGACTGAGATAATCTTTACTTTTGTTCCTTTTCTCCACATTAAAAAAAAAAACACCTTGGTGTCTAACTCTGTCCCGTGGGGAGGCATTGTAAATAGGAATCTCATCTTCCCCCTTTTTGAGTTGGCCTTGTGTCTAAATTTTTTGTTCATGTTTAATTTATATTGTATTTTTTTAAAACCTGAATAAAAAATTTAATACGTCAAAGTGGAATAAATAATAGTGATATTGATCCACATTTGGTGCGTGTACCTAGCTTTTCATAGAGATAGTACAAAACACACCCTAAAATATTCATTATTACTTGGATTGAGTTATATTTGAAAAATAATGTTTTAATTATTTAAATTAACCGCACTTTGTAATGAACTAAATGCTTTTTCTCTATGCTCTAATGACACAAAATACATCCTAAGATATTCATTAGTTCTGGCATTGAGTTATGTTTGAAAACGAAATGTTATTTTAATTGTTTGAAGTAGTCGTAATTTGTAATGAACTCAGTGCTTTTTCTATGTACTCCAATGACACAAAATACATGCTAAAATATACATTAGTTCTGGCATTGAGTTATGTTTGAAAAAAAAAAACGATTCCATTTTAACTGTTTTAATTAGCCGTAATTTGTAATTAACTGAACAGGCCACCCATCTTTCATTAAGTTATCCATGTATTTCTCTTGCCTGCTCCCACTGTGTGTTGATTCAGTCTCTCCTTAATATTTCTAAATGTCTCCATGAATATTTAGAAAAAGAGTAACTTTTTTTTCCAGCTTATTATTATAGTGTGTTTGGATGCAGCGTAAACACAAATGTAAATTAGAAACATAATACGTTGTGTTACATGTATACTAGCAATAAGAAAAATATATCATTTTTAGTCACGCAAGAAGGATTTCCCAGCATATATATCAGTTTCTGAAATGTTGAATAAAATGAAAGCAGAACAAGAAGTGGTAGTGGTTGTGACATACGTCTCGTGTATACACACGGACTCACGCGTCCCTTTGGAAGGTTTTTATTGTCTTCCAAATTGTGCGTGGTGACCAAGATAATGTTTAGTTCAGAAAAGAGTGAAAGGTCATGACATTCTCAGGAGAAAAAAAACAGTCGACTGCGATAAGTGTTTGTTGCAAAATATGATACATTGATACAGGTGACCTCAAGAGGAGAATTCGCTCTTTGACCTTTTCCTTCATCCCTCCTACCATGTAGATCCATCATTGGATATCTCTACCACAGATTCATAGAATGCAGGAGCCATGATCTTTAAAAAGTGATGCCTATTTACCATTTTTAATTTTTATTTTGAGAAATTCATAAAAATAAAAAGTGCAGGTATTAGCAGGAACCCATGCACACGAAAGATCTTAAGAACTCTCGGCTCCCACATCTGAACCCCACTGAAGTATTTTTACTATATGCATATATTTTTTTTTCTCGCCAATTTTTCACAAAAAAAAACCCCACTTGTCTAGCCAAAACCACTATCAATAAATTCCCTCACTCTTTATCAGTGCCTAGACCTAAGCATGGATTCCATCAACAAAGCTTCTTTCCTAGAACTGCCCGTCAGTGGAACTCCTACTTTCTAGCTGACTTCAAGTCCAACGTAAACAAGTTCTTATTGAACCGTCCTCGCAAATAATCTAATCATACCAAATTTCCACCACAAACAATTACTACACTATTATCCTAATGGCTACAATACACACATTAACCCTTATCCTCGAGTTGCCTCCAGGCCTTTATATCTGGCAACCCTTTTGTGAAAAGAAAAAACAAAACAAAAAACTATAAATATTAATTGTAGTGTTCTGTATTAATTTCTAAATAATAATGGACATTTAAACGTTTGCGTTATTTCATAACTCTAATAGCAACATATTTACCTAGATGTGAGAAATTTTGGGGGCGTAGTGGTTTTGAATAATAGCAAAAATAATAAGACACTGGAAGGAAGGTGCTATTTGATAGCAAATCTTTTGAGGCGTGTTGGTAAATCAATTAATTTTTCTGTTAATAAGTTTCTTTATTACATAAGTTTAAAAAATAGTTAATAAAATCTTGCATGCACATTTAAAATTTAATCAAAATATATGTTTTTTCAGTTGGTGCGTTGAGTTGATATTTGTAATCTGACATGTGATTCATTTCATAAACCCTTTTTTATTTGCCTTTAAAATGTGAAAATTGGAAAATCATGGGATATTGATTAAACATTTTATTGTACCAAGTGAAATCGCATCAAATATAAACACCTCAAAAACTATGACATCATGCATCCTATGTTTTTGTTTTCGCAATAACGTACACACACACCTAACTTTGCATAGAAAAAGCATGCTGAAACTGGGATTGAGTTATACTTGAAAAATGCTGTTTCAATTGTTTTAATTAACCGTGAATTCAATGATTTTCTATATACTACAATGACACAAAGTACATGCTAAAATATTCATTACTCGGATTGAGTTATGTTTGAAAAAAAATGTTATTTTAAATTGTTTAAAGTAGCTGTAGTTTGTAATGAACTAAATGATTTTTCTATGTATTCCAATGGCATAAAATCCATGCTAAAATATTCATTAGTTCTGAGATTGAGTTATATTTGAAAAAAAATACTCCATGAATAACAATTACATAAGTTTAAAAATAGCTAATAACATCTCACACACACATTAAATCTTTTTCTTTTTTTTTTAAATTGGTGCGTTGAGTTGACATTTGTTATCTGGTATGCAATTTATGCAATAAATCCTTGTTTTTTGGCCTCAAAAATGTGTGAAATTTTAAAACAATTTATAGATTTTGAGCTTTTTATGTAAAAAGTTAAGTGTCTGCATTGTAATCATCACTTTTACTAAAATAAGTATTTTCTGAAAGAAACTGGAACGAAAGATATATTGTAATTTTCGGATATTGCATATTCCTTTTATGGCAATTTCTATCTGAATGAAAATAAGAATTTCTAATAATTATTTGATATTATAAAACGAAAGACAGTATCAGTGTTATGATTCTGTGATTATATATGATATAATATATAATAATAATATATAATACATATATATTATTAAATAATGGACTTTGTTGCTAATGGAAAAAAATAATTTCCATTTGTAATTGACATTTGCTGCAGAAAAGAAAAAGGTCTTCCCTGTAAAAAATATTCCAAGCAGGAATAAACGTATTTGCATAGAAATTGAATCAAATTACGATGTTTTCTTTTTAACAACATGGACCAACGTTCAAGAAAAGGGTATGGCTATTCAGAATGAAATATCGATATTTTATGATGAAAGCTATTCATGTCTAAAGTGAAAATTCTGGCAAACTTAATTGTACATATTATAGATGGAGGGGAAAAAAGTGACCAAGTATTTTTTCCCTTCATATTTCCATCTAGAATCGTAGAAATCAATTAAATATTTTTTTTATTTTTATTTAATTTGAGTTATGCTTAGGAATGGCGTCACTGTTCATGAATGATGTGTCGTGATCTTTTCTGATACGAAAGAATGTATCTGTATTATGAGTACGACATAATCACGTTGACACACTGGTTCTCATTAGATCATTAAAGTTAAGCAACGCTGGGCCTAGTCAGTACCGGATGGGTGACCAATTTGGGAATTCCAGGCACTGTATGTAGGAGGACGTTGACCTCCCTGCAAGAGTTGCAAAAACCTAACGTCGTCATTTCCCCTAACAGGGATATACATGTGATAAATTTTATATTCCCATGGAATTTATCCTTTGGAGGAAACCAGTTCAACCTGCATAAGGTTAGTACCGGTTCCATTTCCATTTTTCATCAGTATTATGATTTTGTAATAAATAGCAAAATTTGTTGCTGATTAAAAAAAAATGACATTTGCTGCAGGAAAAATGTCTTTGTAATAAATATTCAAACAAAAATAATTGTTTGCAAAAACAAACAAAAACAATCCCAATTTTATTTTTAAACAACATGGACCAATGCTAAAGAAAAAGAAATGGCTATTCAGAGTGAAATATTTGCATTTTGGGACAAATTATTTCGACCTGAAATAAATAAGAAAAGCAATCTGTTCGTTTTTCTATTTAGCCATAAAATGTTTTAAGTTAAAAATGTTTATGCATTAATATAAGCAACATTTTGCTTGCAAAAAAACTTTTGTAATAAATACTTATTTTATTTCTTTTACGTTTACACAGCTGAATTGAATGTTTAGTATTTTACCTCTACATTTTTGTTGGTATTTATCATCTGCCTCCCCAGCCAGCTAGCATCTGCTCCACCCAGGTAGCATGTGACACAAGCTTGATTTAATGTAGTGTACCCAGCACAGGGTTTGTTTATATTTGCTATTTCAAGTACACAGAGTTTTTGTTTGTTTTTTTTTTTTTTTTTTTTTTTTAAATCAGCAACCATCATCTGCTAAGCCTTTTTAATAGCAGTGCCACAGTTTCTATATTCAGTGGTGGCTGTAAATCTCCAAAGCCCCTAACCAGTTTTCTGAGGAATTTCAACAGAACAAGAAGAATCTCCCTTTCGTCTCGTATGTCATGATTTTGTTGTGTTATTTTGCTATCTTTTTTGTGCTAGTCCATAAAACAAATATTGAAGGCACAAAGAACATCCAACCTTCTGGATACTTAACTTCTTGCTTACTGTTCACACCTCAATAAATTTAGCGTTTGAGAATGCATCAGCTTTACTGCTTGACTCCACAAGTTGCAAACTATCTTAAACCTAACCTATAAAGTTAACTTGTCAGATTTTTAAAGTTAGGCCCACATAGCAATACATTTGATAAATCGATACTTGATTCAGACTAACATTTTTTCCCCCCAGTATGTTATTAACCCCGATATGATTTAGTTTAAGTTTGTTTTTTTGTTTTTTCTAATAACTAGACCGGCTCAGAAACTGGTTAGACTAGGAACATTT
Organism: Euprymna scolopes; assembly: GCF_053919585.1. Lineage (NCBI taxonomy): Eukaryota > Metazoa > Mollusca > Cephalopoda > Sepiida > Sepiolidae > Euprymna > Euprymna scolopes. The sequence continues at coordinate 38,808,478 of NC_136511.1, forward strand.
TTTTGATTAAGACTTAAACAAAACCAGTGACTTACAAAATTGATCAAAAGAATTTTCTACCGGGTGGAACGATAGAATTGTCGCACTAGAAAACATGGCATGATTCCATTTCCATTCAGTGAAAACCGATTTTCTTTTCTTTTTTTTTTTTGCTGTAAACCATGTACTAGTTGACCAGTTGTGTCCAAATCCCAAGAGCGATAGGAGCCTTCTATCATGTCTGAACGTGACACAATGTTCAACGAATGAGATCGTAAATGTGTTGTTGTACACTCATGCTCTTTACTGATCCAAGTTATGACAGCAGGACCATTGCCAGCACCTTCAAAATGCCACAAATAACAAGGACGTGCCCAGGGTGATGAAAACAAAGTTTCTAGTCATGGTTATGGTCTTTGGTGTGGTTTCAATTGAGGGCCACATCATGCCACCTCACATCTTCAAAATCGACTTAAAAGTCAACACCAAAGTGTACCTGGATGTGCTGAAGAATGTGGCAATCCCCTGGTGCAATCAGGTTGTCGCTGGCAGACCCTGGGTGTGACAGCAGGACTTGGTATCGGCCTACAAGCTGAAAGAGATCCAGGCTTGGCTTGCTATGACTTTGTACTCTTCTATCACTGACCTTCCCTCCTTCCCGACCTGAACCCGCTAGACTACTTTATTTGGTCATACGTTGAGAACATCACCAACATGACCTCCCACAATGCCAAAGCCAGCCTGATTGTCGCCATCCATCAAGTATTCGCCGAGCTCCCACCAGCGCTTGTGGAAAAGGCATCTGGATCCGTATTGAGATTGTGATTGAGGCTGAAGGCGGCTACATTGAATAAATGTCAGCTCTTTTAAATAATCAAGTTACCTGAATTGATTTTTTCAATAAAAGTTTTAACATAAAGCTGTAGTATTGTTTTTTTTAGGGCGACAACTTCATCGTTCAACCCTGTACATTTCTCTTTACTTATTTAAAGTCAACTTTTTCCCAATCTACGTCTTCATCAAGCACAGAAAATGTCTTTTATTGTTGTTTTTTTTTTCTTCTTCCTTGTGGCATAGTGTTAATAAAAAGTAAAGTCCGTGTAATATTTAACAGTTATTTTTTTTTTAATTGTTCTAATACGAAGGACCGTTTGGCTCGCGTGAAGTCGATTAGGAATTTATTTAGTGACACTTTGCAATGAGAAAGGAAAACGGAAAAAGAAAACAAAAAAAAACTGTTTCTATCTCCGATGAAGGCAGATATCGTCGAAATCAAGTTGATTTTAAATAAGTAAATATTTTTAAAATCTGTTTCTTAAACTAAAAAATTCCAGTTTAAGTATTATGTTAAACATTGGAAATAGTGAAGACCAGTGTCACCAGATCTAAAATGTTGCAATCAATTTTATAAAAAATAAAGTAAAATGACGGGATTACAATTAAATAAGCTTTATTGTTGTCTCCGTGAGAATTAGGTTCCCTTAAGGAATTTAAGGATTATGCTTAGGAAAATAATTCGTTTTTCCAATCTTTTTGCATTCTTTTTTTTTGTGCAAAGTTTATTTTGCGCAGGATTTGATTATTTGCTGCAGTATGTTTTCAAATGTTAGGCACACGAGGCAATTAAATTATTATTTCGAGAAACTTCAGAAATCCATTGCAATTAAAACTCCATGATTTAAAAGAATGCAATTTGTAACCATTTCCCAAAGCAATTAATCTAATTCCAATTTTAAAATTGGAATTATTATTTTCCCCACTTTTATTAAAAACAAACTGTGTATACCCGGCGTTGCCCGAGATTCATCAATGTCATTTTAGTATAATATAGACGATATTGGCAAGGCTGCTGCAAAGCAGGTAGGCTCCCTCTATCATGCTAGAAAATTACTCACACCAGAAAATATCCTATATCTTTAGAAAGCCACAATGGAGTATCATTGCCACATCCAAGCTGGTGCATTTACCACTCGCCTCTGTCACTCTTAGACAGGGTCCCAAAAGGAGTCTCAAATCTAATAGGTCCCACACTATCAGTCAAGCTCCAACCTCTGTCTCATCGCTGCAATGTTGCATCTCTGTGTTTCTTTTACAAATATTTTAATGGAATGTGTTCTAATGAACTCTTAGCACTTGTGCCCCCTCGACTATCATACTCCTGACTAACCCGACAAGTAGCAAAATCCCACCCCTTCACTGTTGTGGTTCCTAGATGCCAGAAAACATTCTACTCTAATAGTTTCCTCTTTTGGATTTCTAAACTTTAGAATTCCCGCCCTGTTTCATTTTTTTCCTTACTGTACTAACTTGCAAAAGTTTAAATGTAATGTGAACAGACATCTTGCTGCTAGATCCTCTGCAGTTCCCTGTCAGACACGATCCTAAATAACAGTAACCCTTTATACTCCAAGTGGCAATATGCCTTGTTTAGACTGAAAAGGAATTTAAAAAAATAAATTATGATTTCAATAATTATCGCAATAAAATTTGAGTTTAAAATAATGTGCCAGTCATGTATAGGTGTTAAATACACAAATATGCAGAAACATGCAAAACGTTTACAGAATCTTATTTATAAAAAAAATTGAAGACTCAAATAGTGTTGTAGCTATGAATCGATATTTGATTTTGCCTAGCTAATTTGCTTCTTTTTTTTTCTTTTTTTTTTATTTAGCATGTTGTTTTACAATACTAAAATATCTTTGGTCCTAGTTAATTTAAAAAACTTATTCCACTTGGTAAGATCGTTACAACAGCCACAATCTTAAATAACGAATAAATAATGTAAGAAGAGTAAATCTTTGGCGTTTAAAATATGAATTATCTCCCTTATATTATTTAATTTATTATTGAAAAAAAAATTTTTTTCACCCTTCTTTTCAATACCATTTTCTAACCATTTGTTTGTGTGTGTCAGTGTTTCTCATATACACAATGTTATTTTATTTTATTAGCATTTCTTGCCTATTTTTAAAATTTTACTTGTAATTTTAAATTAATTTAAAATATGCATACAAAGAAGATAGAGCAGCACCGGGCTGGGACAGCTAGTGTAAGATATTTGTGAAATGTTAAAAGAAGCTCAGATAGCACAAATTTTTATGTTTATTTATTTTTTAATTCTTGTACATTTTCAGGGTCAGGAATACACTGAAGCCTATGTGTTGGAATACCAACGTGAAGACAATGGCCAATGGCTTCGATTCCGAAACAGAGGGGGTGATGAGGTAAGTGATATTTATATTAGTTTTTATTAAGAAAACAAACCTTTTTTTTTTTTTTTTTGCTGTTTTAAACGATCAATCATTTTTATAATCTAATATAAAGTTATTTTGTTAGATTTTCAAAGTCAGACCCAAAGAGCAGTCCATTTGACATATCAATATTTGAGTTGAACTAATCTATTATTACGTTCTTTTTTTTCTCTCTATGTTTTTGACACCAATATATTTTATTTTGCATTAATTTCTTTCTGAAAATACTTATTCCAGCTAAGAAAACTGTTTCAGTGAAAACATTTTCTCTTATTCATCGAAACAGATTCAAGAGAAGTTATTTTGTACAACTATACAGATTTCTCTCCCTTGAGGACTTAAAAATGCATATATAGTTAATTTAGTTATGTTACCTCAAGCTTGTATGCAAGTATGTGTATCTCATCTTATTGCCTGTTCTTCACTATTATGAAATAATAAAATGAACGGTACTTGTTACAGTTTAATCAAGACATTCAAAAATGAAAATATCGAAAAGAAAAAAAAAGAAGAAGCTTATATTGTACGTATCCGTTTTGAACTGAAGATCTACGAAAAAAATTTGATTTAATTTGATCGAATATTTTTTTTTATTTACAGCGGAAAAACATGTTTTTATTTTTCCATTATGGAAATTTTTAACACGCCAAGGGGAGATAACTCACTCCCTCCCCATCTTTATTACTCACTTTTCTTCCAAAAAATTGAAACTTTTGCTTGGTATCATAACAAATTGTTTTTCGCTGTAAAACAAAAACTACTTGATGAAATTTAGTGGAAATTTTTTTTTTTTTTTTTCGAAGAACTTTGTTCCATAACGGATTCGTAAAGTATAACCTTTTTCGATATTTGCATTTTTTAATGTCTTTATTAAACTGTACAAGTACCAAATGAACTTTAGAAAATATTATGCCAATTTCTCTCCCTTGAATTATGCAAAATGTGATTTCAAACATGCCTGTGTTTCGCATCCACAGGGTACAATGATATAATTGTTGTCCTAAAGAAAAGAACACTACAGCTTTATTTTTAAATTTTTATTTCAAAGAATCAATTCTGGTAAATTCGTTATCTAGTATAGCTGACAGCTCTTCAATATAGCTGCTTTCAACTTCAATCACTGCTTCAATGCGGCCTTTTCCACAAGTGTCAGCGGGAGCTTGGCGAATACTCGGTGGATGACGGTGATCAGGTTGGCTTTGGTATTCTGGGAGGTAATGGTAATGTTCTCAATGTATGACCAAGCAAAGTAGTCTAGCGGGTTCAGGTAGGGGGAGAAGGGGGACCAGTAACAGAAGGGTACAAAGTCATAGCACTCCTTCTGAAGCCAAATCTGGATCTCTTTGGACTTGTGGGCCTCACTTGAAACCACACCAAAGACCATAACTGTGGCTGGAAACTTTGTTTTCATCTCTCTGAGCGCGCCCCTGTTATTTGTGACAATCGCCTGTTGTCATAACCTGAATTGGTAGAGAGCATGAGTTGTACAGCAGCGTTTCTCCGATCTCACTCGTTGAACATTGTGTCACTTTCAGACACGATAGAAGTCTTTTATCGCTCCTGGGATTTGTACACAACTGGACGACTAGTAGATAGCTTTCAAAAAAAAAAATAAAATAAAATAAAAATAAAACGAATTTCATCAAATGGAAATGGAATCATGCCGTCTTTTCTGGGGCGACAGTTCTATCATTCCACCCTGTTCTTCTTGTTCTTTACTATTAATTAATTAACATCAAGTATTCAAATAAACTTGTTAAAAATTCCAGTAACTTAGTACCTTTACCGTTCCAAATGACTTCTGGTTTTGAAACTTCTCAGAAGTAAACGGTGTTACTGAATTTGCTGAAAATGTAGGTCAGAACATAAGAACATCCGTAAACTGATTTTTACAGAAATGACAAATACTGAAAGTGAAATATTTTTTAGACATAATAAATAAGAACATCCGTAAACTGATTTTTTAAAAATAAATCTTTTTGTTTATGAAAAATTTTATTTACAAACATTTCTACGAAAATAATATTTAATGCAAAATATTATTTGGGTATATGTTAAATAAATGGAAACGAAAATGAATGTTAACATAGTTAAGAAGAAATTAATTTTTCACATAAATTTAATAAAATAGGCATAAAAAGAATGTGTTTTTCTAAATATAATTAAAGTTAATAATAAGTAAAGGAATGTAATATTAGCAAGGTTTTCCGTTGGCTAGGAACAAAGTGTAGTATCTGTTCTGATACTACACTTCACTTCTGTTCTTAGTCAGTAGAGAAGAAATCCTTCATAACTGGAACCATTTTTATTTTTGTTCCTATCCAGAGTGTCTTATTTTGTGGAGCTGGATTTTCCCCATATTAAAAACTCTTCCCTTGTGGGGAGGCAAGTAAATAAGAACACCATTTATTTTCAAGATGTTTCAAAACCGCACATCATTTGAATTGGTAAATACACTAAATCAACAAAATTCCTATTTCACAAAATCAAAAGACAAAACGTAATTTTTTTTTTTTTTTTTTTTTTGTCCCCTAAAAAAATCAATCATTTTTTTTTGTTTGTTTGTTTATTTTAAATTCTGAGCCACGCTGGGTAGATACAACTAGTTTCGAATATTAGAAAAACAAATCCTGTTAAGTTTGTATTTGATTCAAAGAAAAAAATATTTTGGTCATTTCAAGACTGGATTCATACCTTTTTAATCTTTTTTTTATATATATATTTTTTTTAATTTTAATAGATTTTCCTGTAAAATTAACTTTCTTAAAAATTACCCTTTTTTTTTTTTATTATTAGTAAATCTTTCAGCAATCTTCTAGGTTTCTTAATGGATCAAAGCAAATTCCATTTTTTTTTCTCTCTAATTGCTCTGTGAATTCTACCAGCTGTGACTGTTCAACCCACTTGGTAAATTATTCCTTCCAAAAGCAGGACACAAAATAAGAAATCGTTAGCTTGTTAATTTTTTTGTTATAAAGTTGTTTCTTTTTTATTATTTTATTTTAATGTTTTAATTTTATCAACTTTATAGATTTGATTGATTGATCTTTTATTGCTTTTCTATTTTATTTATAAGCTCGTTTTATTTTTTATTTATTTTGTGTCGGTATTCATGTTTTTCTTTTGTCCTTTTTCCATCTAAAGTTTATGTACTATTTTAAAGGGGTTGCCCTCTTCTCATCTTTTAATGAGTGCTTCAAAGTAAGCTCGCTCCAAAAATGGTCGCTTTGTAATTAGTAATTTGTAAAAAACAAAACAATAAAAAAAAAAATTCCATTTTATTTGTCTTTTGATTCCGAGGAAAAAATCTTTTTTTTATAATTCTCAATCAATAAAGATTTTCAATGAATAAAAATAAAAATATTTTTTTAATGTGGACTAATTACAATGGGTGGCTCAATGGCAGAGAGGTGTCAAAAGCACATAAAAAGTAAGATCCGAAGACACTTGTAAACTCTGCGTATCTGATCTGTTCTTCTGTATGCATCCAAGATATGGACTATGAATTCCAATTCCATAGCCTGTGTGAAACGAACTGATAAGTCTATAACTGCAAGAACCAATTCATCAATGGTAGAGTTCGGGGATCATCATTGTCCAAAGCGGAAGATTAAATTGGTTAGGTCATGTGCAAAAGATGTCTGCAGAAGATCAAATAAAATTAGTTTTAATAAAAATTAGATGTGTGGTCCACAAAAAGTGGATATACCATGAAACAATTAGTAACGGTTGGTGAATGGTAACCTGCAGGACTGAAGCAGCATGTACGACTTTTAACTCATCGATTGAAAAGATGTATCACAATCACATATCAGGGGACAATTGTATATTGACTGTGTGTATTTAATCTATTCCTGTGTATGTGAAATATGGACTACGAATTCCAATTCCGTAGCTCATGTGAAACAAATCAAGAGATCAATCATTCTAAGAACCATAAGAGTTAGGGTTCATCGATGTATAGGAAGATATGATGGTTGATCACCAGTTTTAGGGAGGCGATTATTAGTTTTTAGGGATGTTCACGGTTTTGGAGGTTTTGCTTTAAAGTGTTTTGTAATGGGAGAAAATATTTTGAGTCGGATTCAGTGAAAAAGTTTTCAGTGAAAAAGTTTTCAGGGTATATAATCAAATTTGTCAATGAAAGTGTTAGGGTTTATCGATATAGAGGAAGTTGTCCAAAGTAGATTAAATTGCTTTGTACAAAGGATGTTTTTGAAATAAGCAAAGAAATTGCTTTTAATGGAGATAGGTGGTATAACAAAACAAAAAGAAAAAAAGTGAGTAGACCTCTAAGGAATTAGAAAGGGTTGGTTGCTGAAGGAATGGAATTGTTGAAATTGATAAATTAAGCTGTGATAGAAGATTGCAGAGACAACAAAGAAGTTTTAACCCATCAAAAAGAGAAGAACATAAAAACGAAAAGAGAGAAGAGTCATCTTGAATATAAGTTCATATAAACGATAGAAGAGAGTGGAATGGTTTTTCTTTTATAAAGCATTTGTCCTGGTTTCGAAAAATAAAATTCACTACATATTATGACGTCAAAGCAAGTGCTGACCTGTATCACAGGTCACTTGATGATACAGTTGAGAAGCACACCTGGAGGCCTGTTGATAAATGTTTGATTTTTCTGAAATTTTGGGAGGAAATGAAGTCAACGATATTTGAAAATACACACAATAACATTGTGATCCATATTTTAGGATAAGAAAAACGTGTTGAAAGATAAATGAAAATTTGTGTTTTTGTTCTAAAAACTGATAAGTATTAAACAAAATAAAGAAATAATTAAGATGCCTGCGAAAAGATATGATCACCATAATGTTTTAACAGAACATTTTTTAACTTTACTTGTTATGTGCTAAACTAAACTTCTTTATTGGATAATTAGTCCTTGCGCTAAAGAGCAGGACACAAAATGTTTTAAATAATAATAATGATAGAATAACAATAACAAAGACTTTCGCTGGTGAGGACTACTATTGAGCGTAACCAGTTATACAGCCCTTTTGAAATTTTCATCTCTATTTTTCTCGTTAACTATTTAATATTTTTAATGAAACCTATATGAAATATGTTCTTTATTAAATTTTTAAGATTTTCTATTCTGAAAGAAGTTTTAAAAAATTTAATCTAAAAAAGTTATTTTAAAGTTTTTGTTAAAAAAAATTCAGATTTTCTCATTATTCAGACCTGTATTACAAAGAGGGGGTTGGGGGTTGCAAAAAATGAGTTGTGGTGTGAGGAGAAATACAAACTGAAACAGAATATGCAAACCTGTAATAATACAAAGAGGGAGTTGAAAAAATGAGTTGTGGTGTGAGGAGAAATACAAACTGAAACAAAGAATATTCAGACTTGTAATAATACAAAGAGGGGGTTGCAAAAATGAGTTGTGGTGTGAGGAGGAATACAAACTGAAATAGAGAGAAGGCGAGTTTTAAAATATAATCTTAAAAAGATAAGATACTTAAGATGAATTATTGACCAAAACGGTTATTTTACAATCTAGATAAAAAAAAAAATGTACCAAGTAAAAAAAAAAACAACAAAAAGACGAAATTTTATATCTTATATATTTTGCTTCTACATTATCTATAATATAAATCTCACCTGTCTGTTTAAATGTATGTATGTATGTTTGTTTGTATGTCTGCCTAAAACTTTCGATAGAGGTGACGGATTTTCACAAGATTAGTATCATTTTGAAACTTAAAATCTCGGACGACAAATATAAAAAAATTGGCCAAAAACAATTCCTTCACCCTTAACTGAGCAGTTTTCTACAAGAAGAGATCGATTTTTTTGCAAGTCATTGTCTCGGTCGTGTCATAGAGTAGCGGTAAGATGCCAGATTTTCTTTCACTTTCTTTTCCACCTTTGCGTCACAGCTCGAGCCTGCCTGCCTACTGCCACTTTTTTTTTTTTTTTTGGCTCAACACACACCTCCAAACACCCAGGCAATGCCATGCACGCAGGCTAGTCCTTATATAAAACTAAGTAGATTATTTTGCCATCTAATTTACATATGTGTTTATCGTGTGTACAAACGCATTGTATAAATAAACTCGAAAGAGTTACTCTTTTTTTCTAAATTATAAGAGAGACATATTAATAAATATTAGAGAGTGGTTGAATTAACATAATGAAAATGAGTGAAAGAAATATATCGATAGCTTATACAGTTATAAATTATGGCTAATGAAAAAAATTCAAACAAAATTTCTTGCAAACATAATTTAATCCTAGAATTAAGGAATATTTTAGCACGTATTTTGTGTTATTAAAGTATATAAGCAGAAAGACTTATGGAAACAAACGTTGATTTACTCACATTTAGTATAATAATAGACATTGTACTTTAGCATTAAACGATTTTAAAATGATTGATATATCGTAAGAAAGAATATCAAACATTAGATGTGTCATTTTTATATATATATATATATATATATATATATATATATATATTAGTGTTGGGACAATTAATCGGAATTGAGAATCAGAAAAATTGGGACTTTTGATGGCATCAAAATCGGAAAAATGTGTGTCTATTTTCCAATGTCAAAAACGATTCCTTTAATTATCTTTTATTTGATTTTGACTGAGAGAAAATCTCCGACTGCTTTTAGTAATAATGAACCAATAAATATTTATTGATTTGAAACGACCAGTAGAATTAAAATCAATAGATACTCCCCCCCCCCCATTAATGTGTGTTTTTACGTTTGAGAAAATATATGCACATTTGAAGTGTGTTTTTACAGTGATTGGGAAAAATAACTTTATAGTTAAATGTTTAGAAATTTATAAAGAATTGGAGTAGGTAATTGTATTGGAATTGGAAATTTAGTATGGTATCAGTAATTGTATCGGAATCAGGGAAAATATTGGAATCATCTCCTCACTAATATATATACACACCTGTGTAAGATTCGTGGGAGAGAAACCCAGCAAAGTGCTCGATTATGAAAAAAATATCGAAATAAGAGTGAAATATTTATCTATTTATATTTTACAGAGGGTCAGAAGAACATCAGTTTAGGTTTTTCCAATGTTTTCCAAATCTTTCGTAACACACACGCATAAATTTAATGAACACTCTACTTAAATTTGATCTCCCATTGGAACGTTCAGTTTCACAACTATCAAAACATTGGCCAATGAACTAGTCACATTTCGTATCTTTAATGTTTGGGTTGAATTTCCAGTATTTCCACGAAACCGAAGATACCAATGGAAAATTAAACTAATATATAGTGTCTACTAAAATGCTCTTCTAAAAGTAATTGAGCGCTCTTGTTATTTCTTAGAAACCACTAAAAATGACATTATATATAACAGAGGCATTTTCTTTGTTCATTTGTAGAAAGGGGCAGAACACAGGATTGATCTCCTTTGAGATCCATTTTCGAGTTTTGGGATTTGAGAAGGAAAGGAAAATCATAGCATTTGAATCTTAACTTTTTATTTCTAAATGTTTTTTTTTTTTTTTTACACTGACGACTCCACCATCGTCATTGGTTGTAGATATTAGTCTAAACACAAAAGTTAAACGCCATCTTATTGTAGCCATAACAAATCCGTCCCAGTTAACACATAGTTATGTTTCTGAGAATGTGTATGAAAAGCGTTTCCTTCTTTCTTACTTGCCTCTCTCTTTCTCGCTCTAATTCTCTCTCTCTCTCTCTCTCAACTCACCTCTCTCTCAACTCACCTCTCTCTCTCTCTCTTAACTCACCTTTCTCTCTCTAAACTCTCCTCTCTCTCAGCTCACCTTCCTCTCCTTCTCTCTCTCTCTCTCTCTCTCTCTCAACCCCTCCCTCTCTCTCTCTCACCTCCCTCTCTCTCTCACTCTCTCTCAACTCACCTCTCTCTCTCAACTCACCTCTCTCTCTCTCTCAACTCACCTCTCTCGACTCACCTTTCTCCTTCTCTCTCTCTTAACTCACCTTTCTCTCTCTTTCTAAACTCTCCTCTCTCTCAACACCTCCCTCTCTCTCATCTCATCTTTCTCTCTCTTTTTAAACTCTCCTCTCTCTCAACTCACCTTCCTCTCTCTCTCTCTCTCTCTCTCTCTCTCTCTCTCTCAACCCCTCCCTCTCTCTCTCAACTCACCTCCCTCTCTCTCTCTCAACTCACCTCCCTCTCTCTCTCTCTCAACTCACCTCCCTCTCTCTCTCTCGACTCACCTCTCTCTCTCTCGACTCACCTCTCTCTCTCTCTCTCAACTCACCTCCCTCTCTCTCTCTCGACTCACCTCTCTCTCTCTCGACTCACCTCTCTCTCTCTCTCTCTCTCGACTCACCTTTCTTTCTCTCTCTTTCTAAACTCTCCTCTCTCTCAACACCTCCCTCTCTCTCTCAACTCACCTCTCTCTCTCTCAACTCACCTCTTTCTCTCTCTCAATTCTCTCTATCTCATCACCTCACATCTTACTTTTAAGCATCCTACTTACACAAATCTTGTATTGTCATAAGGGCTAAACTTTCATGCATGAAAGCACATAACTGAAGCAAGCCGCATGTTTTCATAATTAACATAACACAACCATTTTTTTCCTCCTTTCTTTTTCCTCCTCTCACCCCCCCCCCCCCACACCACCACCACCACCATTTTTTTTTTTTTTTTTTCCCAACTCCTCCTTTTCACCAAAGTTTTAGAGTGGCGCTTTTCTTTTCTTCACGGAGCATCTAATACTTAAAAAAGCAAAACATCTTTGATTTTCATTGAGAAAGATGCAACAATAAAAGCAACCGAAACCAAACCCGCCGTCTTTCCTCTTTTCTCTGTAAGAAGTTTTAGTCCTTGGAGCATGAACCACCTTGATGGTTTATCCAACCCCTCATTCCAATATCAACATCAGCATCTTCATGTAAGCATCAACAATGATACCATGCAGGCTAGCACCAGCTGTTTGCATCAGCCAACGCTGATATGCCTGAGTTATGTCCATTCTCTCCCGCCAAGCAGATATATCAATTGCATAAACATAAGCTATATCTTTTTACAATGATAGTTTTTTTTTTTTTCTTATCCTTTGTTGTTTATAAAAATAAAACCAAACCCAATGTTTATGTTGAACGTCCCATTCTAGCTACTGCTGTTCTTACTGACGTTTCTATATCTCAAATTTTACGAGTGTCTGAACCAAGCTACCTTTCTGGCACAAGTGTATTGGTGGGCAGCTGAGAGCACGAGTTCTTATTTCTCACAAATTGTCGGTCTTTAATGACGGAATCACGATTGGTTAACTATCTCTTGCAGCCTTGTTCAACATCTTAGTGCATTGGCTACCATGGTTCAGAACCATTGGCGCAGTCCAGGGAAGAAGTTTTGCTGTTTTATTTTACAGCATGGATAAAAGATTTTATGCTTCAAGTTCTTTATATCTTCAAATATTTATTCATGGCGTTTGGTTTGGTTGTTTTGTAGAGGAAAATGGTTTTTGTTTTTGCAGAACATGATTGAGTTTTGCGAAGAGAAAAGGGGGAAAAAAAACATAAACAATAACACCAATATTCAATACATTTTAGGTCAGGAAACCTGTATCTTCAGCCAGCCTAATATTGTAGCACCGAGCCAGGGAAGAAACCAGCTACATTCAACTAGTATGAATTCTGTTGTAGATGCGGTTGTCGTACCAGATTCATAATTCTTTCTATTATGGCCGTTGTTTAGGAAGTTTAGCCAAGTTGTAAACAAGAATTCCATACTCCCCCCCTCTAAAAAAAAAAAAAAAAAGATCAGACTGGAATGGTAAAATTGTGCACAGCATTCAGTATTTCAAGAAAAACACCCGTCTAGCTAAAACCACTGTCAATAATTTTCCCCACTCTTTATCTGTGCCGAAATCAAAACGTAGATTCCATAAACAATGCTTCTTTCTTAGAAGTGCACACCTGTGGAACTCTCTTCCGTTTGCCTGTTTCCCACCTGACTACAACTTAGATGTCTTCAAGTCCAACATAAAAAAATTCCTGATAAACCGCCCCCTTAAGTAATGACAATTTATCAAATCTCCATTACTAACGATTACTACGATACTATCCCATTGATTACTGTACACGCAATAACCCTTATCCTTGAGTGGCCTCTGGGCCTTGATAAGTGATAACTCCATGTAAAAAAAACAAACTTGGTATTAGTCAAACAATGAAAAGAATTCCTTTAGGGATGAAGAATTTGGCAAAATATATTGCTTATTATTTTAGGGGATTAGTGTTAGCTTAAAAAAAGATAAGTTTTATTGACCTTCATTTAACCTCCATCTTGTTTTTTTTTTTGTTTTTTGTTTTTTTTTTTACTTTGTTTTACTGTTCTGTTTCTGTTGTTTTTAAATATTTTGGATTTTACTACAATATTATCCCATTTTTTAACTAAAAACTAATCCTCACAAAAATGCACGAACAGTTACCATAACTTTATTATAATTAATGTGAATTAATCAACGTTTGTTATCGTAAGGCTTTTACATGCTTAGATATTCTTTATTTCTCAAATTCAGTTATGTTTGAAAAAAACAAAAGATAATCCCATTTTAATTATTCTGATTAGCCTTAATTTGTGATTAACCGAACAAGTCATTTCTCGCAGTTTCTGTATTTTGTTCCTCCTCCCACTCTATGTTGATTCAACCACTCTTTTATTTTTTTATTAAACATCAGTGTTCATTCGACTTTTTTTTTTCTTTTATCATTCTGGATTTTTTTTTTTTTTCTGTCTAGTCTTTATCCTAGGGTAGGGTGCCTATATATATATATATATATATATATATATATGTGTGTGTGTGTGTGTGTGTTGGGACAATGTAGCGTAATCAGGAATAGGAAAAATCCAAACTTTTGGGAATATTGGAATTGGTATCAAAATGGGAAAAATTTGTGCTTATTTCCCAATGCCAAAACGATTGTTTTAATTGTAATTTTTTTTAAATTTGATTTTGTTTTAAAGCAAAATCTCCCACTATTGGTACACATGAGAAAAAACAAATATCTATCGATTTTAAACAACCGGTAAAACTAAAATTTATAGACTATCTCTTCACAAGTGTATTTTTTACGCTTGAGAAAATATCTGTACATTTAACATGTGTTTTTACGATGATTGGGGGGGGAAAATAGCAACTCTATAGTTAAATATTTAGAGATTTATAACCAGAATCGGAATCTGTAATTGTATCAGAATCTTGAAAAAATATTGGAATCGTCCATCTCTCTCTCTCTCTCTCTCTCTCTCTCTCTCTCTCTATATATATATATATATATATATATATATATATATATATATATATATATAGAGAGAGAGAGAGAGAGAAATAATCGCATCATATATATATTTATGTGCGTGTGTGTATATATATATATATCTCAAGTATTGATATGTTAGATGCTGTGCTATTTTGGTGTGAGTTTTTTTAATTCTACAAGATATCTATATTAGGTAATCAATTGCACCTAATGACATGGTTTCATTGTTATGCATTTACCTTCAAACAACAAGGTGTAGTTATTTTGTTTTGTGGCATATCAACCCTTTTCGAATTATTTAATGCCAAATCTAGTCATTTTGAAAAACGTTTTTAGGTTTCAAATTCCTTATATTTGCAAATATTTATTCAAGGTGTTTGGTTTGGGGTTTTTTTTTTTTTTTGTAAAGGAAATTTTTTTTTCATAACATGATTAAGTTTTGCAAAAGAAAAGTAAAAAAAAAAAAGGGCAATAAAATCAATGTTTGGTGCATTTTAACTCGGGAAGCCAGTATCTTTATATAGTCTTTAGATAGTGAGACCAGATCAGACAACAAAGTTCACTTTTCATGTGTTAATATACTTAGTGAACTCACATAAAATTGGCGAATCAACTGCAAGCTTTGTCAGTTTAAAATACAAACCGTTTAAATTTAAATCCTATTTTAAGGTCAGTGTTACTGTGCTTCCGTCTGATTGGTTAAAATTTATTTGAATTTAATGAAGTTAAAAATATCTCCATTTCATTGATTCGTTTGAGAGTTAATTTTACAAGTTTAAATGTGGCAAGGAATTCAGTCAGACCCAACTGAACCAATTATTTCTTTTTTCTTTTTTTTTTTGTTTGTTTGTTTGAATTCGGTCAGTACGAAGAGAGATCAGAGTTTGATGCATCTAATGCATGCAGTTGGGTTTTAAAATGTAAATCTGCACTTGTATACCCCAACCCACCTAACATTTGCCGATGCCGAACGTTTTCTATTCAAACAGTTTCTTGCCTTGGTTTCTCAGCTTAGAAATTCCCTTCTTTCTATTTTCTAACTGTACCGACATGCTGAAATTGAAATGTAATGTGAATTTGTTGCACACCCACTATAAATCTGGCTCTAATCACAGTAATTCTTTATGTCTTTAGCAAATATATCATGCCTGGAATGAAATAAAGTTTTTAACATGAAAACAAAATCTATGTTTCCGCAAAGACCCATGGTGCAGTGGTTAGAGTACTGGGAAAAATCAGTTGCAAAAATGATATTCTCCTGAAGGTTCAAGGTTCAATTCTTAGTGTGGGCGACTGAAAAATACAATTGCGAATTAATTAGAACCTCTATTCAGTCATGGCTGTTAGAACGAGAGCATGCTACCCCTGTGAAGTAAGTAAAGGGTTTCGTTCGAAATTTTGTCCAAATTCACGAATTTTACAAGAAGATTCTTGAGTTCGATAAGAAAAACCTCAAGAAGGTTGGAGGTTATATCGACCAGAACGTTGTGAAAATGATACAAGATGAGAATAGTAGTTTGAAAAAGCCAAATAATGCAAAAAAAAATAATAATAAAAAATCTAAATAATATGAACAAAATCTAAATAATACAAAAAAGTATATAGAGAAATAAAAAGGAACAAACCGTATTATGTGTTCATCAACGTTTCGTCTTTATTTCGAGACTTCCTCTGGATGAAATAAAGACGAAACGTTGATGAACACATAATACGGTTTCTTTCTTTTTATTTCTCTATTTTGTCGGAATACTATTTTCATTATTTTCATCAAAAAAGTATATATATATATATAAACATATATATATATATATATATATATATATATATATATATATATATATATATATATATATATATAAATAATATTGCATCTGGCACATCAACTTTTGATTCTGCCTGGTGATTTAAAAAAAAAATTTTTTATTCTTTCAATATGTTTTAACAATATAAAATATCTTTAGCTTCAGTTTGTTTGAAAAAAAAAATTTATTCTGGTTAGGAAGATTGTTACGATGGCAATAGTTTTAATAAATCAACTGATGTAATAAAGATAAATATTCAACACTTATCTCGCTTACATTATGTGAACAATTACTGAGCATTTTTTGCCATCTATTCTTCTCTTTTCTCTTTATTAATAATATTCTGTGATTTTTTTTTTTGTGTGTATATGTATATTGCATTTCTTCTGTTACTTCTGCAGTTTACAGATCGTGCTGAAATTTTATTATTTTAGAAACCCATTCTAAATACAAAAAGTGGAGGTTTCATTCTTTATTTTCACCTAACAATTTAGTAAACATAAGAAACCGTAAAAACTGAGTTTAACTTGAAAATCCTAAAATAAAGCATGGTTTTTAAACTGCAGAAGCATCTTTTTAATTTTACTTTTAATGTTAGTTTTCTTGGAAATGAATTTTTTTTTTTTTTAAATTACATTTTCACCCCAAACAAGGCACGTTGCCACTTTGATGTATGGGGTTACTATCAGGGGCCTAAGTTGCAGGGGTACTATGTAGGGAGTTAAGCAGCAAGATGTCTGGTCACATTACACTTGAACTTCTGCATGTCAGTACAGTTGGGGAATCAGGAAACCGGAAAAGAATTCCAAATTCCTGCAATTCTGGGGAAGAAGCTATTAGAGTAAAAGGCTTTCTTATATCTCGGGATCTCAACTGTGTAGGGGTGGGACTTTGCTGCTTGTCGGGTTTGTCGGGGGTATTTTTGTCAAGGGGGTACATGGGCTTGTAGTTCGTCAGAGCATCCACCATTAAAATACTTGTAAAACCAGCAGAGGGATAATAATAAAAAAGAAAATTTTATTTCCTTCCCTATATTAACTTTTAAAAATGTGCAACCAAAAAATAAATTTTTTAAAACTTATATTACAATATTAATTTATTTTTATTTCGAACTATTATTCTCATCTTTATTATATTTATAATAGTACGAAATAAAAATAAATTAATATATAATGCTCATCTCAAAAATGAATTCCAATTAAGGAATAATATATATATATATATATATATTTTTTTTTATATTACAATGATGAAACCTGGGCAACACCAGGTAGATACAGTTAGTTTTACTAATAAACTTTTAATGCAACGTTTGAGACCAATGCATT
Organism: Euprymna scolopes; assembly: GCF_053919585.1. Classification (NCBI taxonomy): domain Eukaryota; kingdom Metazoa; phylum Mollusca; class Cephalopoda; order Sepiida; family Sepiolidae; genus Euprymna; species Euprymna scolopes. The sequence continues at coordinate 38,826,093 of NC_136511.1, forward strand.
AGTCACTCAAATAGTCACTTTTAAATCATACAAGTCAATATATTGATCTACTCGGGCCTTTTATCTACTCCCCCCCCCCCCTTCATCGAATCCGTTATTATGCTAGGGTTTCCACCTTGGTCTATTTTGTATTTTATTCGAATGAGATGTTTTATCCGGCACCGTTCGAATAGTCCAACAAAAGAAGCAGTGTATTTGCAGTGTCAAGTTGGGGAGGGGTACCGCTTATCAAGGCCAATCAACCACTCGAGAATGATAAGGTGTCAAACCTCCTGGTCAAAAGGAAAAATAAATAATAAACCTGGAAAGTGAGTGAATAATTCTTTTAACTTTCAGTAAGAAAAAAATTAAAAAATAAAAATTTAGGTTTATAGGAGGTAATACAATGCAGAGATGTAACGGATAGACACGAACTGAAGCAACTAAACATAAAGGAAGGGTTGTAAAGATATATATATATATATATATATATATATATATATATATATATATATATGATGATTGCAAACGTCTTGTCAGACGAGTGCCACTCCCTCAGACACTTAATGTCCATGAGCCCAGAAACGACTTTTTTTTTTCTTAGTTCTACTGGTGAATTCACACGCACACGCAGGCATGATACTGAAGACGGTCATTGAGATCAATTATTACATGTTTCCAGCATTTCAAGCCTCCATGCGTCATAACTTTTCCATCGCCACAGGACCATTTTTATAGACAAATGCCTGAGGGAGTATCTATACACAGGTGATGTTACAGAGTCTTAGCTTTGTACGACAGCTAAATCTCTCTCTCGGTTCAAAATGTTGAGATCCAGCAACAAGCAAGAGCAAGGTAGCCAGCAACAAGTAAAACTGCAGACCAGCTTAATGCGGATACTGGTCTCCCGCTTTATGGTTTTTTTTAAATCAGAGACTTGCTTCTCCTAGAAAGGTTGCCTTCACCACGGCTTATAGGAGCCCTCTCGAACCCCAACACACAAACACACATGGTGCTAGTTGGCCGTTGACCCCGAAAAAGGGTTCATTCGCCCTTTGGAAGGTCTTGTTTTTAATCCTTCAGGGAGACTAGCCACCCTCCTCACCAAGCAAGTCTGGTGGGGGAACCAGTTTAGTTGCCAGTGACCCGACCATGAGGCAGGTAGTACTGGGTTACATGGTACCAGTAGCATATGACATGACCTGACCTGACACACTTTTATATATATATATACTAGCAAAAGTACCTGTTGTTGACTGGGTTCAAAAACAGCCTACAGAAAATGGACTCTGATTTATGAAAGTATAATAGGCTATGAAAAGGAAGGGTTGTAAAGAGATAGCTTCGAATTTGGGGGTATCAAAACCAAAACAAAATATGATGAAAGTAAAAATAAAATAGATAAACCCCATAATTTATTATACCATACCTGTTCACACTGAAACACTTATCACAATATTCTGTGGATCTATATTAAAAAACCTTGTTAAACTTTGTGACATATTTCTATTCTATGGAGGTCAGGCGCGAACGAACACCCCATAATTTTATTATACCATATTTCTTCAAACTGAAACATTATTATCAAAGTATACTTACGCAGATAGATATGAAAAGTCTTTATTAAAGTTTATGCCTATTTCCATTCTATGAAGGCCAGGCACAAACGCAGACCCCACAATTTTATTATACCATCCCTATTTAAGTTAAAACATACTTATCAAAGTATTATTATGTACATCTATATCGAAAACACTTGTAAACGTTTTTTTTTAATTTTTTATTTCCATATGTTGTGGACCAGGCGCGTACGCAGACCCCACAATTTTAATGAATCCTCATTATGCCAGATCAAACATACCCATTTCCTGTGCCATTATATGTGATCAGTTTTCTATAATAGTCAACCATATAGGAGTCTATTCGTGACCAGACACACACACACAGACGTTCAGCTTTATATTATAGTTATTACTCCTTTGTCAGACAATAAATTTTGTTGTAATTCTATATAATTTAACTCAGAATTTCCATTTTTATTATTATTGCTCTGTATCGTATATTGAGCTTTCTTTATCTGCTTGAGATCGTCTTATAAATATTGATACTAATATTTATTTGGAGTTTATGTGTACAGTATTATACAACCTGTATTCTTACTGCACTTCAGTAATTCTTTCATATCTATCTATCTATCTATCTGTCTGTCTGTCTATCTATATATATATATATATATATATATATATATATATATAATTATAAATATATATATATATATATATATAATTATAAAACTCAAATGACCTTGTAACGAGTGATGTAACCCACTTTATATATATATATATATATATATATATATATATATATATATATAATACAATATTTTACATGTAATATTTTCTTACTTGCGTCAGATGGTTAGGTAGCATGTCTGTGTTGCAATATATCAGGAAATCTTTCCCTTTGTCAGGCATGAGTTTGACTTTCAGACGTGTATGATGAGTCTATAGACCCAATATGCACGTCTGAAAGTCGAACACACTATTGCCTCTTATAAACCTAAATCTTTATCTGAACACAGCGTAATCATGTTTACCCATGAGTTTTTATTAGAACACGAAAGTACAAAATAAATGGTCGTTTGGAAAGACCAGGTGCATTATATATGGAAAGATGATGATGATTTAACTTGCAAAAGAAATAATACAGCGCTGAAGACAGCCTTTGCAAGTACTGTAACTTGCTAATCCAAACCCTTGTTGACACAACGGATCAATGTCTCCTGGACAAAGAAATTCTGTTCTCAATCATGTGGTGAATCTCTCAAAATAGAGTATGCAATTATTATTATTATAAAAGAGATTAAATTCTCTAAATGCTGTAAACTAATTCTTTAACTAGCTTTATTAAATTCATCCAGTTAATTTTCATGCTATTTTTAAATATAATTTTAAAAAAAAAACCCTCAAGAGGATTGGAATGGACAGAAGATTACGTAAGAGGAATTTATTATCCAAGAGAACGGCTCAACAAATATTTGTTTATATTAGACTTGAAGACACTCATGTTGTAGTCAGTTGGGAAGCAACCTTGTGATATTTTGTTCCGTAGTGGGTATAATCTAGGAAGGAAACTTTCTTCATTGAAGTTCTGTTTGGCTTCTGTTGCAGAAGGATAAAAGGAAAAATTCTTTGCTGTGTTTGTTTTACAGGGTGATGGGGGGGGGGAGGCAGGGATTGCAGCTCAATCAAGCACCGACCACGAATATAGCTATACATCAGAGAGATGCTAGCAACATCTCTTTTCCGTGTGAAAAAAGGCTGAACACGATGATATCATCAGGAGAACAGTTGGGGTAGCAGGTCGGTTGGCCAAGAAAACCTTTGAAAATAATGAAAATAGATTTTCGTGAGAAAGCGATTTAAAAACGTAGCTTGAGATGAGTTAGTGCGGAAGTCGGTTACTTTAAAGAACGTAGAATAGACGCTAAACGGAATATGATGATGAAAGAAATCAAGTGTTAGCCACAAGAGGCAGCCTCTTGATCTGTAAGAACTAACTGAAATAAACTAAATATATAAAACAAAAAAGTAAATAAAGATTCGTTGTTTGAAAATGCATCATATGGAACTCGTATAAAAATAATGAAACCTAATTGATTGGAATCTATTAAAAAAAGAAGCATCCAAAATCGCTAACTTTATAATGGCGAGTGCATAATAGAGAGTGGTAAGAAAATGTGAAGTGATAACAGTTCTTCGCTTTTCGTAATGAACATTCATTATAGAAAGCAGAAGAAACTCTTAACTGTTAAAGACTTTGATCAATGAAACCAACTCAAATGGTTGCCTATTGATTGGCCCTCTCGCACGTCCGCTTCCGTTCAAAAATGAATGCCACTCAGCTCTTGGCAACAGTACATCAAGCTGGTAGATTGATTTTCCAATTGATTTTTGTCCAATCAATGCCTATATGCCTATGCCAATGTGGATGGACTTATTTCTCGCTTTTTATTCCTTGCTTCTTTTTGTTCTTAGCGTTTTTTTTTTCTTGTTTTTTTTTTTTTTTTTTTTTTTTTGTTTTATGTCCACCTTTCCATTCCACCCCATTATATAAAGAGAACCTGTTTTTGTTTTTACTTTTTTTTTCTATTTTCATTTCAAGGTAAGTTTTAGATTGACTCCTTTTCTCTCTCTCTCTCTCTCTCTCTCTCTCTCTCTCTCTCTCTCTCTCTCTCTCTCTCTCTCTCTCTGCCCAGTTTGCATCGATTCTTAAACCACTCTGCCTAGACAGTGGTGATGGTTGCCAACCCAACGGCATGACACTCTTTCCTTTTTGAACCGGAAAAAAGCCATTGATATGAGATGCCACCTCTTTTTAACTAATGTCGCCACATACTAAGGTTATAAGCAACTTGAGGATAAAGGTCAACGAGATGGGTAGATTGTCAGTTAAATGATGTAGAATGTTAGAGGATTGAAAATTATACATGGAGAGAACAAAATTTGGTTACTAATAAGGATGGTTTATCATAAATTTATGACAAGAGCTTGTTGACATTGGATTAAAAGATGACAATGTTTTAATTTGCAGAGAAGTATACCAGTAACGTGTTACACAGATGGAAAATTCTTAGAAAGAAACTCTGTTCATGTAAATTCCATTTTACCTTGTCACACAGGGAAAAAGGAAAGGTATTTACAACTGTAGTAGTAAGTTCTTGCTGCGTTTTAAGTGAAAGAATTAAATTGGAGTCAAGTGTTACATACGGGTGTATTTTTATTTGATACGCCTGTTTTTGTTTGTTTGTTTTTTTTTCTCAACTATATTCTTGATGACACCTAATCGCGTACAATAATACTGCTGTGTTCATCAAAATAAATGACAAATTTTGGGTTATAAAAAAACAGACACTTTTATTTGGCAGATGGAGTGGGAGAGAGAGGATGAGGCAGCAGAGCAACAGGCAGAATGTGGTCAACACATGTCTCTGTCACTCTTGGCAATCACTCTGTTTTTTGTTCAACTTCTTTGTTTTTATTAAATTCGCATTTCATCTTTTATTGCTATTGACGTTTGCTTTTGCGTCAGAGTTCAAATATCAGGACACCTTTGTGTCAGAGGTCACTAATCATATTATCCACTTGCTGTAACTGTCCGGCATTGCCTGGGAGTTTTCTTTTTACTTGAATCCTCATTTTTGTCTGAGCGTTAATATCCGACAAGCACTTTCTATGGAAATAATCAAAGAGTAGAGAAAGACTAGTAACATTATTACTTCTGCGAGAAAAAGTAGGGAAAAGATTGTCCACTACTAGATTGCAAAGTCGATTTTGTACTCTGTTATGACCATGAACAGTAATTTGAGCAGTCCCTCCCCATATGTGGCGGTAGTACTCCATTTTTGGACATATCTGACTTTTATATAGGTAGAGAATTGTATCAAGAATCGGGTACTTTCTGGAGCAATAGAATGATCCAACTATTTTACAGACAACTTTAGCAACAGATTATATTTAAATCTTCTGTTTTAACTATGAAGTGAATGCTAGGCCTAGAAGCTCATCGAAACAAGACGTTCCCTCATGGAGGTAGCCATTCATTCAGGGATTGGAGTTCAGTTGAGCACCTTTCATGCAAATAATGACAGAGTTACAATAGACGAAAACTGTGAGAAAGGAACTGTATAAACGAGAACAGATCCTCTCCCTCTAGATTGTAAAGTCGATTTTCTATTCTGTCAAGGCAAGAAAGATGGTTTCGTGTGACACTTCTCCAGATGTGGTAACAGTATTCCACATCAGGATGGGTCTGACTTTTCACTCAGTTCAGAATTGCAGAATCTGCTGCCAACTTTGGTATCACAGCTCAGTTTACAGAAACACACACGTAAAAATGATACAACATATCAATCTAAAAAGTACTTCATGCTCAACGCAATCCTCTATGTGTATAAGAGCCAAACACATGCCAAAAGATGGAGTTCTGGAAACCCGCACTTGGGGTAACTAGTTGAGAATTTTCTCAACATTTCCAATTTTCTTTAGAGTTTTATTTTCCATGATGTAATTAAGGATAAGGCCTACTTAATTCCTTTCGAAAATAATTTATGAAAAAGAGATTATCATAGCGCTATTAAATTTTTAATAATCGCTCTTTTCTAAAGGGCATTCCATAATGGCCATGATGTCACTCTGTTGCAAAGAACTGTCTGACCATTTTCAAAGAGATAAGTACCACAATTATGCATTAACACGATTTCTTCTGAAAATGTCTTATGGTGACTAAGAGCTGCGACCTTCAAGCTCAAATTCTCAAAATATGTGAAATTCTAAATCTTAGAAAACTCAGCGCATAGGTTTTTTGTGAAAAAAAGCAAAATTGCTCTGATTTTTTAAAATATATTTAAAAAAAACCATAACACACCATGTACACACATAAATATTGGTTCATTAATTAGTTAATTATTAACCTTTGATAGTTCATTATGGATTACATAAAACATACTTGTTTGTTTCAAACAGAATTCACACTAGAAGTCATATCGACAGTTGACAAAAAGATAAATTAATTAACACGTAGCATGTTTTAGTTTTAACACAGACACGGAGAAGGACAGTCTGATTTATTTACATGATGAGACGAAGAGAGAGAAACACGTAAAACGCTTGTTTATATAGAGACAAAGAGAAGATAACTCAAAGTTACTCAAAAGCTTAAATGACAGATTATCATGAATTCATACACAGACAATGGGAAACAACTCTGTACACAGTTAAAGAAAGACAGTTTTCACAGCATCAAAACTCGACTAACATTGACAAATTTCCAATAATAAGTTAGATGGCAAGTATCTTTGCTTCTATAACACTAATAATAATAATAATAATAATAATAATAATAATAATAATAATAATAATAATAATAATAATATATTTGTATATGATGATAATTAATAATGATTATTCGATTCAATTTATTTGGCCAAAAAAGACAAACACTAAACTATGCTTCAATTGTCAATTAGGAAAAGGTTGGTAGAACTTTACCCAGACGAGGATTTGTCCAAATTCACCTTGTATTATTGTTCTGTACATTACACAGACACATATCTAAATTAAATAGCAAAATAACAATCTTTTACTTTGAAAAAAGTGTAATAAAGAATAATAATATTTATGACATAATAATAATAATAATAATAATAATAATAATAATAATAATAATAATAATAATATATAGAAATGAAGAAACTTATTATTTTTAGTCATGCAAAAGAAATGTCTTAACATATCTTAGTTTATAAATTTGCAAATGAAATCAAAGTACAATAGTGTTATGGCCTTTGGGCTAAGATCCAAGTGTAGTATCTGTTCTGATGCTACACTTAAGTCAATGGAGGCGGGACCCTTCTATACCGAGGCACTTTTTATTTTTGCCTACTTTTAGAGTGCCTCATTTTGGGGAGCTAGTTTTCTCCCACATTAAAAACGATCTTGTGTCACATTTTGCTTTTGTTGGGAAGCAAGTAAATACCAATGGTGTTGGTGGCGATGACCCAACGGGTCACGGATACGTCTATTTTATCAATTTTTCAGTTTCCATTTCTTTTTTCATTTCTTCCTTCAGATTAGATTCAAATTCATTGCTCTCCCTCCCCTATATACACACACACGCAATCGCATTGTATTTAATTAATCCGAATATACAGCATTGGTCATGGCATCTGAATGCTCCTGGCTTTCACGAGCAGTTGTCATGACGTGGCTTTTTTAATTGTCGAAATAACCGACGGCCATTGGCTTTATAGTTTATTCAACGGGATCTAATTAATATAGATGTGCCGCTTCACTTTGAAATGCACGTTTCTTATGGCAACATATGTAGTGCCAAAATAAATTTCAATCCTCTTAATCTCTTGGCTCATTTGGCGTAATAATAGTTACATTATTTTTAGCTATGGAAGAAGAATGTTATGCAAGATATATCGCAGTCAGTTTATGAATTTTTTAATGTAATCAAAGTAGAATAAATAATGATTGTGAGCCAATAAATCAGTGATACATATGAAATCATGTAATGCATTATATTAGATGAAATTCTGAACGTCTCACTACAACTACTCATAAAACTTGTTCTTGTGTTAAACTGTAACTGATGCATGTGTTTGTTTTAATAAACAAGTCTTTCCCTAATCAAGATTCGGTTCATGAAATTCTTTCAATTAATGAATTGCAAAATTCTAATTGAAAGAAAAACAAAATGTTGAAAATAATTGGCCATTTTTTTTTTCTTCGTTTTTTCTTTTTTTTTCTGAATATTGACATAATGTGGGAACTGTGGGCTTTCCTTGCCAATTAATAAAAAAGACATTTTCAAATATGAAGTTTGGAATTTTCTCAATAATTTCTTAGATTCTTCATCTCTCTGGCCATATTGTTTTTTTTTTTTTTTTTTTACATTTGTTTGTTTGCTTTTTGTTTTGTTTTGTTTTGTTTTTTTAATATTTTTCGCCATATCTTATTGCATTTGTTTAATTTTTCTTTTGCCAAAATATTTCCTGGAGGTTTAATCCTTGCTATAATTTGGGGGGGGGGGGTTAAGAAGGAATTTTAATACTAAATAATTATATTAAACGCCGAAAAATAACCAAACACTTCATCTACCATATCAAGTTATATTGCCATACTTTTTTTAATCAGACCCAGGTAGCATCTCATTTGACAAATCAAACCTTGCTCTTCATTTGTTATTCTTATTTAACTACAATGTTTAATACTGGGGCTACCAGACCAGGTTATTTGAATATATTGGCTTCCTGGTCAAAAATGCACCAAGCATTAATTAAATTTTTTTTTTCTTTCCTTTTGCAAAACTCAATCATGTTCTGCAAAGTTCAGAACAAAATCAATGAATTTACAAAACAACCAAACCAAACACAATGAATAAATATTTGAAGTTATAAAGAACGTGAAGGATAAGAATTTTTATCAAAATAACCGGATTTGGCATTAAATAACCTGAAAAGGGTCATTTAATGCCATAGAACAATAATAAAAAAAAAACAACAACAATTTAATTACATAGTAGACCTATTCCAACAACTGCTAATATGAAACATCTTTAAATAATCACCTCAAAAATGAAAATAAGATGAAACCCTTGTCAGTGGATGAATATTAGATGAAAATAAAAGGGACAGACACAAGTACACAAACCCATTTAATATTGGATTAACTGAGTAACAAATTCCTTGGGCTTGATGGGGAGGGCGGCAGGATGGGTGATTCTGCACCACTTTTTGGTTCAGCATCTGTAGCTGGTAAGAGAAGATGAAGAGAGGAATAATATTTGTGAGATGACTCAGCCGTCCTCTGCCTCCATCGTGTCATCCTCATCCAGGCCTGGACATTGTCTTCACACACTGCGACAGAGGGAAGTGGAAGAACACTTTCCTCCTTTCACCATGTCCTCATCCATGGTTTTCTCCTTGCCCCTCCCCCTCTTTTTTAAGAGATTAAGCCTGTTGTTGGAGTAATGATGGCCTTATAGGGTGATGACTGCAGTTGGTGAAGAAGCTCAGCCGAGTGAGAAGAGAGAGACGGGTGGGAGGTGGATGAGTGTATTGCCCTTAGGCCCTGAGCCACCCCCTCTCGTTCACACTTGAAGAGATTTCATGCTGAAATAAGAACTCTTTTTAAAACAAAACGATTCGTTTCGTGGCTGCTGGCAGAACGGCAAACCTGAACCAATTTCGACGGAAGACACATGACATGTACATTTGCAAACCTGAAAAGAAATCTTTTCTTTTCAGTCAAGATAATTAGGCGATGAGCAAGATTATAGTTTAAAACTTTACAATGAAGAAAAAGTCTCATTAAAAATCTCATGATGAACAATATCGCCTGAGCAAATAAAGTTTATTGGATGTAAATATTCAAATTTAATTAAAAATTATATTCATAGAAAAATAATCAACAAAGTTATAACCTAATAGTAATCTAACAGATAAAGATATCTTGTCTGATTTTCAAAGTCGGACTCAAATAATAATCTGTTTGACACGTTGATACTTGATTTGGACTAGCCTGTTTTTCCTTTTTCCTTTCACTATGTTATTGGTGTGGATATATTTCGTTTCACTTTATTTCTTTTCAAAAATACTTAATTTGACAAAGAAAATTGTTAGAGTTAGGACATTTTCTAATTTTACACGGTGGTCACTACTTATCAAGGCCCGTAAGCCACTCAGGGATAAGGGTTATTGCAAGTACAGTATGTTAGTGTGGAGATTTAATGAAGTGTTTACTTAAGGGGGCGGTTCATTTGGAATTTGTTAACGTTGGACTTCAAGACATCCAGGTTGTAGTCAGGTGGGAAGCAGGCAGACGGAACAGAGTTCCACAGGCGTGCAGTTCTAAGAAATAAGCTTTGTTCATGGAATCTATTACTCACTGTTATCAGAAGTTCTTATATATATTAGTGTTGGGATGATTAATTGGAATCGGGACTCGGAAAAATCGGAACATTTGTGGGTATCGGAATTGGAAAAATTTGCGCGTTTTTTTTTGTTTTTTTTTTTCCAATGCCAAAATGATTCTTTTAATTGTCTTTTTTATTTGATTTTGTTTAAAGTAAAATTTTCCACTGCTGGTAATAATAATAAAATAATAAATATTTATTGATTTTAAACTACCAGTAAAACTAAAATCAATAGATCATCCTCCACAAGTGTAATCTGACATTTTAGAAAATATCTGTACATTTAATGTGTTTGTATGGTAATCGAAGAAAAAATAGCACTTTATACTTAAATATTGAGAGATTTATAAAGAATCAGAATCAGTAAATGTATTGGGATCAGAAATTTAGTACGGAATCAGTAATTGTATTGGAATCGTTCCATTACTTATATATAAAATAAAAATTACAATAAGTTTACCAAGGTAATCAAAATGGTAAACTTAAAATATATTATAAATATTAAAGAGTTAATATTTGCGTTAAGTTCAATATCTAAACTAAACAAAACAAATAAGAGACAATAACTCTTACTTAAAAAATAAGAGTTACTCCCCTTAGATTAAGTTTTTATTGAATAATGTCCCCATGTTAGTAGACTGGTGAACCAGATTAAGTAACCATTTTTAAGAACTTGTAACGTATTTAATTGCCAATAACATGGTACAACAATAATAAATGAAAATTTGTTAGCCAGAATCCAAATTTGATTTGTCAGCTTAAATGGTAATCGGGCGTGACTTTAAATATATAGACGGCTTGTGACGTTGAAAAACCGGCAAGATAACTTTATATGTTATAGTGATGTGTTTAAGGACGCATCTCAATCAACGATAATCATCAAATTGTTATGAGAAATGTTCACAAATACGTGAAGCAATAAACTGAAGATGTAAGAAACAACATTCCGGTTTTTCTAATCGTTTCTTCTTGTAATCTTGTATCACACGATTGGAGATTGTTTTCTCAAGAAACTTTGAAAACGCTCTTCACACGAGTACGTGAAAAGCAAATTTTTTTGAGATTACAAAAAAAAAAAATATTTAGGCAAAATCTCAAAGATGATTTTCTGGATGGAAATGAATTAAAAAAAAAAAAAAAAAAAACGATTGCGCAGGAATTTTTGTTTGGTTGACATTCCATCAAGTTGACAAGACAATGTAAAAGATGGCGGCAGATTATTGTATTTATCAGCAGCATCTCCCACCATCTCTCTCGCCTTCTCTCACCTCTCTTTCCCTTTCGCCTTCTCTCTGCCACTCTTCTCTCTCTCTCACTCTCTCCCTCCCTCCCCTTCTCTCTCCCTCTTGCCTTCTTTCTCCCTTCCGACTTCCTTCTCCTTTCGATTTCTCTATTATTTCTCTCTCACGCTTTCTCTCTTCCATCTCTCTCTCTCTCTTCCATCTCTCTATCTCTCTCTCCCTCTCTTATGCCTTCTCTCTTCTCCCTCTCTTATGCCTTCTCTCTTCTCCCTCTCTTATGCCTTCTCTTTTCTCCCTCTCTTATGCCTTCTCTCTTCTCCCTCTCATGCCTTCTCTCTTCTCCCTCTCTTATGCCTTCTCTCTTCTTCCTCTCTTATGCCTTATCTCTTCTTCCTCTCTTACGCCTTATCTCTTCTTCCTCTCTTACGCCTTCTCTTCTGTCTTTCTCGTGCACCCCTCCTCTCTTCTCTCTTTCTCTCTCTCTGTATTCTGCGCACGCTTTCTCTTTTCTCTCGCACGCGCTTTCTTTTTTTTTTCCTTGTCTCTCTCTCTTTCTCTTTCGCACTCTTTTTTCTTTCTCTCCCAATTTCCTTCCTACTCTTTTCTCGTTTCTCTCCCTCCCTCTCTCTTTCTTATTCTCTCTTCCCCCCCCCGTCTCTCTCGCTCTGGCCCTTTCTTCACCCTCCCCCGTTCTCTCTTCCTTCATTCCAATCATATTTCAAAGCAGAAAACTCATTTATCTTTTCATATTCGTCGACGCATTCATATTTTCGTTAAAAAACGATATTCAACGTCAACATAAATGTTTATGTTAAAAAAAAATAAATATTAAGTTTTCTTTTTCATTTTTTTTTTTTTCATAACTTTCTTGTTGACACTATCATTCTTTTCTCCTAATTTTCTCTTATTAAATTCCACAAGACTTAAAGAAAATAATTTTGTGCTAAATTTCCATCAAACTCCGAATTCGAACTTATTCACATGCACCAAGTGTGTGTGTGTGTGTGTGTGTGTGTGTGTGTGTGTTTGGTGGGGTGGGGTGCATATGCATATGCTAAACGTCACAACTACTTCCACTATTTTACTTTGATATCATTCGAAACATTCATAAACTGAACTGTAATATATGTTAAGACGATCTTCTTTCACAACTAAAAATAATAATTCTCTTTATTTCTATACTAGCTGGATGCGCGGCGTTGCCCGGTCGTACAATACGCTTAAACATGATATTTTATTTTATGCAGATTGCGCATGTATTATTATAGAATCAATCCTCTATTGATTAGTTTATATATTATGAGAAATAATTTTCGTCTACCTTTTCTTTTTTCGTGAATTTAACTCATTAATAAGAAAAAATTGAAATGAAATGGTGAGGTACACCCAGGCTTGAACAGGGGACAATTCAATCTGTAGTTGAATGCTCTGCCACTGAGCTATATCTCCAGATGACAATTATTCTGTGTTTTTTTTAAGAAGAAATGATTAGATTTTTATTATTTCCTTTGGCCAGTGTTATGTAAAATATTCCCCTGTAAAAATTTTTTTTTATCTATAAGAAAGAAAGACTATTTTTAAGATCGGATTTCTTTTTATTTTTGATACTTATCGGATGAATTTCTGGACAAAACATATCTAGGAACACTGCCAGACATATAAATTAGCTTTGTGTGAAATTCGCAAAAGATAGGCTCCAAAACGACTGGGCCTATGTCGAAGGAACTCACATGCACACACGAAGTTACTTTTGTATAAGAATAGAGATTATTATTATTATTATTATTATTATTTCTCCTCTTCCTACTTTTCCTCAATTCACCTGTTCAACAATGACACCATCTCAAGAGTAAGAGTGGCCCCTTTTCTAACAGTATTTTTACATAAGTGACCCTAATTCATTTAACTGGAATTTAACTCGGTTCATACACATCACAGTTAACATTATGGTTATTAAAATATCGTGACCCGTTGGCTCACAACCACTATCATATATGTCCAACTTCGATTCCATTTGCAAATTCATGAACTGTATCATATCTGTTACGAATATCTGGCATCCGGTAGGTTGCCCATCCTCAGCAAAATACAAAATAATACATTCTTCTTGTATAACTACAAATAATAAGAGTTCCCAATCTTATATGTCTCGCACTATCAACCAAGCTCCAACCCCTGTCCCATCGCCATAATGTTGCATCCCTGAGTCTATTTGGGCGCCCGACAAAGAAGGGGTTGGACCTAATAATTCACTCCCGTTCATCTCTTCGTTTGTTTGCACTTTTACTCAATAACCATACCTTGCATTTAAAAAAAAAAATTGCACAAACATTAGTCATGGTGAAAGTAAATTTTTCACTTGTGTAGGCGGACCCTGCATGCTCAGCTTGTTTACAAGTACTTTAATGGAATGTGCTCTGATGAACTCATTGCACTTGTATCATATCGACATATATATATTCCTGATTAACTCGTCGAGCAGCAAAATCACACCCTTCACTGTTGGGGTTCCTAGATGCAGGAAAGTCTTCTATTCTAATAATTTCTTCCTTTTGACAACTAAACTTTGGAATTCCCTCCCTGCTTCTTAAATCCGTTACTGACCTGCAGAAGATTAAATGTAATGTGAACATCCTGCTACTCATTTCCTTACACAATGCTTAATAGATATGATCCGAAATAGTAGCACGTTACGTCTAAGGGTTAACAAGAATGTAAAATGAAAATGAACAAAGGCAAAAGAAAATACGTAGATAAGAAGAGATGAATGATTTGCTTAGTTAATTATAACTTACGGTTAATTTATTAATGTCATTTTGGCTTCAAGATTTAAATTAAAAATAAATAGTGTGTAACTCATGCAGAAATGAATTTAAAAAAAAAAAAAAAGCTAAAATATAAGGGAGATAACTCTTATATTTTCCTGTAAACTAAAATAGAAATTATCTCCTTTACATTTTGAGCCCTTTAGGCCATTATTTAAAATTGTCTCCATTGTAATAATCTTATTTGCTGGAATAATTATTTAAAAAAAAAAAAGAAAAAAATTTTTTTTTTTTTTTTAAATAGAACTACACTGGACAGAATTTAAACTTTTTAGTTAAAAGAACATGTTACGAGGATAAAAAGAAAGAAATCGCTAGTCAGAATTAAATATTGATTTGTCAGATGAATTGTTATTTAGGTCCAACATGGAAACCTGACAAGATAACTTTATATATTAGATTAGTCGTTCATGATCTATGTTAGCCACCTGAACTGGTTTGATTTCTTTGTTATTTGTAAATACTTTTTAAAATTCTTAATGATTTGTAGCAATTTAAGTTGTTGGTGATTGGCGTTGGTCGTTCGAGTAATAACCCGTCTCAACAAGGAGAAGTGCACTTTGACCTTCTCATCTCCCTCAGACGAGTTTTGACATGAAACATGAAATTGTTTACTTCCTTATACACAACTAATCAGTTTCCTCTTGCAGGAAGCCATTACACTTTGTATTGTTTTATAAAAGAATGTCACCCAGCATTTCTTTGGTCCGTTTAAGTAGATTTTGATGTTTCGGGTGAGAGAGGTTGGACTGAAATTAACTTTGATGGCCATCATTACAAAAGGAAAAAGTTTAATACTTTGATACTTTTCCCCGACAGTCGATGATTGCCGGCGTGTCATTTGACATCACATTGACAGCATTCCCAGGAACGGACATTCACCATGAAATGGCGACGAATATTCCTGGTACTTAATCAGTATCAAGCCTGCACGATATGAGAGTTTCCATGAAACGCTTCTTTCCGCCTTGGAGATTTTATTCTCTTTATAGTTATAGGTAACGCTAAAAAAATAATGTATGTTACAGAAGTACGCATCATGATTCTGGTACCATAACTGCCATCAATCACTACACAATAACATATTAATTGTAACTATATTGATAGTCTCTGGGTAGGATCAGCTTACCCTTTCAAGTTGACTTTGAAGGTGTGAGGTGGCATGATGTGGTCCTCACTTGAGTCATACCAAAGACTATAACCATGACCAGAAACTTTGTTTTCATCATCCTGGGCACGTCCCTGTTATTCTAGACAATCCAGTGATGCAATTTGAATGTGCTGGCAATGGTCCTGATGTCATAACTTGGATTAGTAGAGAGCATGAGTTGTACAGTGGCGCATCTCCAATCTCGCTCGTTGAACATAGTGTTACTTTCAGACATGATAGAAGGCTCCAATCGCACTTGGGATTTATACACACTGGTCAACTAGTAAATTGTCTGCAACAAAAAAAAGAAAGCCGGTTTTCATCAAACGGAAATGGAATCATGTTGTCTTTTCTAGAACGATAATTTTATCGTTCTACCCTATATAATGGTAAATGAAGCAGTCCAGGGAACAGAATGGTGTTCTCCCCTATATTTATATGCATTAGCCAATGGGGTGACCCTCAACTGTTTGATCCTTTTATTTATTTTCTTTTTTTACTAGCAGGGAGATCCGATGTCCAAGGTTGAATGGGGGTCAACAAATGTTCCACCATCCCATACTTGTATTGTCATCGAAATCGATGAAATCACGTTTTTTTAGTCAAATCGATTGATCACCTGCTCTAGTGATGACCCCCCTCATAGTATACCAGGAGAAAGGTTCACATGCTTCCTGCAGTGACTTATTTCATAATACATTGTAGTCTACATTGCACTGTAGAAAACCTACTGTTGATTTTATAAATTTTTTTATATATAACAGTTTGAATTAAAGTTTAAAATACAAAAGTCAAGTATCATGGTTTAATTGTGCTCTAAAAAGAAACTTTCATTTCGAACTAGTTTATTTTATGGGCTGAACCTTTCTGCTTGTGCGGTGATAAAACTTCTCAAATGCATTAGTGATGTTAAGTAATATAAAAGTGTTAACTTTGGTCAAAATTGGACTTCCTCCTTTAATCGGATTTTTCAGTTATCAATTTCCAATACTTATTAGATTCATTTCGATACAAAACCTATGTAGGAACACCTCCTGGCACATCAAGTTCCTTCATGTGAAATTGAATAAAAATCAACCCAGCCATTTTGGATTCCATAAGGAACTCTCTCTCTCTCTCTCTCTCTCTCTCTCTCTCTCTCTCACACACACATACACAAAGTTCCTATTGATAGATGTTTGGTATACCTATGAATTTGTCTGATAAAAGTTAGTCATTGTCAATGCTTGTCTTTTATCTAAAAGTGTCCTTTCCAGGAGACACTGCAGGGTGGATATACATTCCACAGTATGTATTAGGCTGGTGACCCCCATTCTCTCCCTCTCTGTGTAGTGTGACAGGGTTAATTAACAATTTGTTTGTGCCCTCAAAATGATGGAAGCGAGATAATCCGTGACCATCGTCGTAGATGGCCTGTCAACTGAAAACTGACGTCATCGCCATAGGTCCTAGCAAGCAAGATAAGTGGAACACAGGCTGTTGATAATGAGCAGACATTTTTTACAGAAAGCGTTAGAAAACTTCAAAATTGGATTAAAAAAGATAAACATGGTACTTTGTACTGAAACTCATCCAATATTAATAATAAAAATATTAATAATAAAAAACGAATTGAAAGGGAGAAAATTTGTTAAAAAGTTTAAAAAGAAAAGGAATACGATTTGATTTGTATTAAACTGAAGTTTATTCAATAGAAATAAATAAAAATGAACAATAAATATTTTTAAATCCAAAAAACAATATTTTAAAAATCAAAACTGAAAAACCAGCGATAAATTAGTTTAACTGAAAAACGAACAATAAATTAGTTTAAGTGAATAATGAACAATTAGTTTAACTGAATAACAAACAATAAGTTAAAAATTAAATTCAAACAAATGTTAGTATAAACAAAGTTACTGAGGCAGAAATATTTCAAACAGTGAATATTAAAACTTTTCAAAAATCTGTTGTAGAATTTAATTAAAAGTTTGAATTTTTCTTTTTCTGATATTTCTTTTTATTAATATTTCATTCTCTTTGTGACAAAAATTGTTTATAAGGGAATTCGATGAACTCCATAACAGCGTTTTTTCAATTTGCTGAATAGTGTGACCCTCATCACAAGAGTCAACATGAAATAATCGATTTTGATCAGCCAAAATATTTAAAGTTATGTACATGGCTAATTTTCTCTGATGAATCGAATGTAAAAAAGAATCACATTTTGTAAGTTTGTTTATAACTATATAATTATATAAGACAAAATTATTAGTTATATCATTTGGGTATAGCAGAGAACCTATATTAATACCCTGAAAGTATCTGTTTAATTCAGCTATTTATTCAACAGCCTCTCTCCCAGATATTAAATTTTTGCAGCTATTACATTTCAGTTTTTTTAAAACTGCATGACAGCAATAACCTACTAAGTATAATATAACAGGAAGTACGTCCTTACATTGATTAACATCATCTTCTGTTACATCTATGTTAAATTTATAAACATGTAACTCGTGCTCCCTTGTCATTTCATCCCAGTTAGTTTCTTTTAAATTTTTCAATTCAATAGTTCGATTATTAATTGGTAAGCTCAATTTTAAAACTGACAACATTCTGAGTTTTTTTTCACATTCATACACTTGACGTATCGATATATTATACTGATCTCCATTAAGTTGTCGACACTGGCCAAACCTTGCCTCAAGGTTATCTGTCTGAAACTTTCCTGGTAATATATACACCATGTTCAGTACATTCATACAATATTTAGTCAATTCTAAAATTGCGTAAGTAGTATGGTGCAAAGCAGTATATGTTTCCTTTGTTAACTTACAAGTTCTTCCAGGAATGCTATTCCAAGTTTCTAACCAGTCACAGAACACATTTAGGAAACTATAATTATCACTATTTAATGTAAGTGAATTAGCATATTTATTACGAAGTCGACAACCTTTATATGGTGTTTTCACATTCAGTATTGTCCACCAAATATAAAATATTTGAATGTATTCTGCGATTTCTGCATAGTTTGGCAAGCATTCCTGCTTTTCTAAGGTTAGCAAACCTTGAATAGTATATTTGTTGAAAATTTGCAAAACCAAATTAACATTTTGTCTTTCAAAAGTAGTCGGAGAAAGAGCTTTTGAAGTCAACTTATAGCAATATTTCACAAGTGATTGAGATTCTAGGGCATAAAGTTTATGTAAACTAGAAAATGGAGCACTTTGGATGTT
Source organism: Euprymna scolopes (assembly GCF_053919585.1). NCBI lineage: Eukaryota > Metazoa > Mollusca > Cephalopoda > Sepiida > Sepiolidae > Euprymna > Euprymna scolopes. Next base: position 38,844,985 of record NC_136511.1, read on the forward strand.
ATCTAATTCATGATTTCCATTATAACAACACTTTGGGAACATCATGCATTTACGTTTATCTTTTTGGCCAAGCCAATTGTTTCTAATGCATTTTAATATATGCACTGAGTCGAATAAGAAGAAAAGAGGGCTAGACGTTCTAACTGGATGGAGATATACAATTGAAAGCTTTGATGGGCTACAAAAGAAAGACATAGCTTTTTTATTTATTGCATTATTATCTGTTATAACAGATAATACCTTAAACCCTATATCTTCTAAGCCAATTATTACACGTTTAATTATGTCAAATAAGTTCTCAGCTAGAAGACATTTAGTTGGCATAACATGCACAACATCCTTATATTGTGAGAATACACTGCTAAGCATAAAAGCAAATGCACTTGTGGCAGGTTCATTGCTGTTAGCTAAGCCAACAATATTACCACCTTTATAATCAAGATAAGGTTTGAGATGTATTTCATCAACAAGTAAAGATACTGTGATGTCATTCTGCATTAGTAACTTGAACTTACTTTTAATATACATGAGAAAATTGTTATCGTGTTGTTCAATGACAGGATTCATAGAAGTTGATAAGGTTAATCTTCGAATGGTGTAATAGCATGGTAAAATTACATTTTTAGTGTGTCTTAACAGTCTGTACCCTCTAGGGGAGCAGTTATATAATAAGGAAGAAAATACCATAATTTCACTCGAATAATTAACCTTATTCAGTTTCATTATGTTAATTTGTTCATATATGAACTTAATGGCATTAAAATATTTAAATGATTCATCTTGCACTAATAGCAAAAATGATAAGATTAATTTTAATAAAGAACTTATATTAGAAGTTTTCATTTCCTGTTCTTCGATGTCCATTTTTTTCATGTTTTCCATCAAAATCTGTAGAGTATTTTCCCCTGTTACATGTTTAAGAATTCTATACTCCCCTATAGCACTCATTTCCACATCACTAACTCTAACGGCCAAGTCCGGTTCTATCACCATAGACATTTTTATTTTGGGGCATGGGCATCTCTTTATATGGCATATAATGATGGTATTGTCTTGCCTAATAGAAGTCCAATAATTTTTATCTATAAACGTTAATTTTTTTTTCTAAATCATCAATATTATGGAAAGTTTTACGTTTCCGTAACTCTAACTCGTCAGCAACACTTTCACATAATGCACGCTTAAGAGCAGAATTTTCTAAACGCATTTTCTTTGCGTTAGGAGACTCTCTAAAAGTGGTTGATGACGATAAATAGGAGGGACAGTTTGGTAATATTCGAGGAATAGCACCATCCTTAAGATAGGAATTTTTAATTTAACACTAATTGTCTTTCCAGTCCTTTCATCAAATGCTGATGCCTCTCGCTGTATGTCTTCAGGTCGAAAATGAAGTTCACATACCTAAAGAAATAATTTAAAAGAAAATTGTACCATGTTTGACTTAATACTAAAAAAAAAAGAAAATTGCATGACAAAAAACGATAAAATAAAAAAATAAGGTAAATGTGCAGAATTAGTCCACCCTCGAAAAATCATTTTTAATTACCACTTTTATAGGTTTTCGGGGTGCTGAAAACGAAAATAACGTTTAAAATTACGGCAAACTAGTAGTTTCCAAGATATAAAGAGATGTTAGTTAAAAAAGGGGGGGGGGTAATTTAACCTAAAACGACCATCCACTTTATGGGCAATTTTTTTTTTTTTACATGGGCAACGAGCAATTTTTTTTTAATTACATTTTCGCCTCAAACAAGGCGAAGTACCTCTTTGATGTAGGAATGAACACAACTAAACGTAAAATGAGCACCTACAGTTGACCTCCTCTCCCCGACAAAAATTCTGTATACACTTTTTGAAAGGGGGTGTTCATTTTACGTTAAACTGTGTTCTTCGTTTATTTGTTAAAAAGAAAGTGCCCTAAAAAAAAAAAACGATGGCCATAAAGTGGGTGCTCATTTTAAGTTAAATTTTTATAGAAAAGTGACCCCCCATTTTTTAAAACTAATATTTCTTCATATCTTGGAAACTACTCGTTTGCCGTAATTTTAAACGTTATTTTCGTTTACAGCGCCACTAGTAGTATCAGAATTTTGGGGGAATTTTTGACAGCCGTAACACAAAACTGCGAATAACATATACAAAACTCGTAATTTCTCCGTTTAAAGTGGGTTGTTTATTTTCTTTATGGAATATACTTCCAAATAAACTATTAAAAATGTTTAAAAAATAATAGAAATATTATTTTTTATTGCCGGCATTTTGTAAACACTTTTTTTTAAATAAAAAAATAATATTTCTATTATTTTTTTAAACAATTTTAATAGTTTATTTTGGAAGTATATTCTCCAAAATTCTGACACCTACAGGGCCATGACATTTACCACAAATAATTATTAATAAGCTTTTGGGATAACAAAAACGGTCATAAACCTTTAAAAAAAAGTTTAATCTATTTCACGCTGATATAAATATTGCACAGTAATATAGTTGAACTACAAAGATAAATGATTTTTCTTATTTAGAATTATTTAAATAAGGAATTCCGTTTTTACGATATCGCTTTTATTAAATTGTTAGGTGAAAGTATATATTTTCACCATACTCCCCATTTTAAATAAGTTTCTAAATAATAATTTATTATTTCAGCACATAACTTAAATTACATGTAAAATTCATTTTTTATATACATACTTTCATTTTTATTTTAAAATACTTTTTGAAAAAAAAAAATAAATAAATAAAAAAGGCGCATTTTTATTTTGTTTTTGTTTTTTTAATATCTCAAACATTTTAACACTTACTCTGCTATATTTAGATGGAGTAAAATCTTTTATTTTTATTGCATTAATCCACTGGTAAATTATTTCCTTTTTTGGGGGGAAATGAAAACGCGGTAACTTTTGGTCCATTTTCGTAGTTACCTCAGCATTTTGGAACTATACATCTCGACGGCATGTTTAAATTTATTTAACCCTCCAAAACTTTAAATCAACTTCCGGTTTAGTCATGAGACACATGACCAAATTTCAACAGACCGATGTTCATGACGTCACCAGACTAAATTATAGTCGTCACTAGGCCATCATATTACGGTAGCCATGGATAATCCATGTTTTGATAGACATGTGGCAATATGGATAAAGACATTGAGTAACAGTCAGTTCTTGGTGACAGTCTTCTGGAGGTTGAAGGTTCAATCCTTATTCAAGGTTCACACAGACTTGAAAAATCCTTGGATTTTGACTGTCGTCTTGAAAAGGCCTTATTTCTATGATTATCTTGAAAAATCCTTGAAAATGTCTTGAAAATGGTATTCTTTATATCCATTAAAAATCAAAATAAATACTATTACACTACTTTTTAAGTATTGATAAAAATACCATTAAAATATTTTTTAAATTTGTAAAACTAAAATCCAAATACATTGTTCTGAAATTGCATAGTTATTATTGTGGATGCAAGAGTTATGTCCCTTTATGACAAAACTACTTTAGGTAGTTTTGTCATAAAGGGATGTAACTCTATTCTTTTTTAGCCCGGCCGGCCTAGTTTTCAATTATCACAAATATATTTTTTTTTTCTGGTATTTTTGTTCCTATTAATAAGTTAATTTTTTTTTGGGGGGGGGGGGGCAAGAGGAAGAGGGGAAGGAGTAGTGGCAGCTGCCATAAATAAAATGATACTCTCTCTCTAAAAAAATATTTTCTTCGTGCAGACGGTACCCTCCAATGCCCCCCCCCCCCTCGCAGGTAGATTGCAAAGTAACTCTTATTGGCTATGGTAACATTTATTTGTTGTATATTTGACTTTTTTTTTTTTTATCACTTTTTTGAATTGCTGTGGATTGTAAAACAAACCCCAAATTTTGTTTGGAAAATTAAAAAAATTTTTGTCCGAAGGCCTTGAAAATTTTTGAAAACTCTTAAAAATTCCTTGAAAGTGGACATTGAAAATCTGTACAAACCCTGTTATTACAGGCGGTAATAACTCAGAAAAATGTAATTAACGCTTTTATTCAGTTATTAATGATGATTGACGACTTATTTGTAAAACAATAAAAAAAAAATGGGTAACAATAGTATTTGATTCTCAGGTGATGATGATGATGATGATGATGATGATGAGGAGGAGGAGGAGGAGGAGGAGGAGGAGGAGGAGCAGCAGCTTTTGTGATGTTCATTTTGTTGAGCGAGAAAATAAAAAGTTCATTGCCAACACCCCCTCCTTCCTTTTATTCAGTTATAGCTGATGGGGCAAGAACAATCTACACCCACGGATTGAATAAAAGGTTCACATTCAAAATTCTGTGCAGGTTCTTGCATTCGATATGCAACAAGGTCAGAGGTTATATCGCTCGGAATGTGAAAATAACAACCAATATTAGTATGAATAATTATAACTCATCATCTCAAAAATTTCAAAACAAAATATCTATATCTATATTTCTCTCTGTGTATCTGTCCGTTCCACTTTTTCTTGGAAACTACTAGACTAATCTGGATGAAATTTGGTATGGACCTTTATTATAATAAGGTGCTGCAAACTAAGTATTATGGTATCCGTTCGATGTACAATCTATATATTAATATGATAGCGTGTGTGCTATTTTCTGTGTCACGCTTACATCATTTAATTGTTATGTACTTTCATTTCTTGTCATAAATAATTTTACCAAAAATTCTTCATAAGTTTTGGTTTCGATAATGGCTGAAGGAACTCAAGTTATATACATATATAAACATATTTTTTTATAAGTTTTTATTTCTGTTTCGATTCAAGCTAATTCACCCAAGCCATATGGATATATTTTTTTTATTTTTGAAATCACAACTTTATAATATATAAAAACCAAAAGAACATTAACTCTATAATAATATATAAGAAATCTGCAAGAATTAAAATCTAATATTTAAGCATACTTTTCGACCGGGCTTTACCGGGCGTTCATGCCAGCTTAGATAAATACTTTTGCAGTTTTAACAAAAAAAAAAAAAGCTGTGATAATGTCAGAGCGTCTCCATTTATGCTGAACATCTACAGAATGCCAACATCAATATATTACATATGAATGAGTCCCCTGCGGAATTTCCACAGGTCCCACTAGTTAGGGATTAATAAGTGTTAATAGTGATTATGCAAAAATGAAATAACAATTTAACCATATTCAACCATCAATTTGACATAAAGCAATCATTTCAAGTCAATGGCTAAAACTTTCGCCCGCCTTTAACTGACTGAAAAGTTTACTTTTTAGTACTTTTAAATTCTGATTTTTTTTTTTTTTTAGATTTTTTTTTATCAAAATGTATTTTTCTTTCCTCCATATTTTTTTTATTATTATTTAATCCTTTGCTTATCTTTATCAGTTAATAACCAGAAACAAAACAGAAGCAAGAGTCGATAGACATCTTATAAATTAATGGGAGGGGAAAAAAATAGAGAGAGAGAGAGAGAGAGGATGAGAGTAATAGACAGAAACTTAATAAGAGATGATCACTTGATGAGTAATTTGCAAATTACAGCCAATTAAAACAATTTAAGGGAATCTTTTTTTAAACATAACTCAATCCCAAAATCAAGGAATATTTCAGCATGTAATTTGGTTGATTAAAATATATAAGAAACAAACGTTAATTAACCCAGGATTAATGTAACAGATATATATATATATATATATATATATATATATATATATATATATATATATATATATATATAATCTACATAAATTGATGGAAATTTCTCGTGTCATTTTAGTGTAAGGAATAAGTCTGAAATTGTTGGAATCACTTTTGTATATTCTTCCAGTGTAGTAGTCGTCAAATGACCTCCAAGACTCATCTATTTCTGTGTCCGTGTGTGCATAAAGATGCCTGTGCGCCCCCCTTTCTCTCTCTTGGCACATGGCAACTCATCGGAGCCGTTTTAGCAAATTTACAAAAAGAATTGACAAGGGGAAAGTATTGATCTTCTCATATCTATTTTTTTCTTTCGGCCGTGCACAATATGCAGATATGCAAGGACGTTCGGTTGGCATAAGGTTTCGGTTTCCTCCGACTCTTCATGCTGCCTTCGCTTTCTTATTGCAACCTTGGAGACATTTTCTCTGTTTCTTTATTTTTATTTTTTTTTTTTCCTTAAGAATTGTTTAAATTTTCTCTCCAATATGAAGTGTCCAGCTGTGAGTGTCAAGTATTTTTCACGTCTTCTCTCTCTCTCTCGTGCCATCTCTCATCGTTATGAAGAAACCTGTCCCCAAGAAGAAGCCACACCCAATGCTATCATTGTAGGTTGTCAGCTCTTCTTTGGAGCATGTCAAGGTAAAAAAAAAAAAAAAAAGATGCTTATCGTGAAAGGAAGGAGGGGGGTGTTGGCAATGAACTTTTTATTTTCTCGCTCAACAAAATGAACATCACCAAAGCTCATCATCATCATCATCATCATCATCATCATCATCATCACCTGAGAATCAAATATTATTGTTACCCATTTTTTTTTTTATTGTTTTACAAATAAGTCGTCAATCATCATTAATTCTCACTCTTCTCACCAGAGGGAGTCAGTCGTTTTTTTTTTTTGTTTTTTTCTTTTTTACCCACTTCAAATCTACTTCTCACTAAACACTTCTTTTTCTTTTCTTTTTCTTCTTTAATTATTATTATTATTATTATTATTATTATTATTATTATTATTATTATTATTATCAGTGGTTGCTCATTGCCAATGACAAGCAGTGTTCCCTGGAATCTGAGGGGCAAGTTTCCCAGGTTTCCAACACACACCGACTTCTTTAATAATCATTGCAAATCTTTTTGAATTATCACAACAACTGTTTACCATTGATTTCTGGCAGTCATTTCCCGCCAGTCTGCTGAGATTTGAGTAGGCATAAGCCTTCTTTCTCATGGTTCTAGTACTTTTTTTTAGCGGATATTTGGTAGGTGCTCTCTTTCCTCAGACTTTCCGTCCTTTTTGATTTTCCAAAATTATTTTGTGTGAGACCTGCTAAGTCTGCTTCCTCCACATCTGTGTGTGTGCATGGGGAGTATTATTATTATTATTATTATTATTATTATTGTTGTTGTTGTCGTCATCCCCCGTATGGATAATATAAAAATATTTATTATTATTATTATTATTATTATTATTGTTGTTGTTGTTGTTGTCGTCATCCCCCGTATGGATAATATAAAAATAGAGATCCTTATGCTGTTATGTATTGTGTGTAGAGATAGTGAAAATTAGATGGCAATGCTGAGAAAGAGAGTAAATCTTTCTCTAAATGCTCACACAGACATTTAGAAATATTATAGAATGGTTGAATCGATATAGTGAGAGAATCTGAAAAAAATATTTAGGTAGCTAGAAAAAATGGGCAACTTGTTCAGTTAATTACAAATTACGGCTAATTTGAACTGTTTTCTCAAACATAATTTTAAGTATAGTTTAGAGGGTATTTTGTGTGATTAAAATATATAAGAAAAAATCTTAGGAAAACAAATGTTCATTAACTTAGATTTAGTTAGCTGTGCCTACTCATCATGGTCTGAAATGAGAAAAAAAAAATGCTTAATAATGACTAAAATAATGAAAAGCGATAAGTAGTAGTTTGCAAAATCTTATGTCCTTTATATATTTTTTTAATTCTTTAAAACTGTTGGCATCATAATAATCTTCCTAACCGGAATAATTTTTTTCACCAAGCAAATTGAAGCTAAAGACATGCTGAAAACAAAGAAAATAATGTGGCTAGGCAAAATCAAATATCCAGACGTAAAATGCGTTACTATTTATGTCCATATCTGACAAGATAATTTTATATATTAGACAGATGTTGATGGCAACAAAGTTTATTTTTATCAGCTTTGTTTGAAGAACTCTTTCGTGTTGCAGTTCAATTGTTCAATTCCACTGAAATTTTAACATTGCTCCTGCTAATATATATCAATAAAAAGAAGTTTTGCTTAAAAAGAAACAAAATATATGTTAAAATGTTACCGCCATTAACATCTTTTATTTTAATAAACTAGCTGTTTCTAACCGACGTTGCCCGGTAGTAAAAATTTTTTTAAAAAAATGACTGATTTGTTTATGAAAAAGCAGAGTTGAGTTTTCATTTCGTAATCAAAGTATTTTACGAAATAGAAATTAAAAAAAAAAAAAATTTAATATGTAATGTGAATCGATTGATAGCAAAGAACAAAAAATGATGCGTAATTTTTCGAAGGTGCGAAACGCGTACATGTATACAGACGTTTGAAATTGTATATTCAATGCAGCAGCAAGTCCTGAGAACATATACCTGAAAGAAAAGGTTAGAAATAATAAGTCATATTTTATCCACTATGACTATGCAGTTTCTACAGTTATGAGCCTAGAAAATAGAGCTATAAAACCTGACATAGTGATATGGGACAAGGAGAAAGAAGCAACCTTAGTAGAAGTTAGTGTACCCAATGATGCAGGGTCAAGCAGAGCTGAGAGGTAAAAGATAACAAAATACTAAGGTCTTATGTATGACATGAAAAAGAAATTGGAATCTTAGGAAGATCTCCATCATTCTAGTAATTTATAGAAGCAACCAGACCTGTGATTTTCAAATCCTACCTGGCAAATATACCCGGTAAACAAAGTGCAAGAGAGATACAAACAATTGCACTTAAAGGGACAGTTAGAATCTTAAAAAGATCTCTTGGTTGGAATGTATGAGATAGCAGGTGAATATCTGGTATCAGGTAATAAAAAAATTTTTTTTTTTAACTATTTGAAGAACTCAAGGGAGAGAACTCAATATAAAACTTAACACATTAACTAAATTTTAGTCTTTTTCTGGGAATTTATGGGAAAATCTCTATATTCTAAAAAATTTTTTGTTTTTTTAAATTGGAATACATATTCTTAAAAAAGCGAAATAAAATATATCAATGCCAATAACATAGTCAAAGAAAGAAACAAAAAATAAGCTAATCCAGTTTAAGTAGCGGTATATCAGGCAGATTGCTATTTGGGTCTGTCTTTTAAAATCCGACAAGATAACTTTATATTTCAGACTTGTGTGACCACTTTGTGTGTGTTTGCATTTCGCACCTCTACATGGCCTACACATTTAAAAAATTATTATAAATCAGCTATTTTTTTTTAAATATAAATTGCAATAGCATTAACTGCAACAAAAGTTTTTTTCAAATCCTTTTTTTTAGTACTTTTGCACCGTGAAATATGGTAAAAAGTTCACCACGTAAGAAGAGTGAGTGCTAATTCTTACAGACTAAACATATTACCAGTCCCCTCTCCTAGTATTCATCATTCAAACATCACTCATTTTGCTCTCTATTGGCATGTTTGCTGATTTGATACCTGTGGCTCTTAACATCTCATTTCCTAATATGTTAGACTGAAATCGCAGTGTATTTGATAAATCGATATTTGATTCTAAATAGCTGTTTTATACATTTTATCCTTGTTCTTAACCCTAAAAAAAATGTAGTTCGCTTAAGTTTCTTTCTGAAAATAATCATTCTGCTAATGAAGGTTATTTACAATGAAGATCACTAAAAAGCTCAAGATGTAAGGGAGATAATTCTTATTTTAGCTTACATATTAAAATGAGTTATGTCCCTTACATTTTGAGCTTTTTTTTTTTTTTAATCTCTTTTTGTCTTTTAATTTAAAGTTTACACTAAAATAACATTAATGAATTTCGGATGGGTACAGCTAGTTCATAAATTTATAAATTAAAAAAAAAAAAATGTTTCTTGTCGAATACATTTATGCAGTTTAAAAGAACAAAGCAAAATAAGACTCCAGAGCAACACCATGTACATATAGCTAGATATATAGTTTTTTAGTACACACTAATGGAATATAGTCTAAGTAAAGTATAAATTCTCTCTCGCTCTCTCTCTCTCTCTCTCTCTCCCGAAGTAAACCTGATGTCCAGTTTGACATCTAATTATTCGACATCCAATATTCAAGTTGTACTGTTTATTGTAAAGCAGCATCTGTTAAGCATGAACGAGAAGCTTCTTCTGACTTGATAGCGTGGCGGCAACCGAGGTGGCAGCAAAGAACAATCCACCTGTGAATAATGTGCGGTGATTAATCCACTCAGCTTTGCACAACAATGGTCCAGTGCCAGGCCATTTCGACTGACCTCTTATTGGCGAGGGATCAATATTGGAAGCAGTAGCAGAATGCAGACACAAATATTCTCAGTCTTTCACACACGTGTGTGCATACCTTTTGTTGTTCATACTTTTCACGCATTAATGAAGGGGGTAGTCATTCTCATTAATTTTCCTCTGAAAAACCATTTTCTTCTCATTTTTACTCCAGCTTTTTTAATACTTTTTATTTGTCTCAATGAATTTCTTTTAATATATAAAATCATGGCAGACAGATGTTAAAAGTTGGACCTCCATAGCATTTCAAACTTTATTTGTGACTAGCCAATTTTCATTTGTTATTCTCGTACCATGTTTTTTTTTTATTTAAAAAAAAAAATTACTAAATCTGGTTTGGCAGTTGGCTAATATGGAGATAATCTTAAATAAACACTTAAAATGAAAAATCGGCCATGGGGAATCACTCTTGCTATCTTAGTAAGAATTAGCATTTCTTATTTGTTCTTTTCAAATTAGATATTGTACCTAACAAAAAAGAGCATGGTTATTGAACATAAAAATATTTACAAAACAAATTTGAACTTGATAGATCCTTTGATTGATAGATAGATTGCTTGGTAAGTGCAACTACTCTAATATTTAAAATAAAGTCGGACAAATTTTGAGTGCAGATCTAAATTGTTTCTGTTCTAAGATATTAATGTTTCATTCTGAATAGACATTTCCTTTTCTTTAGCATCGACCCATGTTATTAAAAATTAAAAAAAAAATTATTTATTTTGATTTTATTGCAAATGCAATTCTTCTTTAGGATATTTTTTCATAAAGAAGACATCTTTCTTTTCTGCAGCAAATATTACAAATGGAAGCCATTCTTCCTATCAGCAGCAAATTTCACTCTCATTACAGAATCGTAATACTGATGCATTGATGTGTTCGTTAAAATACTAAATAATTATTCATATATGGCATAATTATGTTGACAAACCGCTTCTCACCAGATAACCGAAGTTAAGCAATGAAGAGCATGGCCTGTACCATGTGGGTGACCATTTGGATATGCTAGGTTCTATATATATTACACTGAGACATAGAAATTCCCAGGTTGGTATTTGGGTGTGTATTTAATCCACTGAGAGAGATGCACCTTCAGTCTTCGTTATGACATGCATCGAAGAGAAAGAAAAACTCTGATGTAAAACCTGAGTTGGTTTCTGTACTTAAGGGTTTTCATCAATTCCCTGCTTTGTATGATTATCATCCTCCTGATTCCAATTTCTCCTGGTCTTTGTTTTTTTCCTGAGTTTTTTTTTTTTTAATTTTTTTTAACTGTTTCTAGTATTCTTACTATTACAATCTTCAAGTTGCATATTCTCTTCAGTTCTTAAGCAATTTACTTTTTTGAAAAGTTTTTTCTTATGAATTAAACGTCACATTCAGTCTATTTGGATGACTTCATTTTTTTCTTTTTTTTTTTTTCTTTTTTTTTTTTCTTTTTTTTTTTTTTAATTTTCATATGATTTTATATACCTTTAATTTTTCAATACTGGTTCTGACTTATGCTTTTTTGATTGCTTTTCATGCTTTTGCATTCAACTAGAACATTGTAACTATTGAGCTTTCTAAATAAAGTTCATCATCATCATCATCATCATCATCATCAGAATCAGAATCAGAATCATAGGTTCAACATCCATTTTACATGCTGGTATGTATTGGTCGATTTACCAAAATTGAGTTCCAATCTGGCCTATCTCTAACCTTATCATATAAATAACTTAACCTAAAATGTAACAGATTTTCTTTGGAAGGCAGTTTCTTTGTTAAAGCAAAAACATTTATCGGCCGGATGTCCTTCCTAATGCTAATTCAGGGTGGTGGTGGTGGTGGTGGTACACCATCTCTAGTTGATTACCTACCAAGGCTAGAAAGCGCTTCACCTGCCCTGTTATTTTTGATCGGACAACCCCCTCCCGTTCCACAATATTATTGTAAACTCTGTATTCAATAATATATAAGTTAGATATATATGTTCATATATTTGTATAGGATTCATTGTTGAAAATAATTTGGAAATAAATTGTAGCTAAGTGCATTATTATATTGCCAATAATACGGTACAACCATAACGAATAAAAATTGGCTAGTGAGAAGCAAAATTTGATTCATCAGTTTAAATGCTATTTGGGTTTGACTTTGAAAATCCAACACTTTATTACGATTCCTGCTCGTTTCCTTTCTGACTTGAGATGTTATTACTTTAAAAAAAAAAAAAAAAAAAAAAAAAAAAAAGTACAGTTTCTATTATTTTAAATGTTGTTGCCTGATTAAGTCTAATTGAAGTCGGGTGTAACTAGAAGTTTTTAGAAATGCCGACTGTTTAAGAGGAAATGCAACCGCGATGGCGGATACGTTTGTCTCTGATTGAATATTCAAACCTTTTCGAAAAAGAAATGCCAAACAAGATGTGTTTGGCAAATTTCACTGCAAAAAAAAAAAAAAAAAAAAAAGTTTGGATTATTTAGATTATTCCAGCTACTATTCTCATTTTCACAACGTTTCGGCCGATGTAAACTCTTTCCTTCAAGATTATCTTACAACTCGGGTAATCTTAAACGGAATTTCAAGCTGAACCTTTCATTTCATCCGTGGGAGTAGATTGTTCTGTCAGCCAGCCATGACCAGAACAAAAGTGTTACGTAATTTTTCTTTTATATTTAGTTTCCTGTAGTGGGGATTGAACCTTCGATCTCTAGAGGACTGCCATTTCGAATTGATCGTTGCCCAGCATCCTTGTTTTACCACCAGTGTTCAATGTGAAAATTATAGTATGACTTTTTGGAACTTCAAGTCTAATCTTGTTTATAAATGCGTAGTCTTCCTATTTATTTCTAGATGGAAAATTCTAGCCACACTGATGAGTCATAGACGACAAAACACGTGTCTGTAGATATATATATATAGAGAGAGAGAGAGAAAGAGAGGGAAGGAGAGATAGATTATTTTTAATTTGTGTTTTTATTTGGATTGTTATTCTCGGCTTCATTGTTATTTTCCCGACGTTTCGGCCGATGTAACCTCCAAATTTCTTCCGGTATATCTTTTTACATTTCAGAATTAGAACAGATTTAATTTCGAACTGAACCTTTTATTTAATCAATTGGAGTAGATTATTCTTGTTCCATCGCCCCTGATCAAATAGAAGTGTTTTTATTTTATTTTTTTTTTTTAGTTATTATTGGATCTCCAATGCTTAGAAAACTGTCACTTAAGGATAGGTTTTTAGCCAATACCTTTATCTGTTGCCTCATAGACCTCTGTTTATGACTTATTAAATGAGAACAATATACCCCCGTGGATTAAATAAAGAATTCAGTTTGAAAGCCTCTAAAAGTTTTTGAGTTCGATATAAAGATCCCAGAGTTTCAAAATATACATGTTAAGAAGACCGAAGGTTACATCGGCTGTAACGTAACTTATTATTATTAATATAAAGATTTCTGAAAATTTTTACTTTTGGCCAGGTAAAATATTGTATTTTAGTATTCTATACCCCCACTGTTAAATACTGCCACTACTGCAGAGAGTCCATGTCCATAACCATTATCACAGCTACTATTACTGCTGGCTTTTTTATGTGGTTATTCCCAGGGTTCCTGGTACCGAGAGAGAGAGAGGAATAATAAGCAGAGGACATTAATAATGACCTCGATTCTCTCCTTCTCCTCCTCCGCCTCCTCCTCCTTTCAATATGGTGGATAAGAAACAAATAATTAATCAGTGAATTTGGTTAACACTGAAACTTTGGTCACTTCCTTTCAAACTGAATTCCAAATGAGAGGAGCTATTGTCCTCTCAGGCAAAATACATCAAACTATCGACCTTATTATCAATCACATTATCAGCTTCAATAGCATTACCCCCCCCCCCTTTCTCTCCTTAATTCACGCACGCAGACACACACACGCGCAGGACACATAATTCATCTTCACTACAACTCATAGATATGTGTGTGTATACACACACACACATATATATGTGTGTGTGTGTGTATATATATATATATATATATATATATATATATTTAGTGGAGATGGTAACTGTTGTAGAGCAGATATGCGTTTTATTTTTTATTACCGTAGCGTCCTCAGACTTTTACAGAAATGTTCGCTATTTTGGGATGAGCGAACATTTCTGTAAAAGTCTGAGGACGCTACAGACGGCCAAAAAAACGGCCGTGTAGCCGAAACAATAATGTAACTTAACAGAAAGATACGGTAATAAAAAATAAAACGTGTATATATATATATATATATATATATATATATATATACTCTTTAAAGCCAGATAATTCATTTTAGCTTAAAATAATAAAAGATACGTTTTTCTGGTTACAAGGCCCTACATCAAGTTAGAGAAAGTTCCTTGTTTTTGGTGGCAGGTAACTTAATGCAGTGGTTATATATCACTTGGAAAGAAGATAGACACATATATAATCGCCTTCATACTTGTACCGAAAGATGCCATAAACTAAAAAATTGCATCTATGTTAACAATCTAATTTTTTTTAATAAAAGTTAAACTTTTGCACGATACTGCAATTTTACTTAATCGTTTTTTTTTTTTATGGACCCACAAGGAGCTTCCACACATGTTATTAAAGATCTCATTGAATACAGCCTGTGGTGTTCCCTGGAAACTGAGTGACAAGTCTTCCTAGATTTTTCAATACTCTCCACTTCTTTCGATACCATTTGCAAATAAATTTGCATTATCGCAACAGCTGCTTGCCATTGATTTCTCGTTGGCAGTGGCCATTGGTCTTTACTGGAATTTGAGTGGCAATAAGCCTCCCCAAGGTCCCAGTTCTCTTTGTACTTATACAGTGGAGGTCTGGTCAGTGCTCGCTCCTCGGTCTTTACTTCCTCCTTGACTATTTGGTTTATTATTATCATTATTATTATTGATCTTAGTTATTCAACGCTTGTTTCTCTTGAGCTTTTTATTATATATTTTGTACAAATAGGAGCTATAAAATTAAAACTTTCATCTCTCCCTATTCTCTCAATCTGTCTTTTTTTTTTTTTTTACATGGAGTTCACCACTTATCAAGGCCCAATGGCCACTCGGGGATAAGGGTTATTGTGTGTACAGTACTCAATGGGATAGTGTAGCAATAGTATTGGATATTGATAAGGTGTCATTACTTAGGGGGGGGTCATCAGGAATTTGTTTGTGTTGGACTTGAAGACATCCAGGTTGAAGTCGGGAGGGAAACAGGCAAGCGGAACAGAGTTCCACAGGCGTGCAGTTCTAAGAAAGAAGCTTTGTTCATGGTATCTACATTTTGATTTAGGCACAGATAGGGAGTGGGGAAAATTATTGACGGTGGTTTCAGCTAGTCGGGTGTTTTTTGAGAAAGATTGGCAAGGGAGGACCAGAGAATGGAGCTCAGACGAGCACCTGCCATGGAAATAACGATAGAACAATGACAGGCTCGCTACGTCTCTTCTGTGGGAAAGAGGTTGCAGGGTAGAGAAAAGGGCATCCCCTACCAAGCCACGGAGTCTATTTTGTACTCCGTCAAGGGAGGATAGGCTGTTTTTTGCAGCCCCCGCCCAGATGTGGCAGCAGTACTCCATCTTTGGACGTACTTGGCTCTTATATAGATAGAGAATTGCATCATTAGTGAGATATCTTCTGGAGCCGTAGAAGGATCCCACCATTTTCCCAGCGACCTTGGCCACAGACTTGATGTATGTGTTCCATTTAAGATCAGGTGTAAAGGTCAAACCCAAGAGCTTATCAAATCCTGGGGCCTCCCTTAGACGAGAGCCATCCATTTCAATTGATGCCAGATGGGGATCAGAGCGTTTATGATGTAGAGATAGGAGCTTGGTCTTAGATGCATTAAAGGTAACCAGCCACCTCTTTCCCCACTGTACCACATGCTCAAGATCAGAGGAGAGAGAATCAGAGAGAACATCATCATTTACGGCCTTTGATGTGTTGCCATAGATGGTCGTGTCATCAGCATAGATGTCAACGAAAGATTTTAGTATGTGTTTTGGGAGATCATTGATGTAGATCAGGAAGAGAGTTGGGCCAGTATGGACCCCTGAGGGACTCCAGCATTAATACTGTGGGCCTCTGATTTCTGCCCTTCAACAACTACTCTTATGAGCCTATCTGAGAGAAATGACTTAATGATAGAGAAAACATTTTCAGTTATACCGTAGCTGGAAATCTTGTGTAGTAGGCCTTTATGCCAAACCTTATTGAAGGCCTTTGATATGTCGAGAGCAATTACCCTAGAAATGAAGCCTTTGTCGAGAGATTTGCTAATCCTATGAGATATAACCGTTAGCACATCTGCTGTAGATCTAGCAGAGAGGAAACCATATTGTGTGTCGCTAAGAAGGTTATTTCTGCTGAGGTGGTTGACTACTTCTCTATTTATTGTGGATTCCAGCAACTTACTCATGACACACAGGAGACTTATTGGTCTGTACTGAGAGGGGGATGACTTATCACCTGAATTCTTAAATACAGGGCATACTGATGAGGTTTTCCAGGGTGTTGGAAAGCACTTCTCCTTAAGGCAACGCTTAAACAGTTTCGAAAGTATGGGGGCAAAGTTCTAGTTGTAATTTTTTTAACACTATAATTGGAATACCGTCGGGACCAGTTGCTCTACTGGAGTTAAGGTTCTTGATTAGCTTGGCGACCTCACGCACAGATATTTGTATGTTGCATAGCGTGTTGTCTGTTATAGGAGGGAATATGGGCAGTTGATGGCCTTCGTCACACAGGGTAGAATTTGCTGCAAAGTTTTTTCATCATTTTTTTTTTTTCTTTCTTTTACATCAGTCTCCTTTTTTTCAGCCAATTTCTCTCTTTGTTTTAACGTATTGAAAATAATATGATTTATTTCTTATTTTATATAATGGATAATATGGCAAATGGCTGAAAACTCGACCTCCCTTCTGACAAAACCTGACCCAGTTGACCCCTAAAGAATGAATAATTTTAAATTTTAGTTATTAATTATCCAGGGTAATACCAATCAAGAATATACATACCTTGTGGGTGTTTTTTCAGTTTTTTTGTTTTTTTTAATTTTTAGCTAGATCTTGGGAAAGCCTAAAAATACCAATCACTATTGCCAGCAAGAAATCAACAATAAACTGCTTTTGTGATGATACAAAATTTTTTGCAATGGTTATCAAAAGAGGTGAAGAGTATTGGAAATCTGAGAAGACTTGTTGTCACTCGGACTCCAGGGAATACCACAGGTTATTACTTGTGAGCAACCGCTTATGATGGCCAGTGTGAATAGTACAAAGAACACTGGAAAATTAGGAAGGCTTTTTGCCACTCAACTTCCAGAGAATACCAATTTTTGTTGCAGTGAACAGTTAATGGTAAACAGCTGTTGTGATAATACAAAATGATTTGCAAGGATTATGGAAAGAAAAGGAAAGTCCTGGAAATCTGGAGAGACTTGTTGTCATTCAAACTCTAGAGAACAGTGGTTGTCCTTAGTAAGCAATCATTGATAATGAATCATGTGAAAACTCCAAGTTAGTAAATAATGATGATACTGAAAACTACTTAAGGATAAGGGTTAATGAGTGTAAAGTGGTCACTGAGACAACGGTGTAATGATCAGTAGTGGTGGAAATTGGGTAGAATTTAATTATTTAAGTGGATGACTCAACAAGAACTTGTTTATATTGAACTTGAAGATCATGTTGTAGTCAGTTGGAAAATACAGAGTTCCACAGACAGGCAGTTCTAGGAAAGAAACTTTGTTCATGGAATTTGCATTTAGATTTAAGCACAGATAGAAAGTGTGTGGGGAGGATTGTTAGTAGTGATTGTAGCTAGACAAGTGCTTTTTGTGAAAATTTGGTAGAGGGTGACCATAGAATGAAGCTCAGATGCGCACTTGCAATGAAAATACTGATAGAGCAGAGACTCGCTAGCAATTTCTCTTCTGCGGGAAAGAGGTTGTTTTCCCAGATATTCCATAGCTGGAAAAATTGTGAAGTAAACCTTTATGCCAAAAAACCCACTCAAATGCCTTTGGTATGTCAAGAGCTATTGTTCTAGAGAGGACCCCCTCCCCTCGTCAATGGATTCACTGATCTTATGCGAAATTACAGTCAGTACATCAGCTGTAAATCTTGCAGAACAGAAACCATATTGGTTAATAATTTATGAATTTTCAAAAGAAATCAAAGTAAAATAAATAATGGTTATGGTTGTGACTCAACGGGTCAAGAGTATGTCTAGTAGTTTCTATGAAATTGAAATTGGTTGACTTCCTTCAAATGATTTAAAAAAGCAAATATTTTTTTTCTTCTTCCTGTCAAAACAAATGCGAGTTATTTTAATGATGTTTTCGATGAAAACTAATCAATTGTTATTCTTGGCGAGCCATTCCGAAATTACCTCATTTTCATAAGGGATCTTTTTCAAAGGGTTTGTGTAGGGTGGGGGTGGGGGTGCTTTGGCATCAGGTGGTTATTTGATACTGTCCCTTTTGGATAAGAATGTGTACAGGAGCTGAGAATCTCCCCCTTAAGTTGACAGCTCTCATAAAAGGGAGGAGCTGCTAAAATTGAAAGGAAGGAACTCCATCTGTCTGACACTAAATAGCTGTGAGTAGAAGCAACAACTATTTAAAGCTGAATGAGGTGTGACCCTCTTTTTTTGTGTACAGAGTAGATGAATGACTCTCCTCTCTCTCTCTCTCTCTCTCTCTCTCTCCTCTCCTCTCCTCCACCTCTTTTTTTACCCCAATCACTGATACACAATCTCTAGGTAAGAGCCATGTCACTTTAGTATGTGTGTGTGAAGGGGTAGGGAGCTTCTAACCAACTTCCTGAAGCTGAAGAGATTGATGGCTTTAAAATAAGGCAATTATTCCTCAAATTAAGCCCTGACATTTACACAAAGATTTGTCTATCAAGGCGATTGTAATAGAGGCGAGAGGATCATCCTTTATAGTTTGTCTTTCTGGCAACCTTTTTATTTGGTCCCCCCTCCCTTTTAATGTCGTCTGCTAGATTAAGTCTCATTAGTTACCAACCCTCGACCCCCATAGCGCTTTGTATTCGGAGCTGAGAGAAGCAGCATGATCATATTTTAACTAGTTCTACCTACCCAGCGTTACTCGGGATTCCTTTATTGTGCATTTTAAAAATTAATTTAGGATAAAAAATAAAATAAAAATGAAAAATAAGAAAAGTCACGTATAGGTCAGAAACACAAACACACACACACAAGCAGAAACATGCAAAGTATTCACAAAATCTTTATATAGAGAAGAGATTAACAAATGCTCAATAATGAATCAAAGAAAATAATATAAAGGGAAGCAAGCCATATTTTAAGCTGCAAAGATTTATCTCCTTTATATTACTTGATTCACTATTGAAAATTATCACCATCATAACAATCTTCCTAGCTGGATTAATTTTTTTCTCAGACATTTTAGTAGATTAAATAACATTTTGGTAAGAACAAAAGGGTTAGGAAGAATCAAATATTTATGTCAGATGCAATGCTATACATGACTTGCGCATTATTTTTAATCTAAATTCTTGAAGTAATAAACCCTATTTTAAGCTGCAAAGATTTATCTCACTTATATTATTTGATTCACTATTGAAAATTATCACCCTGGTAAGAATCTTCCTAGCCAGCTTATTTTTTCCCCAAACATTTTAGTAAATTAAATAACATTTTTGGAAGAACGAAAGACAAAACTGGTTAGACAGAATTAAATGTCGATATGTCTAAAATCAGACAGGATTATAGATTAGATTATTTATAATTTTTGTAATTTTGCACTTATACTAACATTTTCCCAATCAATTTTTTTTTTTTTAATTGAAATGTAAATATCTTATCAAATTTTGGTGATTTACTTCAGAGTGACGTCATTTTTAGTAATACATTTCAGCTAAAGTCCTTGTGGAGGAGGAGTATCTTTTAAAGACGATCTGCTCATGCCATCCTCAGTTTGTCTCCATACATTGTCGCAATAATGTCATGCATAAAAACACAGCACAGTCGTCACAAAATAATATTCAAAGTCCTGATGGAAAAAAACGCTCAATAATAACACAGATGTAAGGGAGATAAGTCCTATTTTAAGCTGCAAACATTTATCTCCCTTACATTATTTGACCCATCATTTAAAATTGTCACTATCGCAACCAACAATCTTTTTTTCTTTTCAAACTAAAGCCAAAGGCGTTTTTGTGTTGTAAAAAATATACTGGAAAGGAAAAAAATGGCCAGGCAGAATAAAATATCAATGTGTCAAATATGATGTTATTTGGATCTACATTTTAAAATCCAAGAAGATAAGTTTAAGTGAACCAAGTTAATTGTTTTAGGCTGATACTCAACGTTTTTTTTGCATAAAATCGGGCAGGTCAAACTCAATTTGCTGAGGATCACGCGGATCAATTTGCTTTATGAGAGCTGCACACGTTTAGTTGGAAGTCGTTTAATGAAATTGTGACAAGATATTTTTTATTTAGAAACAAACGCTTTCTTCGATCATTCTTTTTGATTACAGACTAAAATTTACACAAGTTTCATTTTACATTTAGGGTTTTTTTATTCTGACATTTTGTTTAGAAGGTTTAGAAAAATGTGAAATTTTGATCACATCTACCCGATGAATGTATTCTGATGTTATTTTTTCCCTTTCTCTCTCTCTCTCTCTCTCTCTCTCTCTCTCTCTCTCTCTTTCTTATTTCTCATTCCTTCTGTTCCCTCTCTCTCTCTCTCTCTCTTTCCTCTCTTTCTCTCGTCTTTTCTCTCTTTCTCTTCCTCTCTCTCTCTCTCTCTCTTTCTCTGCCTTCCATCTGCTCTTCTCCCTTTCTCTCCCCCGTTCTTTCTCTCTCTCCTTTCTTTCCTCCCTCCCTAATTCTCTCTCTTCTTTCCTCCTTCCTTTTCCTCTCTCTCCTTCCTCTTCTATTCTATCTTCCTCCCTCGTTTTTTTTGTCTCTCCTTCTCTTCCTCTTGTTCTCATTCTCCTTCCTTTTCTTCGCTTCTATCCATTCCTTCATCTCTCTATTCCTCTCCTTTACTTTTCTTGTTCTCTTCTTCCCTCTCTATCTTTCTTTGCCCATTCCTCTCGTTTTTTCTTTTCTTCCTCTGCCTCATCTTCCCTTTCTTTCACCTTTTCTATTTTCACACCATCTACATCATCCAAAAAAAAAAAAAAAAAAAAAAAACGAAACAAGTCGATTGACCAAACGATTCGCACTCAATAGCTTCTCATTCTATTCCATCTGTTGCAACAGCATGCAACCGGATTCATGCATCTTATAATAAAATCTTTGTATTTAACAGATGGACTCAGCATCCCTCCCAGGATGTGAATTGTAATTTCATCTCAATCCGTCACTGTACAAACTATTCATACCAACATTTGGACAATTCCCACCACTGTTCCTATTTATCTTTTTTAAATCTGATTTTAGGTCAACAATACATCTTTTATTTTATCCAATAATTCAATTGAGATCCACATATTTGCCTAAATCATCCCCCCCCCCCACCTCGCATGCGTTCTCTTTATTAGTGCCAACCTGGTGTGGCCCGTTTAATCAAGTTAAAATGAATTCTTTTCAACTAATTTCCTATTTTATATTTGAAAATAATTTGGCTTGCATTTCTTTCTAACTTTTGAATAAAGATAACACTTTTTTTTTTCATTAAGCAAAAAATGTCTTTAAAAGAAACTAGCAGAATAACAATGTGAAATAATTTTATGTTTCTATTAGATTGGTTTGATTTTTGATTTTATTAAACTAGAATTAATGGGGCCTATATGACCCGACTTCTAGCTCCTGTCGACGTCCAGCTATATAATGCAGAATTTCTATTTATATAATTTATTGTTTAATTAAGCATATTTTAAAAGATGTCAGTAAAAATTACACAAACGCTCTGATTTTCTTCAAATTAAATTTTGCAGTTATCAAAAAAAAGAGAACCGTCAACCCCAACTCTAACCCTAAGTTTCAACAAGTTCAAAAAAAGAAGAGTAAAGAGATTAGGTTATTTACGAAACAGTTATTCAACCATAGGCTAGTAAAAAAGATACATCGACCGGTTTGCTGAACCTAGCGAATTCATACAAAGTTTCAGTTTTTTTTGTTTTTGTTTTTTTACACAAGAAATATAAATTTACTTTGTATTTAGATATTACTAGCAATTCATGGCAAGTGTTCGACTGAGCTCCAACCTATGCCTCCCCCTACTCTCGCCAGTCTTTCACAAAAAACACTCATCTAGCCAAAATCACTATCAATACATTCCTTCATTCTCTATCGGTGCCTAAACCTAAACATGGATTCCATCAACAAATCTTCTTTCCTAGAACTGCCCACCCGTAGAACTCTGTTCTGCTGGTCTGCTTTCCAGCTGACTACAATATTGTCATCTTCAAGTCCAACGTAAACAAGTTCTCATAAATAATCTGATTATTTCAAATTTTTACCACAAACGATTATTACACTACTATCCCAATGACTACAATACACATATTAACGCTTATCCTTGAGTGGCCTCCAGGCCTTGATGTGGTAAACCCTTTGTAAAAAATATGGTTATAAAACATGCTTAAATATAATTTAATTTATGCAGGTTCCATATTTATTATTATGGAGCCAATTCTCTATTGATTATTATATTGTACCCAATATAGAGTAGTGACTTCAAAAGTTAAAAAATCAAATAAAAGTGATTTGGGTGCTATCAGCTAGAATTGAAACCAAAACATATAGCTTTCCAACATTCTTCGTTACCATTTGAGCTAAGTCTATACACATATAAAAACTTTAAATGTTCTTAAATCTATAAATGTATATTTGTGCATGCATAGAAGTAACATGTTTAGTCGACTTATACCTGCCAGGTTCCAATTTTTTTCAATTTTGACCCTCTTAGCAGCTTTTTTTACCAGTGAAAAACCAAATCGAATTTGTTCATTTGATCCAAATGCCATATAGATCAAGTTTCAAGTCTGTAAACCAAAAATTGACAGTAGTTTGGTAGAAATCGTTCTGCACACAGAGAGACAGACAGACAGGGTTCCTTATATATATATATATATATATATATATATATATATATTAGTAATTTATAAAATATATATGGCGATTAAGCTACACTGAATATTCTGCGTTTCATCCAACTATAGGATTCGTCAGGCTTATGCGCGAATTCTGTCGTTGCTTCTTGTTTTTATACATGTTGAGGATTACTAATTGGCCAATCAGCTTTCTAGTATCCACCGCTCCCCTTCCTACCAGCCAATGGGCATGCATTTTATCAAACAAAGGATCTGTTTTAGAGCTAGGTTAGTGGTTTTAGGTGGCCGTTCTCCTTCTTTTTTTTTTTTTTTTTTTTTTTTATATATATATATATATACATATAAATATACCTATATATATATACGGAAAAAGGGAGAAAAACCTGTAGCCTTTTTCAATGTTTCGTCCCCATTTTCGGGGGACATCTTCATAAAATGATAGAGATGATTGAAGAATATATATATATATATATATATATATATATATATATATATATATATATATATATATATATATTAGGCTGGTGCAAAAATAATGTAGTTTTCTGACGTTCAACTATATATATATATATATATATATATATATAATGTATATATATATATATAAAACGACGTTATTTTTTGCATTAATCTATCATTTTTTTTTTTTTTATTATTATTACATTTTCACCCCAAACAAGGCACATTGCCACTTTGGTGTAGGGGGCTATTATCAGGGACATAGGCATCAGGGGTACTGTGTAGGGAGTTGGGCAGCAAGATGTTGGTTCACGTTGCACTTGAACTTCTGCATGTCAGTACAGTTGGGGAAGCAGGGACCCGAAAGGGAATTCCAAAGTCTAGCTGTCCTGGGGAAGAAACTACTGGAGTAGAAGGCTCTCTTACATCTAGGGATCTCTACTGTGAAGGGGCGGGATTTAGCTGCTTGTCGGGTTTGTCGGGGGGTATTTACGTCGAGGGGGCACAAGTGCTTGCAGTTCGTCAGAGCATTCACCATTAAAGTACTTGTAGAAAAGGCAGAGGGATGCAACATTTCGTCGATGGGACAGAGGCTGAAGTTTAGCTGACAGTTCAGGACCTATCAAATTGGCGACTCTCTTTTGAACCTTATCTAGGAGCGAGAGACTAGTGGCGGATGCACCAACCCAAATATGACAACAATACTCCATACATGGGCGAATGGTGGCCTTATAGAGGTATAGGATACTTTCGAGCGTTAGTATCTTTCTAGCACGGTAGAGAGAACCTACCTTCTTCGTAGCGGCCCTGGCGATACTCTCAATGTAATTGTTCCAACTCATGTTTCTTGAGAGCGTTAGACCGAAGAGTTTAAAGGATGTACTTTCAGATAAAGAGTCTTTGGCCATTGCTATTGGTGGTAGAGAAGGTTTTTTGTAATTATTAAAGAAAACAAGTTTAGTCTTGGCAACATTGAATGTGACCATCCATTTTTGTTCCCATTCCACTACAGATTGGAGGTCATCCTCTAGTGTTTCTGCCATTTCTTTAGTTATGTGTTCATTTGTTTTCCTGTCTTGTCTGTTATAGAGTGTGGTGTCGTCAGCATATATATCCATCTCACAGATAATTTTGTTAGGGAGGTCATTTATGAATATTAGGAATAACAGAGGTCCTAGGATAGACCCCTGAGGCACTCCCGCATTTATATCATATTGTTTAGATGTGCGACTGTTGAGGACAACTTGGATTTTTCTCTTATCTAAGAAGGATTTAATTATGTCATGTATTCTTCCAGTGATACCATATGATCTGATTTTCCTGAGAAGACCTTGATGCCATACCCTGTCAAAAGCCTTAGATATATCTAGAGCTACCGCTCTACCCTCCCCTGCTTTGTCCAGTGACTGGTATATACGTTCTGAGATTGCAGTTAGGATGTCTGCTGTTGAACGGGCTTGCCTAAATCCATATTGTTCGTTAGTCAGAAGTTTAGCATCTGTAAGGTGATGGACTAGAGTTTGGTTAATTATATATTATCATATATATATATATATATATATATATATATATATATATATATATTATAGATTTTAATTTTACTGATAGTTTAAAATATAAATCTATGACGTCATGATATAACTAATTATTTTAAGGTAATGTTTTAAGCTCTATTTATAAGAAAGTCCACATAGCTCAGTTTGTATAACATCAGACTGGAGATCTCCAGGTTTCAGGTCATGGTCTTTGCTTTATTTGTTCGGAATTTATGCAATATTTTTAATTTCTAAAAGTAGTTAAAATCTTTGCTATTTCAAAAGAAAAAAAATTTCACAATGCATTTATTACGTTTAAAAAAAAAACAAAAAAATTGCAACTGAAAAAAATGTCAATTATAAAAATTTGTGAGATAATTCAAGAATAATACGAAAGTTGTTCTTGAAGGTTTTTTACCCAATCAATTGAAGAATTACGTAGGTCTGTAAAGCTCCCCCCCACACACACACACACACAAACACATGGATGTCTCGCATTTTGTTGGAAATATTCCGAATAAGATGTTTGGCGATTTGTATGAGTGAGTTTATTATAATTTATATTGCGTTTTTGCACACTTTACTGAAGAGGAGAGGCTCTACACAAAGGGACTTTCAAGAGAAGTGAACTCTCAAATATTGAAGGAATTTAATTTTGATTAATTAGAAAAAAAAGGAAAAGATCACCTCACCTCTGCTAAACTGACTTTCTTAAACAGAACATAAAATAAAATATGCATCAAGTGCGCTTGAAAGCCAAATCACAACGCAATATTATGAAAATAAACAAATATTTCACTTGTTTGAAATTTATAACATAAATATATTTAAGAGCTATACTCCATCCTCAGTATGTTGTTTTCTTTCTTTTTAATTTTCTTTTCCTCTTTCTTACCATGTTGTAAAGTTGGAGAAAGAAACGTCTGTTTGAAAAGAGCCGCGCGTTGTATCTCAGCGGTTGTATTTTAAAATGTTGGAACAGTGCGTAGGCAACGCGAGAATAACGTCAAGGGTGTGAATTCCATATAGAAACGTTGATTTAATTTGGATAAAATAAAATACGCAACAAGTGCGCTTGAAAGCCAAATCATAACGTAATATAAGGAAAATAAACAAATATTTTACTTGTTTTGGGAAATGACACCAGAAACTGACTAAGTATCTCTTTGTTGTGCTTGGAATTGTAATATATATTTGATTTAATGCAATAATTGCCTTTGTTTGGTTTGTCACTATCTTTATCCAAAAAAAAAAAAGATGATCACAAAACTTGTTTCTCCGCTTAAAGATGCCTTATGGTCTTCTTGAAAAAAAATCACTTTTCATGTTTTTTTTCTCTTTCTTATATTCCAGATATTTCCTGGCAACCAAAACACCTACCGAGCTGAGTTACGTGGTGTATCACCACCAATCATTGCGAAGCGTATTCGCTTTATTCCTTATAGTGAACATCCACGCACAGTATGCATGCGCGTGGAAATGTATGGATGCAAGTGGGAAGGTAAGAAATCTCGATTTTAATATTAAACGTCATCCTTTCTTTATAATAACACTGAATGTATGCTTCAATAATCACATAAGCAAATTTAATTTTACGAACAAACAAGGGGAATAATCTTAATAATGACTGATAATAATAAAGAAAAGGAATAATCGCGCATGCAAATTTAAACTGATTAGCAAAGTAGAGGCTTAATCTTGATGATAACTGATAATAATAAGTCTTTCACTTTTATATTAAAAGTGAAAGACTTATTATTATCAGTTATCATCAAGATTAAGCCTCTACTTTGCTAATCAGTTTAAATTTGCATGCGCGATTATTCCTTTTCTTTATTATTATCAGACACAAAAATATTCACTTGTTCTTAGAACAGAACAAATGGAAAGAGTTTAAAGTTTTGTCTTCTTTTATCAAAGAGTTTTAATGATTTCAAGTTGTGAACAGGAATTGTGTGTGTGTTCGTCCGTCGGAACGACAAGGACCATCTGATCATCCTGTAGGGTGGGGGGGGGATCATCATCGGTCAGTGCGGATATGGCTGATAAGCCCAATCTTTGCTTGAAAAGTTTTGTTGCAGCGAGAACAGGGAATCATAACAGATGTCGAGGGCTTCAAAACATTGTTGTTCCTGTCCTTCTCTGCAGCAACTTTTCGGTTACTTTCATATTTGCAGGCACCATCATGAACAGCGGCCTGCCACTTGGCTCTATCTAAAGCTGCCTGCTCCCGTTATGTCGGATCAACGTTGAAGGCTTTCAGTGATGCCTAGGAATTAATGATGAGACGATTCCAATGTTTTTCCTGATTCCGATACAATTACTGATTCTGATTTTTTATAAATCTCTAAATATTTAACTGTTATTTTTTCCCCTCAATTACCATAAAAACACATGTTAAATGTTGAGATATTTTCTCAAATGTAAAAATACGTGGCGGATGATCTATAGATTTTATGGTGCTTGTTCATTTTGTCACCACACTATTTTTTGTATAGTTTGTTTCAGGTGAAATTCAAGCTTCACAATATCTTTTTCTTTTATTACATTTTTAGGTGGAAGCACAGAACAGTTACAAAACACTCTCCCCTCCCTATGTTAAAAATGGCTTTCAAAATGTTATTTCAGCACGGTGGCAAAAGTGCACAAGCACCGATTTTAGTTTTACTATTATTTTAAAATCAATAAATATTCATTATTTTGTTATTACCAGCAAGGAATGATTTTGCTTTAAACAAAATTAAATAAAAAAGAATTAAAATAATCGTTTTTGGCATCGGAAAATAGGTAAAACAAAATTTCAGATTCCAATACCCCCAAAAGTTTCAATTTTTGCGATTCAGATTAATTGTCCCAGCACTAATAAGAATTACATTGCGAAGCAAGTAGGTGAAGTCTGCTAGTTTTGAATAAAATAAAGTGGTGCCAAGAATCTTCCAAACACCAACTATAATGGTTGACATTGAAAAAGCAAACGCTTCAGGTGAGTGTTTTTCTTTCTGCTAAGCGATCCGAACGTTCTGGTTTTCCTAGAATATCTGCATCACAGATCTCGAAAAGAATCTTTCTGCTGAAAAAGCATTTTACGTTTTCATAAAAAGAAACGTCTTTTTAAAACCGCACTGCAAACTTTTATTGCGTTCAAGATTTGTTTAACAATCGAAAGTGATGCCTTAAGTGCTTGCATTCAGCCTCTTTCTGAAAAATGCACGATACACCAAATAAAAGTACAAATATCATGAAAGGACAACTTTCAAATCACTTTTTAATTCGATGGCATACGGCCGTAGACCATCGAAAGATAGGCTTTGATTTCTACTTGGCTAATATCTATAATTTTAAAAAAATTGAATAAACAAAATAATTTTAGAAAATTCTGTTAAATATCAGGTTGACAAGAATGTTCTTGCAGTTTTTAACTTTTAAATTCAGATGAACATATTTCGGTTCAAGCAAAAATGTATTGATCGAAATAAACACCGTCAGAATGAACACATTTTTGCCAACGCAAAACAAGTGTATTTGTGTCAACTACGTAAAAATCTTGCATTTTGATAGCAATGAAGGCGTTTTTGATATCGCTTAGGTTTTGGAAGCATTTCTCATGCAGAAAGTTATCAAAGTGTTTGAAAAAGTGGTAGTCGGTAGGTGAAAGGTCTGGAGAGTATGGCAGATGCAGCAGAGTTTCATAGCCCAAGTTGTGTAAATTTGCCAAAAAGTTTGAGAATATATCTCTTCTTCAGGAGACGAAAGGAAACATTTCTTATTTTTTAGTCTGGTTTTTAGTTTTTGTTAGTAATTAGTCACTGTTAATAAAGGGTAAAAAACCACCACAGATTATTGAGGTGGATAGATTGACAGTTGATATATGATGAATGCTATAAGAGGATTGTCTATCACTCAACTCAAAATAAGGACCATCTAGAAAACAGCAATTCTTCCTCTTTTGTCAGAAATAGCGCTCATAAGGATATATTTTTATGTTTATCAAATGTGAAAAACAATCATTATTTTTAGCCGAGAAACATTTTATATAGATGAGAGAGAGAAGAGGGATAGGAGAAGGTTAGTGCATGGAATGGGGTGATAAGTGGGGAAACAAACTAATAAAAAAATATTGACCCAGAGAAATATTTTTTAACGTTTATCTGGTCTGAAATCTCGATTAGATTGGTCGACTCTTAGTCGTTGAAAGTGAACTTTATAAAGGTTTTATCATACAGAAAATGAGGAGGGATTATTAAAGTGTGAGGAAGGGGGAGAGGGGGAACAGTGATAAATGTTATCATCCAGGTGGATTGTCATGAGACAAAAGGGAGAGGGAAAGTGCAAGTCAGATATGGAAGGGGTGAAAGCAAACAACTTTTTGGGATTGTGCAATTTAAACCAAGAAATGGCTAAAAATGGGGTGGAAAAAATGCAATAAATGTTGCCATAGCCAATATAAGTTACTTATTTATGGCTAAATCTTTTTTGTTTTTAAGAGTTTTAAATGCTCTTTATTTCATTGTGAATATACACTTTTATGAGTTGTTAGCCAACAAGATGGCCACTGACATTCTTCTTCATTGTTTCCTATTATCAGTGGCCATCTTTGTGACTACAAAGTGATCAAAAATGAATATTTGCGATGAAATAAAAGTATTTAAAACTCTTTAAAAACACACACAAAATAAAAGTAGGTAGTAATTAAAAATTAAGGTAGGTAGAAAAGTAATTTTTATTATTGCCTATAGTAACATTTATTTCTTGTATATTTAATATTTTGACCTTTTTTTTTTTTTCGTTTGTTAATTTCACTGCACAATCCCCCCCAGCTCTTACTATAATGCTCAATCTAAAATATGAGTTTTGCTCCTTCCTGATTATTATTTTTAGGCAATTTAAAAAATGTTTCATAATATAAGTCAATGGGTTGGAGAAAGATTTGTTTTTAATAAATTGCAGTAAAGCACATTATTATATTACAAATAAAACTGTACAACAGCAATAGATAATAAATATATATAAAAAAAATTAATGGCTATTCAGAATCAAAGTTTAATTTGCCAGCTTAAATACTATTTGGGTCTGACTTTGAAAATCTTACAGAATAACTTTATATATTAGATCATTTCCTCCTTATTTCTAATTGTCTGAGCCTGATTTAATGATAATTTACTCAGATAATTAAGTGTCAAAGTTCAAAATACTTCAAAGCAGTCAAAACCAGGATGCTATGTTAAAACAATGTGTAATAGAGTAAATATTTTTATTTTTAGGTGATTATTTAAAAACGATTCATATTACGAATCGACGGGTCAGGTTAATTAATTTTGAAATAAATGTTAGGGAAGTGATTGCCAATAACATGGTCGAACAATAACAAATAAAAATTGGAAGTTCACAAGCAAAGTTTGATTTGTCAGCTGAAATGTTATTTGGGTGTGACTTTGAAAATCTAACCAGATAACGTTTTATGTTAGATTTGACTTTACAAAACCCCAAAACTGTTCTTTATTGAATAATTGATTTTTATTTTAATATTGTTCCATAATTGTCTTCCCTTTTCCTTTCTGCATTGGAATGATGGGGTTTGCAGCTCTCTAATTTCATTGGCTTTCAGACGTTTGTGTGAAATCCAATCAGAAGGCGAATTAGGTGTGACTCAGATGACATTACTTTCATTTCGTTTGGTCGGTGGCGGAGATGGGAGGAGTTGATGAGAAAATGAATTGGAAAAGGGGTTCGACCAACTGAAAGAGAAGTAGGGAAAGGATAAAGACAAACTGAGAAGAGGAAGAAAGAATTAAAAGAAAAAGCAGCTTATTATCCAGGAGTTAGAAACAAATATTGGATTTGGAGAGAAAGAGATGAAAGGGAACAGAAATGACACAGAGGAGGAAGCCTTATAAATTATTATTTGCAGGAGGAGACGGTGATTTATATGCTTCCTGCCAAAGCAAGATGTGGAAAGTGGAGGTAGCCACTTACCATGGGGTAGGCGTGGAGGGATGGGGGGTGCTCTGGCTAAGTACAAAAATAGCCAAGACCAGACAGTCCCCAGTAGGAGCGCCTCAGGCGTTTGGCAATAACACCACTCTAGCCACAACTCTCTTTAAAGCAAGAAATCACTATATCTCTTAAGAGTGAGCCAATTTATATCTCATCCCAATAAAAAAGGAGTACTCTGGATTGGAATAAAAATGAAAATTGCCTCAGTCTAGGAAGACTTCTCCTTCACTGACAGTGGGCAGTAAAGAATAAGTATAGTATTAGAACAGATACTACACTTTATTGTCATATTTGCCACAGGAGTCTACTTATTTAATTAAAGACGAGTCACATTTTTTTAAAACTTCAGCTTTCATTAAGCATAAAATGCGATGAAGGGGGGGAAAAAAATCATCCCCTTTCTTCTGATTTCTTTCAGTTGCCCCCCCCCCTTTTTGCATCTGGATCTGTCTCCTCTCTTGCTGAACCCTATTTATTTCAGCAGATATTACCCTTCCCTCCGTGGCTTTTTCATACTCGCCATCCAGTTCGACAGAATAGGAACTCGTCTGGCAGGACAAGACCTTTTTAGGAGTCACCACTTCTCAAGGCCCAGAAGCCAGTCGAGGATAAGGGTTAATGAATGTAAGGTGGTAATGTAATAATCGTTAATGGTATAAATTAAGTAGAATTTAATTTATGGGGACGGCTCAACAAGAACTTGTTTACATTGGATTTGAAGCTTTGAAGTTTCACAGACGGCCAGTTTTGGGAAAGAAGCTTTTTTCATGGAATCTGCATTTAGATTCTTCATATCCATTCGGGCAGAATAAAAAAAAATAGGAGGCGTTACTTTTTGAACACCCCTTGTATATATATATATATATATATATATATATATATATATATATATATTAAGCTCCAATGATAATTGTTGAGCTTGGCATTACCCAGATAATCTATATCCACCAATATATAGTTTTGTGACGTCATTTCATACTCCTGTTGTTCTATTGTATAAGCTCTAATGATAATTGTTGAGCTTGGCATTATCCAGATAAGTCTCCTCTTGTGGAATTGAACTCTCTCTTTTCCTCTTATGCATTAAGCTATATATATATATATATATATATATATATATATATATATATATATATATATATATATATATAGTGGTACCTCGGTTGTCAAACGTTTTGGTGGTCGAAAAATTCTGTTCAAACCAAAAATTGGATATTTTCTTGTCTCGGTAGTCAAACGAAATTTTGGAGCTCAAACTGCCGGCTTTGCTTCAAATGTAAACAAGCAGTGGTGTTCCTCAATGGAATGTTGTAATTCATACTGGTCATGATACTTTTGAAGTGTAGTGTGACGAACCAACCCCACTATACCAATGTCGCCACGCGAGTCTAAATTTTGCAACAAAAATTATATTTAAAACAGCGTCAGCTCAACCCCTTCGACAGTATAGAGGGTTTCTGAGTTTTTTAGCACACATCAGCATGGCACCAGAGCCGAGCAATTTGATTGGTCAACCCCTTTTTTGTCAACCCCTTTTTTGCGTGGGACGACAAAGGACCTTGAGGTGTCTAAAAATTAAAAAAAAAAAGTCAGTAAACTTCAATGTGATAAATGAAGCAGACATATAATTGATTGTGCAAAAAAGCAAACTAATAATAATTAGTTTAGCATCATGTAAAGACTTTAGAAACAAAGAAGAAATGAGTATTCTTTTACCATTGGATAAAAAGAAAAGAAAAAGAAAAGTAGTAAAGTGAGTGCAAAACGGAAAATGCGAATGATAATAAGATTTAAAAAGGAAGAGAGAAATTTGAAAGAAGGACATGCGTGTGTCAGCGTTTGCAAAGGAATATGAAATGGCAGTGCAATTCAATGTATAAAATCCTCAAAGTTTACAGATAAAAACGGACTTTTAAACTCTGGAACCAATGAATTCTATTTCAGTTAATTTAAAGGGGAATATCGTTTCAGTTGTCGAACATTTCAGTGTAACTATTTATGGTCAAGTACCGAAGTACCACTGTATTTGGTTGAGTTTTAGGGATCTGATCGTTAGTGGTGAAACAAGAGGAACTTGGTTTTAGAAGTATTAAAAATAACGAGATACTTTTTTCCCCCCATTGTACCACGTGCTTCAGAGCAATACAGGGTTGAATGACTAAGTTGTTGCTCTAAACAAAACAGCACTACAGCTTTATTTTAAAATTTTTATTGGAAAAATCAATTCAGGTCATTCGATTATGCAGTAGAGCTGACATCTATTCAATGTAGCCACCTTCAGCCACAATCACTGCTTCAATATGGGTCTGGAACTAGGAGCATGCCTTTTCTACAACCGCCAGTGGGATCTCGGCAAATATTCAGCATACAGCGGCGATCAGGTTGCCTTTGGTGTTGTAGGAGGTCAGGTTGGTGATGTTCTCGACATATGCCCAAATGAAGTAGTCTAGCGGGTTCAGGTCAAGGAAGAGGGGGAGGCCAGTGAGAGAAAGGTAAAAAGTCGTTGCACTTCTGGGGCCAAGCCCGGGTCTCTTTGGGCTTGCAAGCCGACACCAAGCCCTGCCGCGACACATAGGGTCTGCTAACGGCCACCTGATTGCATCAGGGAATCAGCACACTTTGGTGTTGACTTTCAAGCCGGCTTCGAATATGTGAGGTGGCATGATGTCGTCCTCACTTGAAACCACACCAAAAACCATAAGTGTAATCGAAATAGAAAAGAAAATAACTGTTATTTGTGGCAATCCAGTGATGGTTCTGCTGTCATAACTTGGATCGGTAGAGAGCATGAGTTGTACAGTGGTGCATCTCTGATCTTGCTTATTTAACATCGTGTCACTTTCAGACAGGAGAGAAGGCTCCTATCACTCTTGGGATTTATACACAACTGGCAAACTATGGTCTGCAACAACAAAAAAAGAAAACCCATTTTTCATCAAACGGAAATGGAATCATGTCGTCTTTTCTAGTGCAACAATTTTATTGTTCCACCCTGGAGAGATTATCAGCAAGATCTTAGCCACCAATGCTCTTTGAAGTGCTGCCATGGACAGTTGTGACATCTGCATTAATGTCTACAAATGATCTCAAAATATGATTTGGAAAATCATTAATGAAGATCTGGAAGAGAGTTGAACCCAGGATAGATCTTGGGGGGCTGGGGGCACGCTGGTGTTGATGATGTGTGTAACTACTTTTAGAGACCTTTTTTCTTTCTTTCTTTTTTTTTTTTTACATAGGGATCATCAAGGCCCAGAGACCACTCGAGGATAAGGGTTACTAAGTGTACAGTAGTCAATGGGATAATTGTTAGTAGTGGAAATTTGGTAAATTGGATTACTTAAGGGTTCATCAAGAATTTGTTTATGTTGGACTTGAAGACAACCAAATCATAGTCAGATGGAAGAGAGTTCCACAGGCGTGCAGTTCTAAGAAAGACCTATCCGAAAAATAGGAGTTGATGGTTGCAAAGATGTTGCTTACACATGAGTGGATGGGAACCGTGTAATGATGACTAACAACTACAATCTCAAAATATGACTCACGAGCCGAAAGACAATGATGTGCTAAAACAAAGATTATAAAAATAATAGCCAGATTTTTACTATTTTCAGCCATTTAATAGCGTGCGCCATTAAAAGTCGGTGAGGCTATAAAGTCCAAAGACATATCGTTGTCTTGGAAATGAAATCTTTGGTCAACTTGTTTCTTCATCTTCACTGTTCTGTAATTTATTTGTTCTTGTTAATCAATTTGAAGTTAGTGCCAATAAAAATGCCAAACTAGTGAACCATTTCTCTTACTATGAGTTTATCTGCCGCCTGCAAGTTCCCGTGACCAAGACGCCGGGTGATTATCTTTCCAATTATTTTCAAGATGCTTTTTCTTCATCTTTTCCCCCTTTTTTTTTTTTTTACCTCCATCGTCATTATTTTTTTTTATCTTTCCTTTCTGTTTAATGTTTCCTACCCTCCCTCTCTTTCCATCCCCCACTCTTTCTATTTCTTTCTCTCTCTTTCCATCCTTTTTCCTCCCTCTCTCTCTCTCTCTCTCTCTCTCTCTCTCTCTCTCTGCTCTTTTTCTTTCCATCCCTTCCTTTCTCTTTCCTCTCGCTCTCTTTCCATCCTTCCTCTTTCTTTCTCTCTCTTTCTCTTTCCATCCCCTCCCTCTCTCTCTTTCCATCCTTTCTGCTCTCTCTCTTTCTATCCTTTGCCCTCTCTCGCTCTCCTTCCATATCTTCCTCTCTCTTCCTTTCTTTCCATTTCCTCCTCTCTCTCTCTTTCCGTCCTTTCCCCCCCTCTCTCTCTCTCTCCATCTTTTCTCTTTCTCTCTCTCCCTTTCCATCTCCTCCCCTCTCTCTTTCCTTTTCCATCCACTCTATCTCTCCATCCCTTCCTTCCCTCTCTGTCCATTTTCTTACATTTCTGGGACACAGACTAGTTATCCCTTTCCAACCCACATTTCTTGTGTCATTCTCATTGTCATCATCATCTGTTCAACATCCGTTTTTAAATTCCAAAAGTAACCTACCTCTACTCAGATCCTCATTTATCCCTGTTTCCCCTCAGGTTCAATTTTATTGCTTCATCCCATGTTTCCCTTGGCCTTCCCATTATCAACTAAAACCTATGACTTCAACTGTTCTACATCTATTAATCCAAGAACTCATCCATTCT
Organism: Euprymna scolopes; assembly: GCF_053919585.1. Taxonomy (NCBI): domain Eukaryota; kingdom Metazoa; phylum Mollusca; class Cephalopoda; order Sepiida; family Sepiolidae; genus Euprymna; species Euprymna scolopes. The sequence continues at coordinate 38,880,899 of NC_136511.1, forward strand.
TTCAAAATAGTTATTATCAAGTCATACTCTTCTGCGCACATAAACCTAATCCTGTCCAGATTTTATATTCCTTGAAAATCATCAGATTTAAACCTGTTTTAAGAATCGCATTACGCATCCATCGTACCCTTCTCATATCATTTCTCTCCATGCAACACATATCCTCACTTCCATGCATCATTACACTGTGTAATAGACTTGACTGACAGTCGTCACACTCTGCTGGTTAATAATGACTAGGGCTATGACAAATGAATATTCTTTTCATTGTTTTGGCTCTCAAGTATATATTCAACACAGTTAGACGCAGTTAATCAACCGAGAACCACATCACTCTATCTAAAAACATAAGATATTAACTGATATACACCCGAGAGTCAAAAATAATGAAAAGAATATGCTGTTGTCATAGCTCTAGTAATGACAGAAGTTTTCTGAACTTACTGCATCCATTTTTGATTGTTGTAATCATGCTAGCATCCATTGTACTTCAATGGTATTACCAAGATTACAAAACTTCTGAACTTTCAAATATACTTTCTCCACATCTAAGTTTCCATCCGTCGTCATTGAATTACACTTCTCATACAAGTGTAGTATCTGTTCTTCAGATGCTGCACTTCATTTTCTTGTTCTCTTTCGGTGGAGGAGAAATCCTTCACGACTGAGACAATTTTTATTTTTGTACCTTTTCTCCACATTAAAAAACGACCCTGGTGTCTAACTCTGTCCCGTGGGGAGGCATAGTAAATAGGTACACTTCTCATACACTAATTGATTATTCTCTCTCAACCTATCAGTAATTCCTTCTTGTATATGCAATGTGTATAGGTACCACAGAAAATTGAGTTGTACCTGACTGGGAAACTAATCATAAGTTTGGTTTCAGTAAGATTCCATGACTTTCTTTCAAGTCTTAAACTTAGCAATTAAGTCTTTCATTGATACTGGTTGTTTGTTTGTGTGTTTTTTTGGGGTTTTCTTTTTTAATCTTTTTGTGTATATTTAATACCGTTGTTAAAAATCTGTTTAATGCATCCAAGTTAAAATTAACCAAATTAATTTAAAGATAACGTACATTATTCTTTGTTTCGTTTTATTTTGTGTTGTTATTCTAAAATTCCGAGGCATTTAAATGACCTACAGACCAAAAGCGGATGGTCAGTAAGACAATACTTCCAAGACAAAGTTTGTTTCCTTTAATGTGAGAAACATTTCAAACCATTGATAGCACCTTTTCTGAAAGTCCAACGTTCAAATTTCTCATTCTGACAGAATCAACGATAGGATTTGGGTTAATAGATGTAGAAAAGTTTAGGTTAGCAGATTTGGTTGGTAAGAGAAGGCCAAAGAAACCATAGAGGTGGAGTGATAAGAATGGTTTTATGAGAAAGAGGAATAAATAAAAACTTGGCCAGAGATAAATTAATTTGAAAATCAATTTCTAAAAGCCGTCAAACATGATTTCTGGAGTTTTTTTCAACACTAAAATCATTGATGATCTCTTTGGTTTTTGGTAACATTCACTTATAATTAGACTTTTACACCCCATAATTTACTTCCAACTCTTTAACTTAAACTGTGTCCTTTATTGATATACTGTTTTTTTCAACACTAAAATCATTGATGATCTCTTTGGTTTTTTGGTAACATTCACTTATAATTAGACTTTTACACCCATAATTTACTTCCAACTCTTTAACTTAAACTGTGTCCTTTATTGATATACTGTTTTTTTCAACACTAAAATCATTGATGATCTCTTTGGTTTTTGGTAACATTCATTTATAATTAGACTTTTACACCCCATAATTTACTTCCAACTCTAACTTAACTGTGTCTTTTATTGATATACTGCTTTTTTTTTGTTTTTGTTTGTTTGTTTGTTTTAACCTTTTTAAGTATATTAAATATCATCTTCAAACATCTGTTTAATTAATGAATCAAAATTAAAATTAACCAAATTATTTTGTAGATTACATAAAGTTTTTTCTTTTTTTTTTAAAGCTGAGGCATTTAACTCAAATCTGTTTATTATTCTTAGATAATATTTTACAACCTGAAAATCTTCCGGGTGTAATTAATTCAAAGAAAATATATATTCACAAAATTAAGTACGATTTAGAAAGTGAAGAAAATGTTAATTAAATAATTGCAAACTTTGCAGATGCAAATAAGTTTAGTTTTCTTTTCCTTCTCATTAAATTTATGAAAGAAAAAGCGTTGGAAACAAAAATAAAATGGTGTGAGATAACAAAAAATAAGGCACAAAACATTAGAAGGGAAAGTTCCAAAATGAATATACTTCAAAAGAATGCTTCTATCTCTCAGGAAACAAATGCAAGATTAGAAAGTTCTGTGACAATGTTGGATAGCCCTGCGCTGAAGGAGTATTACCTTGAACCAGTCTTTTCATTTGTAGTTCAAGATAGTTGCTGTGCTCTTAGCCAGAAGTTGAACCAATGCTAAAATTAATTCTGCAAACATCCAGCGATGCATTTTGAGGATGCTGGCAGTGGTCTTGTTTTCATAACTTGGATCGGTAGAAAGCATGAGTTGTACAGTGGCGCATCTCCGATCTCGCTTGTTGAACATTGTGTCACTTTCAGACATGATAGAAGGTTCCTATTGCTCTTGGGATTTTTACACAACTGGACGGCTAGTAGATAGTCTGCAATAAAAAAAAAAGAAGACTGGTTTTCATCAGACGGTAGTGGAATCATGGTGTCGTTTCTAAGGTGACAATTTCATCGTTCCATTCCGTAGATAATCCAATCATCAGAGCTCATCAATTGCTGGGTAGTCATCCTATTTGTTCTGCTATTTATATAAATCTGTTGCTGTTCTAATAAATAGTTCTAATAATTTTTTTTTCTATTTGCAGATGGTCTTTTATCCTACAACATGCCTCAAGGCCACCAACGTGGCACAGAACTCGACTTGTACGACTACACATATGATGGAAACATAAAAAATGGCTACCTGTCTAATGGTGTGGGACAGCTTACTGATGGTTTGCAAGGCAATAGCAACTTCCGCATGACAGATAATAAAGGTCTTGGTGTCAAAGGTTATGATTGGGTTGGATGGCGAAACAATTCCGACATGTTCAAACCGATCGAGATCATATTCAAATTTGATGGCGTGAGAAACTTCAGCGAAGTTTTCTTATACTGCAACAACGCGTACAAGAAGTATGTGCGTGTTTTCCGGACAGCTTTGATCTCGTTCAGCAATGGCGGGAAGTACTACAGAGATGAAATCAGGTTTGATTATGTCAAGGACACGGTTGTGGAGTACGCACGCGATGTACTTATTAATCTACGGTACAACTTTGGACGATTCGTTAAGATGCAAATATTTTTTGAAGCTCGATGGATTCTCATAAGTGAAATTCGTTTTGTATCAGGTAAGTGACAACTGCTTTTGATTGTTGTTGTTGAACATCATCATCATCATCAACATCTTGTCGAACATGATAATGATTTTGTTGGCATTCATTTCCCATTATTCTATTAACGATTCTTTCTAGAAAGATATTGGGAGAGATCGCGTGAAGGTTGCCAACATCCCCAAGTGAAAGTGTTATGGTGGAATGATCTGTATATATATATATATATATATATATGTTTTTGTTTTATTTTACTTCAGTCGAAGTTCTCAGAAATCAAGGGGCCCACTACCTGGGGCTAACACTTGAGCTCCATATGAGATACATAGATAATCGAATGTTCCATTAAAGTTATTTATCTTTCAAACATTGAGTTAGTAAAGAATTTGAGAACATAATTTTCCTCCTCCCAATTAACCATATTTCATATGTTGTAGTATATCTTTAATTTTGGTCTTACTGGATTCCAGGACAAGAATTCATCGAGTCTGGTGGAGTATCCAACTTCATGCTATTACTTGAGGTAACATCACTTGGAGAAGATGCACCATTCCTCGTAAAAGCTAATGTGAGTTAGCCGTAGAAAGGAGGTCGTGTTTGGGCAGCGAATACTATGTGACTTTGAATATTTGGTCAGGGTTTACTTCTATGGAAAAAGTATCCTCATGCCAGGTTGTTCTGACAAACCCCAGTACAGAGAGACCTTAGACACTCGAGGATAGTGTCTAGTAGGCATTCAAGTTCTCTCTCTTTCTATATGTGTGTGTGTGTGTGTTTATATATGTGTGTATATATATATATATATATATATATATATATATATATATATGTCACACGCAAGTTATCAGTCCGTATCATTAACCACTGAGTCACCATGTTGTCGAGCATCATTCATTCATTTTGTATGAATCAGATGATTATTGTTGGCATTCGTTTCCCCGGTATCTTTTTAGTTTGAATTCTTTCTAAAAGAAATATTAGGTATTTATGGTAGGGATTAGGTGAAAGATACTAATCAAATCTGATAGATTTAAGCTTTTTTTTAATATTTTTAACAGAGATAATGATTTCTTCATTTTTTTTTTATTTTTGAAATGTGGCAATGCTAAAATCTAAAAATCATGTCATTTCCATGCCGAAAACTTACATGACACGTCATTTGTAAATCTCCTCAATCACACGCTTAACTCAGATAATGTAAAAGAGGATAGCTCAAATTTTAACTTGAAGAATATGTTAGAAGTTGTCTACCTTAGAACCACAATTTTAATTCGCTTTTTAAATTTTAAGTTGCAACATGTGCAAACAAATGAGAATTAAGAAACTAAAATTCTTTTACTCAATCCTGGACAACACCGAGTCGGTATAATTATATTTTGATTTATACATGTTAATATCAACGTTAGTTTTGTTTCTATTTCAGTCAAATTAGAAGGTAATTATTCAGATGAACTGCCTCCTCCAACAACAAACACGCCGACTTTACCGCCTGGCAGAGGAGCCGCTAATGGAAACGGTGAGAACCGTGTGACTCTACTTGTTTCAGAAAAGCCATCACCAAACATTCCCAATTTTAACCCCCAAGGTAAGATATTCATATTTCAAACACCTGCTAACCTTTTTTGCAATGATATTCTTGATCTGCGCGAAGAGAGATGAAAGTAGTCACCACAAGCCAGCTTAGTGTTTTGATTGCGAAAATGGGTAAAAATGGTTTTCTTCAGTTTCAACGGCTCGTTTAATTTTTGAGTTATTTTGGTAAAATTCAGCTGGAAACAAAATATAACACGCAATATGTACAGTTCTTTCTCTTGTGTCATTAATAATTTTCAGTCTTTCTGATGGATTTAGCTTTGAGCATTGCAATTCTGGTTTCCTCAATTTTCCCGAGTAACACCAGGATATGGGTTCTTAATAGTTTACTAAATTATTAAATTTTCTCGAAAATGTAAAAAAAAAATATTTTCACCGTGCATAGCTGGCCTGAAGCGATGTTGCGGAAAAAAATTACTTCCTCCACGACTCTCTTCTCACGTCTTTTAACTGCAAATAACAAAATGATAATAACTTTCCACTAGTGAGGAACGCATAAACCTTTCTCCATTAATATAAATATCCACCAAACTATTGTTCGGTTTGGACGTTAGAAGAGCCTCCTCCACCCAGCAGCCATGCTTTGGTAAGTTAGCTCATCATTTACCACAAAAAATTGATTTATAAAATCTTTTAAAAAAATAGTGTAACGATCAAAGAAAAAAAAAGTCAGTTTTAAGATCAGGGGTTATTTATTGGGAAAAAATGAAGTATTTATTTTATTTTTTCCAATATAATTCCAAATCTGTTACTAAACTACGTACAGACGTCAGTAATTGACAGAGTTGTGTCCCTTGGATTTGTATCCGGTTATAAAAAGAAAAGAAAAATGTAAGGGAGATAATCAAACAAGGTTTAAAATTTGGGGATGAAGATGGAGAATTTGGATCAGTTACATTACTGTTCTTATCTTGGTTTGTGAAAACAGCACGGATGTTGAGTGATAATAGCTTTTTAAGTAGACCTGAGATAGAATTAATTACAATATAAAAACCAATCATTAGAACACTATTAAAAATAAATTAACTCCCCTCCCTCCCTCCCTCTCTCTCTCTCTCTCTCTCTCTCTCTCTCTATATATATATATATATATATATACAGGACGGACCCCCCCCCCACTCTAATTGGGCCCGTTTCTTACGCCTGTTTTTTGGATCACCCTGCATATGCATATGCACATATATATATATATATATATATATATATATATATATATATATATATAGTCATCCACATACAGTACTGTTTCGTTGTTTCACAGCTCATCAGTGTGGCTAGATAAACAACTACCTCAAGCCAGGATCAAAACTCGACCACCCAAACGACAGTCGGAGGTTCTAACCGTTGTGCTATATGGCTGCTGCTATGCGGGCAGTGAATTAACAATGTTTTTTGATATTGTCCAAATACGTAAGCTCGATTTGTTTACACAAGGAGCATGGCTTAATACGCTAATGGTAATTTGTATATCACTTCCCAAAATGCTCAATCCAAGATAAGGAGCATTATAGTCATCCACATACAGTAGTTTCGCTGTTCATATATATGTATATATATAAAATAAGTTAGATGCAAAATATTTAATAAATAAAAGAATTGCTCTACCGTAAATTTGGAGTTATATTAAATAAAACATTTGGAAAAAGATAAGTGCATGCACATAAGCATAAATAATAAGGATATGTTTGATAAAATCCTAAACTATTGGATTCATGGAATTTGTACCTTCTGTAATATGGACACATTATTTAGGTTTTCTAATTTATCATGGTGTGTGTGTGTGTGGAGGGGGGGGGGTAACGATAATCCACAAAGAAAGAAAAACCATTAAAATGTAAAACTAATGCTATATTTATATTGTTTATGCATATTCTGGGATTGTTTTTTTTTTTTTTTTTTACTACTACATATCTATGTGCGTATGTTCTTTCTTTTTTTTTTTTTTTTTTTTTTTTTTTTGTATTAATCCCAAGCTACAGAAGGATGCAATAATAAATCCTTGCTGCCTCCACTTGACATGAGAATGGGCTTAGTCCAGGTGAACGCCATCTTTTCAGAGAGCATTTTACTGAGTGTTTAACTCATCTCATCATCCGCCTTCGTCTCAGTCAATTTCCACTGACGTCAAATTTAAATGTGTATTTCCCCAAAGCACCCATCATCCCTCGTACAAGCTATATGAGCCACCGTTCTTTAATCTAGTTCTCGATCAATGGGATGCATTAACTTTTTTGAATGTTATTACACACATGATCAAACAATTTAACATACGTGTGTGTGTCACTTTTTATGAGGTTAGGGTATGTATAGATTTTTTTTGTGGGGTTAGGGTATGTATACATTTTATTGTGGAGAGGTTAGGATATGTATACATTATTTTTTTGTGGGTTTAAGGTATGTATAGATTCTTTTTTTTGTGTGGGGTAAGAGTATGTATATATTCTTTTTTTTTTATTTCACAACATGAAAATGGCGAGTTTTTTTTTTAAAAACTCATTCATAATTATTTTCTGTCATATTTGTCCTCCACTCTAATTTCCCAGCACGTGTGATTCCAATGTCTTCCCAGGTCAACCAAGGTCAGGTATTTATTTATTCAATAATATTTCTGAACCACAGAATCAGAAAGAATTTTCCTCAGTTTATTTTTTTTCTTTTTGATATTCTTTTTTTTTTTTTACTGTTTGATTCTCTTTTACTTTAGTTTGAACTGGTGTTAAATTTGCAAATACATTTGTTATGAACGCATTATTGCTACGATTTAATGTTAATAAAAAAATATGCTTAGAATTTTTACAAAATTTAAAGATTACTAACACAATTTTGTGAAGAACTTTTTTTTTGTAGATTTAAGAATTTCCAGTACAAATTATTCTATACTACGGACCGTGTTTCAGCTGAGAAAAACATCTGGAGAGTTATTGACAAACGTTTTATTTTAAGAAATTTTGAAAGGAAATTAAGTTAACTTTATTTGAAAATACATAGAATAAAATTATGACACATACTTGAGGATAAGAATATATGTTGAAAGTTTTAAAAAAATACACATTTTATTGTCGCAAAAGGTGCTAAATATTAAACAAATAAGGAGGGAATTCAAATGTCTGATGTAAGATATGATCAACATTTTTTTTTCATTTATTTATCTTTTAACACATCTTTTTATCTTGATGTATCCGTCACAATGGTATACGCATGTATTTTCTAATATACTTGATTTAATCTCCTTAAAAAGTTTCTGAAAACTAAATATTTGTCCATTAATGCTGCATAATGAAATCGTCCGTTGTATAAAAGAACGCTCATAGCGTAAGGAAACATTTGAACGAGTTATAATTGCCATTTCTATACTACTACAGACCATTTCATGGCTCAGCTGAAAAACACGACCGTGGATCTATTGTTTGATTTTATGGATTTTTTTGTAAGGAAATTAAGTAAGCCCAATTCGAAAATATGTAGAATCAAATTATGACCTATATCTGAAGATAAGAAAATGCATTAAAAGTTGAATAAATAAAAATCTGTATTTTTTTCTTGTAAAAACTGATAAATATCAAGCAAAACAAAGAATTAAGATGTCTGCTGAAAGATAAAATCCACATTTTTTTTATTATTTAATGCAACTTCTTTTTTTTTTAAAATTTATTTAACATAACTTTTTTCTTTTATTTAATACAGTTTCTTATTGGGTATGGGTCAGAAATATTGTTCTATATATTTTCAAATAGAATTGATTGGAATTTTCTTCCAAAATTTCTTAATGTTGAAATATTTTTGACATTTAGTGGGCTATGCTCCCTCAAAGTTGGATTAATCTATTTATAAACGCTGCTACTAGGAACTGACGAATCAAATTAATTCATGTCCTGCTATCAACCAATCAGAAACCAGAATTGCTCCATAAAAATTAGTATCCCAGCACATAATTTTTTCATGTCAACATGAGAAGGATCATTTGCTCTTTGGCTGCAAAATTCCAAAGTCCAGAATCTGTATAGACCAGCTGCTCACTGAAAATTCTTCATCTCCAGGACTTGTATAGAACAGCTACCCATCAGAAAATCTTCTGAAACTAAACATGGCTTTCAATTACAGAGGTTATGAACCCAGCGGCAGACTTTACTTCGATGGATCAGAATCAAAATCTGAATTGTGGCAAGTGAAATTTTTAGGATATTTATGAATCCAAAAGTTGCACAAGGTAATTTAAGCACTATCTGAAAACAGAAATGATCCTGACTTTATTCAAAAGAATGCAACTGTCTTTGTGGAATTAATACAGTGCTTAGATGACAGAAGTCTATCTCTGGTAATGCGAGAAGCCTTGGATGATGGCTGCAAAGCATTGAACATATTAAGAGGGCATTATTTATTGAAACGAAAACCAAAAATTATCACTGTATATACTGAACTGACATCTCTAAAATGCATGGAAGCCGAGACAATTACAGATGATATTATAAGGGGGAAAACAACAGCAAATTAAAAATGTCTGGCAAAGTTATTAGCAGCAGTCTGTTAACCTCCGTGGTCCTTAAACGGTTGCCGAGTGATTTTAAATCATTTACCACCGTGAACACTCAGAAAGAAAACCCATGATTTTTAGTCAATTCAAAATAGCACTTAAGAGTTACGAGGAAACTGAGCAAATGGTCACAAAAAGAAAACACATTTACAAATTTCATGAAATTTAAAAATGACGCTTTAACAAATAGTAACAACTTTCTTGTCGATTGTGGTGCAACGGCACGTGTGATTACGAAGGAATCGGATTTTATCAATTTTGCTCTTTGGCTGCAAAACTATAAAGTCCAGAACCGGTACAGACCAGCTGCCCACTGAAAATTCTTCATCTCCAGGACTTGCATAGAATAGCTACGCATCAGAAAATCTTCTGAAACTAAACATGGCTTCCAATTCAAGACTAAAAATCAAACATTTATCCATAGGCCTCTCGTCATGCTTCTCAGTTGTGCAATGAAGTGGTTTGCAGTCATATAGAATACCACATAATTATTTTGCATTTTTTCTTTCCCAAAGAGTAGTTTTAATTTTCCCATATCTTATTTTTAATATTAATAAGCATTTAAATTAATATAAAAATATTTAATAGCGAAAGAAAAATTCCATCAGTATTTATTAACATCATGTAACACGTGTTGATACACAAGGATTGCCATTGCATGATTTTATTCATAAAACCCAAAAGTACCAAATTAGCAAGCAAGCATGCTGATTAGTTGACGAATGCAGGGAGGCATAATGCTATATAATGTAAAACATCATGTTCAAATAGTTTTCTAAATTCTATTGGTTGTCGGAAGCTTAGTATAACATTTGTCATTATATGAGATTATTTTTTTCACCTGTGTTTGTTTATAATGTGTTTGTTGTTGCTTTTTTGTTTCTTATTTTAACATGTTGTGTATTTTTGTAGGTACCATCACACATGGAGGTCGACAGCACAAAGCACCAAAGGTCATGGATGACAGCTATGTTGGAATAATCATTGGTGCTCTCGCTGCCCTCATAATTATTCTGTTCATCGTGGCCGTAATAATTGTGGTGCGGCACCGGCAATGCAAACATAACAACAACCGCCCATGTCAGAAACCCGTCGTCCTCGGCGACCGGCACGTGACCATAAATCTAAGCGACCTGCGGGGTGGTTGCACCAATGGTAAGCTTTCCCATGGTAACATGTACAACAGTGTAGCGACAGATGACATGGACTCTGATCGAGAATTGTGTGCTGGCAGCGCTGATAAGCTGTGCTCCAAAAGCAGTGGCAGCGGAAATTACCTGGAACCCAAAGATAGCATCCAGGGTAGAAAACTCCCTGATTTGCCTCCCACCCCCGATTCTTCAGGCAAGTATTCGGAACGATCCAACACTCCTACTTCCTGCTACTATTACACAATCATGAATACGGTGAACGAGTCGGCTGACAATAGCCAGTGAGATAAGAAGGGCCTCTTCCTCCTCACTTACTAAACCTAACATTACGACTGCTGATAGCTATGCTAGCATCGTTAGCTGACAAGACGGGAAATTAAATCATTTTGACCATAACCTAGAAGAGCATTTACCTACATTCTATAGTTTGTCAACTTATCATACATGTATAGTTTAAATGCTACATGACCATAGACATGTAGATAGGTCACAAGTTTACGTATGTTTCTGCGATGTATGTTATACATGAATGTACATTTATTATGTAATGAATTAAAAGATGTATCATTGCATTCGTCATGTGCTTATATATATATATATATATATATATATATATATATATATATGTATGTATGTATATATGTATGTATGTATAAATCTGGGCTACTGAGCCCTTTGGGTGCCCTCAACTAGGCATTGCAATCTTGTAGAGATGCCTTCTTCTGTAAAAAAAAAAAAAAAAGACAATCACCACTTCTACATGCATATATATATATATATATATATATATATATAAAAGTTGTCTTGGCAGACTTTTCTAACTAACAATAGATCTGATTAATTGTTATTTGATTCTGACTAGCAATTCAAAAATGAAAAAAAAAAAAACAATTGTGCAGCATGTTTTTGTGCTAAAAAAAAAAAAAAAATGTGTAGCTCACTTCAGTTTCTTTCCAAAAGTAATTATTCCAACAAAGAAGATTATTACAGTGGAAACAATCAATAATAAGGACCTAAAAAAAAAGAAAAGAAAAGCTCAAAATATAAAGGAGGTAATACTTATTTTAATGTAAACAAAAAATAACATTTAAAAATCTCATCTTTTAGAAAAAAATTGTCTTCATTGTAATAATTTTCCTTGCAAGAATAAATATTTTTAGAAACATACTGAAGCTAATTATCCCCTTTTTTTTTAGTGTAAAGAACATGCTGCAAATATAAAAAGGAAAAAATCGCTAGTCAGAATCAAATATCGATTTGTCATATTCAGATTATTTTGGTCTACCCTGGAAATCTAACAAGGCAACTTATATACATATATAAACTGTAAAAGTAATATTTTTTGCCAGAAAGAGTGAAATCATAAATAAAAGTATCAATTTCTTTGTATATTATTTCTACACAAGTATCTACATGTTTATATTTAGGAAAATATGGCTTATTTTTAAATTCTTTTAACCTAATTTTTTTAAACATTTAAAATCTGATTTGAAATTTTATGATTTTATTCGTATAAGTTTAGCTATGCAAAGTATATCAAGTAAAAATGCCAGCAATAAATTTCAAAAAGAAACAGCTAATGCAATCGATTTAAAAATGATAAAACTTACATTTTATGTACATATTTTTAAAAAAATGAAGCAATTATTTTCCCTAAATCTAATCAATTTTTTAAATGTGACCCCCCACCAAAAAAAAAAAAAAACTCACAAATCAAATATTAAAGTATCTGTATTAAAAATTTATTCTTTCTTAAAGACATATTGTATCAGCCTGTTGTTAAATTTTATTAATAAAAAGTAAAAATGAAAACAGATATTTTTATAAAGAAAAAAAACTGAATGATACGTCCATAACAATTTTTTAAAAATATTGAAATTATTTTTTATAAATCAAATTTTAGGGAAGTTTTACACTTTTTATTGTGGTTCTTGTCTGAAAACAATCTTCCATGCATACTCCAGAGAGCTTTACCACACCTGCTAAACGAACCAAAATTCCGCCACTTAACGATCTTTGGTCAGTCTCTCAGCTGCCAAGAGCGGCATACCAGTATTAAGCCTTATCTTTTTGGTGATCATCTTCTTGATCTTTCTTCAAAAAAATCTTCTTAATATGATTTCTTTATATAGATGAAGTCTGATAACCAGGGAACATGTCCGAACAATGTAAATCTCTTTTTCGAACAGTGTCGTTGATGGATCTGTTAATTTTAAGCCATCTTTCTGATATCTTCATTTCTTTGTCTATCTCGCAGAGTTAGTCCAACCATAATTCTTTAACCTCGTCTCATGCTCTGCCATCAAAGTTCATGTTTCACTTGCATATACAACAATAAGTATCGCTTATATCAATAAGAAATATCAATGGATTAAAAGATTTTGTAAAAAATGTAAATACAAGAAAATGATTGTTTCTTTTGAAAAAGATTTTTGAAGACTGAACCAATGGCAAATAAAAATCGGAATTTTTACATTTCTAGAATTTGATCAGTTTTTCTCTTTAGATAAATATTTGAAAACAAAAACATCTTTCGTTTTAAAGAATAAAAATGTTTATTCTTTAATGAAAGAAGAATAAACCTCCAAGTTTATTTTTAGTATATTAAAATTATAACGAAAACTTTCTAAAAACCAGAAAAAAAGATTTTCACAACCATATTTATATCGTTTGTATTTGTCATATCATTGTCGCTAAATTCTCATTACTAATATCTCTTCTCGCCTTCTTTCCTAAACAAATTTACATGTTTTTAAAACGTGTAATGCCTAAACTTGTTCTACTTCTGACTTTTGAGCTCTAATGGATTTTTTATGCAAAAGCAAAACGAATAATAAGGGTCTTTATAATCATTAGACAAGACCCATGCCAATATATAATTTGTATTGATTGTTTAAATAAAAAAGCGGAAGTGCTTTTTAAAAAAACATTCTTCTTTGTTTTTTTAATTTTGCTGCTAGTTTAATGAAATTAAAAAAAAAAAAAGGTTCAATTTTACCTATTTCAAATTTAATGCATGTACTGATACATAATAATGAGAATTGACACAACAAAGGCAAGAAAAATGGAAACTATTTTCTCAGTTTCGATGCCCACAACTAGGCATTGCAATCTTGTAGAGATGCCTTCTTCTGTAAATATTAAGACAATCACGACTTATGCATGCATATATATATATATATATATATATATATATATATATATTCTTTTATTACTGTTTTATCTGCTTAGTTACACAGAAATCTGTAAAGTCTGATGAAATTATTGGATCGTTGATACAATTCGGTAATTAAAACATGTGTAACTTAGCAGATAAAACGACGATTATATATATATATATATATATATATATATATATATATATGTGTGCATTAAGTTGTCTTGGTAGACTTTCCTAACTAACAGTAGATCTGATTAATTGTTATTTGATTCTGACTAGCAATTCGAAAAGGAAAAAAAAAAAAAACAATTGTGCAGCATGTTCTTTGTGCTACCAAAGATAAAATGTGTAGCTCGCTTCAGTTTCTTTCCAAAAGTAATTATTCCAACAAAGAAGATTATTTCAGTCAAAACAATCACTAATAATGACCTAAAAATCTCAAATATAAACGAGACAATTCTTATTTTAATGTAAACAAAAAAATAACATTTAAAAAAAATCTCATCTTTTAGAAAAAAATTGTCATCGTTGTAATAATTTTTCTTGATAGAATAAATATTTTTAGAGGCAGACTGAAGCTAATTACACTTTTATTTTAAGGATAAAGAACATACTGCAAACATAAAAAGGAAAAAATCGCTAGTCAGAATCAAATATCGATTTGTCAGATTCAGATTATTCTGGTCTAACCTGGAAATCCAATAAGATAACTTTATAGTTTGTCTTTTTTTATTCTTCTTGAAAATGCCATCAATCATAAATTATACTATGGTAAAAAAAAATATATATTGATTGATTGACTAGAATATCTTAACATGAAGTCTCAAATAGGTTTTCGATTTTAAAGCAATTAATATTTTACAAATAGATCATCTTATTTGTATCATTCGTGATCTTATGAAATCACATTTAAAACTCTTGATGTTCAAATATTTATTTCATCAGAATAAAAAAAAAGTGAATGGCTAGTTTCGTGATGTTCTGTGCTGCAGGGTCTTCATTGTGCAGTTAAGTAGCACGACTGGAGGCCGATCGACAAGTGTTTGATTTTTCAAAAGTTTGGAAGAAAATTAACTCAACTCAGTTTTGAAAATATATAGAATAAAATTTTGAAATCTGTTCAAAGATAAATATATAAAAATATGTATTTTCTGTTATAAAAACTGTAAATATTAATTAGTAAATATTATTAATTTGTTGTAAAAACTGTAAATATTAATTAGTAAATATTAATTTGTTGTAAAAACTGTAAATATTAATTAGTAAATATTATTAATTTGTTGTAAAAACTGTAAATATTAATTAGTAAATATTAATTTGTTGTAAAAACTGTAAATATTAATTAGTAAATATTATTAATTTGTTGTAAAAACTGTAAATATTAATTAGTAAATATTATTAATTTGTTGTAAAAACTGTAAATATTAATTAGTAAATATAAAACAGAACAACGAATTAATTAAAATGTCTTCCTAAAGATGTGATCTACATAATATTTTAACAGAAACATTTTAACTTAGTTTATTTAACTAACTCGCCATGTGGTAAACTAAACTACATTATTGAATTATTATTGCCCTAAAAGTTTTTTACAATCTACATAAAATATAACAAGTCAAAATAAAATAAATCTCCAATTGAATGAGAAAATCATACTCCAGATGTAAATATCTCTTTCAATATACTAAGATTAGTAGAAATCCTGTTTTTTTTGTTTTGTTTTTTCTTCTTTTTTTTTTAAAGGAAACTTAAAACAACATGGTGTTCTAAACATTTGTCAGTGAACCTCCAGTCAAATGTGTTGCCTTTACTATGGAGATGCTTGCTGTATAGTTTCCATTATCATATTATTTGTCTTCTAAAACCTGATTGTATCTATAGTATATAATATATAACACCATAGCTATTTTATATCAGATTCGTATCTTTTAAAGAAAGAAGAGATTAATATTTTAGCTGGTTAATTAATGATTATTATTATTATTATTATCATGACAATGGCTATAATACTGACGACGAGTATTCTAAGTTATCACCTTCTGGTTCTTTTAAAGAAATGGACCTATTCTCGAACCTAACTCTTGAAGCAGGTAAATGCCACTTTTAGCTACCTTTTTTTTTTTATATATATAAATGTTCAAATGTTATTTAAATTCATTTCTTTCTTACTGGCTCAAAAAAAAAAAACATAGGGTAATACTGTTGTGCAAATTGGGGTTCGTTCTGTACATGTAGTATATCTAGGGACATTTTGTATGCGTTGTGTTGTTAATCTGTAGTAGTCGCTCTTTGGATGACATATATTAGAGATAAAACTGTTTCAGCTACTGTTTCTCAATATTATGTTTATTTATATTTTTTTGTATACATACATTTTTAAAGCTATTCTTGTAAATATTACAAGCAATAACAGAAGATCTTAGATATCATCCTATTTGCAATTAGTTTCATGTCTAATTATGTTGTGATCGTGTACATCACATGCATCTGTAGATATGATATGTATATAATTTGGATTATTCAGTGTATTATTCTCTTCTGGGTTGTTATCTTCACAACAATTCAATCGATATAACTCCCAAACTTTTTTAGGGGCATCTTTTCGACCTTCTAAATCTTTACGTTGAACTCTAGACCTGATATGGAATTTGGAACTGACCCCTTTATTTAATCCACAGGAGTAGATTGTTCTTGTTACATCAGCCATGATTGAGTACGAGTGATTAGTAATTTTTTTTTTTCTTATGTAGGGATGATTGAACTTTCAACCCCATTAGTTAGAACTGACGATAATAAATAACTAAGAAGAAAAATAAAAAGTATTTATCAATTTTACCCATGGCAGATAGAACAAGAACAATCTACTCCCTATGGGTTAAGTAAAAGGTTCAGTTCTGAATTTCATAACAAGTTCCTCAGTTCAAAAAGATGCACCTAAGTATGGTCAAAGGTTACGTTGGTCGATATGTTGTTAAACTAGCAACTGCACATCTGAAATATAATTTGTATACAAAACATTGTAGGAAGTTGATATTTGGTTGACTCGAAAAATCAAAACTGATTACATTGTTTCATTTACTGAATCGTTAATTCTCATCGCAGAGTGGGGGGGGCACTTTTTTTTTTTTTTTTTTTTTTTTCTTTTCAACTGTGGGTATGTATGAGAGGGGGGGGCATATTTTACTGATTCTCACCTGATGATGCGGTTCATTAATTGAAATTTTGTCCCCTGAAAAATGTGACTTTCATATCAAATTTGAACTTCCTGCAATGTCCGAGTGTGTTGTCTGATGATCGCCAAGTTTTAATTATATTTGCTACATCTTTTTAGTTTTTATTGTCACTTTTTTGTTTCTATTATTATTATTATTATTATTATTATGCTTGGTAGAAATTAAATTTTCCCAAAACGTACATGAAATGATACTTTATAATACTGCATTATGGGAATTTTATCTTGAATTAAGCAGATGTTTGTAGTAGGGTTTTACTTACCTATATATATATATATATATATATATATATATATATATATATATACATGCCCACTTGACATTTTTTTATCATGTCACTTAGTGTAATTTATTATGCTATTTAGTGTTATTTATATTATGCTATTTAGTGTAATTTATTATGCTATTTAGTGTTATTTATATTATGCTATTTAGTGTAATTTATTATGTTATTTAGTGTTATTTATTATGCTATTTAGTGTTATTTATATTATGCTATTTAGTGTTATTTATATTATGCTATTTAGTGTAATTTATTATGCTATTTAGTGTTATTTATTATGTTATTTAGTGTAATTTATTATGCTATTTAGTGTTATTAGGCTACTTTGTGTCTTTCTTACTCTCTTTTATTTTGTCCTTTAAATTTAAATTTCATTCATTTTTCTTTAATGGAACTCAACTTGTCTATTGAATTTCTAAAATTACATTAGATATTCACACTGAAAACTCTACGTAATGCTAAGTTGATTCACTTTACACATCATCAGTATAGATTAATTAGGAACTAAAAAAGATTCTTGTCCAAATAGCAGTTCATATTAATTCTTAAACTATTTTTTTGTCGCTTTCAATCCAACGGAGCTATTTACTGCGTAGATCAAATGAATTTATTTAGTTAATTTGAAAAATGACTGCACGCACAAGAAATTGAAACGGACTGATTGTATATATTACATGTTTTGATCGGACTATTGTTCTCATCTTGAGTGTTAATAATAATAATAATGATAATGCAACAAAAATATTTACCGGACCAGTAACATTTCTCCTTTCTTTTCCAAACAACGACCGACATGCCTGATGATGGTCGAAGGCCAATCTGACCGAAACATTGCACAAATAACACTCAAGTTGAGAGCAATAGTCTGATCAATATAACTAATATAAATCTAAATGGAGTTGAACTTTTTCCATTTTAAAATTCTGAACCAAAATATACATTTCTTTAAAAAAAAAAATATTACAATCAATAAACGAAACATTCTTTTGTCTAAGCCAAAAATTGGTTTTTGTTAAAATAAATCAACATATCACCATTGTCGGCTTGTAACAAAGATTTTTTCATGAATGATTTCTCAGGCACAATTCCTTCATTCCAAGAAGAATGCATTTATAGTAACCAGCATTTTTTTTTTTTCAACGTGCGTCATCCACAAACACTATTTCATTGTATCGAAACTCAACCAACTAGATGATAGTCGGAGCTTCTAACCATTTGACCATTTTCTAGCTGCTGTTGAGACGAAATCACAATGATAATATGGTAATTAAAAATCTTAAATTATTTTTGCTCATTGCTAAGTGGAAATCATTATTTCTTTCACCAGAGTGCTCTACTTATAGAGGAACCTCTCTCTCTCTCTCTCTCTCTATATATATATATATATATATATATATATATATATATATATATAGTTATACACAAGCATGTGTTTTATGTATGAGAGTACGAATATAGCTCTAATTGTTATGGAGTACTCACAAAATAAACTCGTATGGACAAAACAGTCCCCAGAATAAATGAATATATATTTATTTCCGTTTTATCTGCTTAGTTACACATGTTTCGGTTACCAAATCGTATCAACGATCCGATAATTTCATCAGACTTTACAGAAATAATTATTATGATTAGGAAAAAAAGATATTAGAAGAAGCACAAAAAAGGCGGGGTTTAAAATATTCAACCAAACACTGGTAGGAATAGAGGGAGAAAGGGTGGAAAAGAAGGGCGTAATATGGGTAACACTTTGAAGGCAGTGGTAGGGAGAGAGAAAGAGAGGGATAAGAAATAAAAGGAGAAGGAGCGAGACAAGCAGTTAATAATGTGCTGCTAACCTGTGGACTGTAGGTAGTTTGATACGTTAAAGACCTATGCGGCTAGGGAGAGGGGGGGCGTTATTTGCAATAACTAAGATACATCCTCTCAAAGTAAGCTTAGTTACATCCAACTTAAGTGCATTTCTCCATTTAAATGCATTGATTATTCAAGTTTTTGATGATTCATCAATAGAGTTGGAACATTCTTTTGTGCAAAAAGTCTTTACCAAACTCTTCTCTGAATATTTGGTCTATAATGTTGAAATTAGATATATAGGGTATTTGGACCAGTAGTACGCTTCTGATTTAGTTTTCAGTCAGCAATAATTGCTTCTAAGGGGTCAAAATTGAAAACAAAGACAGTTGACCTTGGCAGGAGTACTCTGCTCAACCTGTTTGCAGGTACAAATCTGCACTCATAGGTTAAACAATGTTACTTTTTAACTATTTATATGCATATGGGCATAGCTCAAAGGCTAAGAAATAAGGCTGCTAGGTTATATGTTCTGGGTTCAGTTCTAGCTGATGGTACACAAGTCATTTTTTATTAATCACTATTATATATTGGGTACAATATAATAATCAATAGGGATTTGATTCTATGTTAATAGATACAAAATCTGCATACATTAAGATATCATATTTAAGTGTATTTTACGACCAGGCAATGCCAAGCAGCCTGCTAGTATGTGCATAAAATTTGAATTTTAAAATGTTCATAAAAAATGTAAAGTACTCAACTATATTTCTCCTTCCGCCAGTTGTTTTAATGTCAAATACTTGAGTGAAAGATAAACTTCATCTTCATCATTCCATTCATTTCATGCGTACAGTTTTTTCAAGAATTCATATTTTTATTCATATCTCATCCCAAGACTTCATCTTCATTTGTACGTTGTCATCCTTTCTGTCGTATCGTCTTAAGTATCGTCTGTCTGTTTGTCTCTCCGTCTTCTGTTCATCATTTTGTTTGTCTCCATAGTTTTTCTTCATTCATGCAACACCTTTCCTCTGACTTAGCTGATTGTTTAGCAAATCTCCTACAACTAAAAAAAAAAAAGAGCATTCATGTTGTCTGCTTGTTTTTTTAAATGTTGTACAATTTTTCTTTTTTTGTTATCACACAAAAAAAAATGCATTTTTCTGCTTGTAAATCTGTGTTGCGCAATTTATGCACACAGCGGATGATGAAATATGAATGAGTTCTCATCTTGTTTCCATTTTTCATAATTTAAAGTAAGTAAAAAAAAAAAAAAAAAAAACTGTTTCATATCATTTTGTTATTGTTCATGAATATTTCTCCATTTTTCATTTCCCATCATTTCATTCAACACGTTTTTTCTTCATTTCATTCCACACATTTTTTTTCTTCATTTCATTCCACACATTTTTTTCTTCATTTCATTCCACACACTTTTTCCTTCATTTCATGTGAAAGAATGGGATTAACATCATTTTATTTTCTATTCTAACTTCTAACGTTTCTCACCTTACATCAAAATATAGACAAAAATAAAACTAATATACATATATGCATACACACACACACACACACACACACACACATATTATTATTATTATTATTATTTTATTTTATGTACCTGCATAAAATGTAAATATTTTCAATATTTACTTCGACAATGCTCCATATGAAAGTAGAGCTAGGTAGTAAGTTCTTAAAATATATATTGCCATTAAGCTACACAGAATTTTCCATGTTTCATCCTTGTGAGGATTCATCAGGCTATTGCACCATCAATTCCATGACAAATCCTCATGAGGATGAAACGTGGAAAATTCTGTGTGGTTTAATTGCCATATATATTTTCACAACTTATATATATCTTGAATTATACATTGAAAACATCTCCATATTAAAATCCTAAAACAAGGTATTTTTCTACTTGAGACAAATATGTTGCACCCTTTTGTCGTTTAATTTTCCGGTGTTTGTGTAGAATAGAATTTAAAAAAATGTATTTCAGGGGAGAAAAAAAATGACGTACTTACATGTCATGTCTAAATCAGAAAAAAAACAAACAAACACAAATACTATTATAAATTGCAGTTACTTCCCTTGAATTTTAAGAACTCTTAAACATTAACCAGTATGATACTAATTTCGGCATGACACATAAGTATGTAATCATGTTTTTACCTAAAATAGATTTATTTGAAATCCCTTTATACTGTACAAGCATTGTTATTTTTTAATCTTATATTTTTAAAATATATTTTATCTATATTTAATGTTCATCCATTTTATTTAACTATTTTTTTTTTTTTTGGAACTGCTTTGTTTCAATTGGACAATAAAATTTTAAAGAAATGCACTACATTCTTATACGAAACTGAATGAATAACAATCAGTGCTTTATAATCCAACCTTGAAGTTCAAACTCTGAGTAATCAGTCACGAATGACTGTGAAAGTCCAATGTCTTAGCTATCTGTAGTTCTTATAATTTAGGAGACATTTACCATATTAAATTCTGCTGATTAGTTTCTGTAGAGGATCCAAGCCGGTTAAAGGAACAATCTTGCATATTACCTTATATAGAAACCGTTTCCTTTTTAAAGTTCTGAATTTTTTTTTTTGAGATGCGGGCATATTACTTGTATTGATCAGACTATTGTTCTCGTCTTGAGTGTTATTTGTGCAATGTTTTGGTCAGATTAGCCTTTGACCGTTTTCAGGCATGTTGGTGGTTGTTTGGAAAAGAAAAGAGAAAAGTTACTGGCTCTTTAGATATTTTCATATTCTAGGAGTTAGTTTCTGTTTTATGGCTGTGGTTTCGTATGTATGAAATATTCCTTTTTCTTACATCAGAATGCTTTCCCCTAGCAGAATGAATATATATTTATATAAATATTAACATCCACAATCATGGAATCCTTGCATACTATGCTCAGGTACACTATAATTTACCAAAAATGCATGTGTATTGCATTTTAGATAATGTATAATGGTCAGGAAAATGAAGTGTGTATGAGTCATGATAAACAGGTGTGTGTGTGCATGTCTATAGAAGAAGTGAGGGGCATTGGGTGTAGTTTTTAAAATGATTGGCTAGTTAGAATCAAATATTGATTTCGTACATGCATTGCTATTTAGGTTTAACTTGTAAAAACTGACCAATTTCATTTTCTATATTAGATTTATATTTTTTGAAAATATAATTAATTGAAAGTTGAAGGACGTCGGATTTAATTTTTTTTAAATGATTGGCTAGTAGGAATCAAATATTGATTTAATAGATGCATTACTATATAGGTTTAACTTGTAAAATCGGACCAACTTGATTATACATATTCGCGGACCAACTTAATTATACATATTCGATTTACATTTTTTGAAAAAAATAATTAATTGTAATATTCTATGCTTTGATTGTCTTTTGTCCTAACCAAAGATAAAGATGTTATTTTGATCTTTTTCATCCTTTTTTTTTTTATAAAAAATGAATTACCGATTATCAAGGCCATAAAGCCACTCAAGAATAAGGGTTAATGAACTTATTGAACAGTGAGAACAACACCTTGATGAATGGAGACAATAGTTAAAAATTTAATTATTTAAGAGGACAGCTCAACAAGAATTGTTAACATTGGACTTGAAAATGACCATGTTGTAATCAGTAGGGAAGCAGATCTGTAGTATTGTGTTCTGCAGATAGATAGTTCTTGGAAAGAAACTTTTCTCGCGTCAGTTCTGTTTAGTTTTATGTACACAGAAAAGAAAATTATTTACAATGGTTATAGTGAGACGAGTTTTCGCGATAAATGTAATATCTTGTTGCTTCTAGAAACTGTTTTGGATTTCTTTGTGAAGTATCTTAATGATGTCGAGGTGATTTATTTTCGATTTTATTGTCTACTTTGGTTGACCGTACTAACCTGCAGAAGTTTAAATGTAATGTGAACAAACATCTTGCTGCTAAATTCTCCACAGTGTCCTGTTATATACGATTTCAAATAGCAGCCCCTTATGTTCCAAGTGGTAGTATGCCTTGTTTGAGGTTAAAAAAAAAAAAAAAGTTTTTTTTTTTCATATAAAGAAAAGCTCAACCGCCTTCTCTAGTGGTTGAGATGAAAAAAGATGCAATTATATTTGCTTCTGGAATCAACACAAGATGGCATTCCAATAATAATAAAAAAAAAAAAAAACATATACAAAAACAGAATTGCGTAAATTCGAAAGTTTGTTTGTAGGGTTGATGTTGTCTTGTTATCTCTCATCTCTGTACTCCAAATACTATTTTGGATTTAGCTTTCCATGTTTGTGGGTCTTTGATAGTGAATTTAACGTTTACCGAGGACACACTAATAGATTAATAAAACAACAAGAATTTTGTTAGATGAAAGCGCAATTTATAATATTAGTTCCAATCAAATTACTTGTATTCCCTGCACAACCCTATTTTATCTAACATATAAAGTTATCTTGCCAGATTTAAAAAATTCAAACTTCTGATTATCCAATTTTCATGTGCTAGTGTTGTACCATGTTATTGACAATATACCACACTTCACTACTAAGAAATTATTTAGTCCAGTCCAAACACTAGGTAGTAGTGAAACATTTTAAATAATTACCTACAAATCATACTCTGCATACATCAGTAAAAGAATTTTTTAGACTTACAATAGATTTAAGATTTTTATTCATGCTTCTTTTAACAAGGATAACAAATATAAAATGGGGATAACTCCAGTTTTGAATCGAAAAATACGATAGTTGTCTTCCTTACAACTAAGTTTTTTTTTATTTTTCTGTATTGATTTAATTAATAGAAAACTAATAAAAATGAAAAACAAAATGACTCTGTTGCATTCTGCGCAATGCTGGATAGGTACAGGTAATGCTATCTATCTATCTATCTATCTATCTATATATATATATATATATATATATATATATATATATATATATATATATATATATAATCAGTTAACTGTGTCTGTTCTACACATACATCCATAATGAATATTTTGGTTGCAAAAAGAAAAATACAAATACATACAAATACAGAAAGTTGGGATACTTATCTATATATATATATATATATATATATATATATATATATATATATATATATATATATATATATATATATAATTATGTTATCAAAGAGTAAATCTATAACAAAGCAAAAATAAATGTACCCTGAACTGCCTTTTTGAATCTTGCCCTGTGTGATATTCTCCTGACATCCGAGTTTCTCCCGACCACACTGTTGCACTGTGCCGACCTACTCCCTCCTCAGACAAAAGAACCACTATCTGGATTTGCCCGTCAAGCTTCCGAAGCTCACATCAAAGATCAACCAATTAAGGACAACACTCTTTGCTTTGGATACGCCTCACAAACAAAATGTATGTACGTATGTATGCCATTATATGTAAATGCATATTGGTATATGAAGGTTTTTGTGTATGTTAAAAATTAGAAATACACAATCTAACATATAAAGTTATCTTGTTAGATTCTCAAAGTCACACCCAAATAACATTTAAACTGATGAATTAAACTTTGCTTTTAACTCGCCAATTTTCATTTGTTATTGTTGTATCATGTTATTGACAATATAATAACATTTTTTTATTACAATTTCACTAAATATTTAGTCTGGCCCAGACGATTACTTATATGGAACATCTGTAAATAATCACCTAAAAATAAAATTCATATTAAGAAAAAAGAAAAAAAAATCGGTCAGATTTTAAAAGTTTTATCAAAGTAACATTTAAGTTGACAAATCAAACCTGGCTTGTGACTAGCCAATTTCCATTTGTTATTTTGTACCATGTTATTGGCATTAAAACAACATGCATCACTACAATTTATTTATTTTTTAATATTTAGTCCAGCTCAAACGATTATTAATAATGAGACCTTTTCAAATAATTACTAAAAAATAAGTACTATAAAAAAATGTCAGACCAAAATAGCATTTAAATCAAACTTTGCTTCTGGCCAGCTAATTTACATTTGTCATTGGTAATAAAATAACATTCTTTGTTAGAATTTTAAAACTGTTTGGTTTAGCCCAGACGACTACTGATATGAAACATATTTTAATGATCACCTAAAATTAAAAATCAGCAAGGGGCATAACTCATTTTAAGTTCAAGAATTTTAAGGAGTAAACGTGGAAACGAATGTGCTAGACAAATGTGTAAATGAGAAAACAAATGGAAACTTTGTCATAGAAAAGTAGACCACAATTGTGTAAGTAAATGTATACACACAATTGTGTAAGTAAATGTATACACACAATTGTGTAAGTAAATGTATACACACAATTGTGTAAGTAAATGTATACACACAGTTGTGTAAGTAAATGTATACACACAATTGTGTAAGTAAATGTATACACACAATTGTGTAAGTAAATGTATACACACAGTTGTGTAAGTAAATGTACACACACAATTGTGTAAGTAAATGTATACACACAGTTGTGTAAGTAAATGTATACACACAGTTGTGTAAGTAAATGTATACACACAATTGTGTAAGTAAATGTATGCACACAATTGTGTAAGTAAATGTATACACACAGTTGTGTAAGTAAATGTATACACACAGTTGTGTAAGTAAATGTATACACACAATTGTGTAAGTAAATGTATACACACAATTGTGTAAGTAAATGTATACACACAGTTGTGTAAGTAAATGTATACACACAGTTGTGTAAGTAAATGTATACACACAGTTGTGTAAGTAAATGTATACACACAATTGTGTAAGTAAATGTGTACACACAATTGTGTAAGTAAATGTATACACACAATTGTGTAAGTAAATGTATACACACAATTGTGTAAGTAAATGTATACACACAATTGTGTAAGTAAATGTATACACACACACACACACCTATTATTCTATTAGAGCTGTTTGACAATGTTAATAATATAATTCCGACATGGATTAGGAATGGCACCCAGCTGTCCAAAAATTGCCAATTTTATCATAAAATATCTTTAAAAGTGAGTACAAATGAGAGTATATCTTCGGACGTTCAACAGAGAAACAGTTCGTGGCCGAAGACATCGGGCACTTGTGATTGGCAAATCAAGATGCAAGTGATAGAAAATTGTGGAGACAACGAGTGAAAAAGTCTATTCTTATCATACAAAGTACATGAAATATTCCTTAGTTTTGAGATTGAGTTATGTCTGGGGGGAAAAAATCGCATTATAATAGTTCTGATTAGACATAAATTGCAATATTCTCATCAAATGACCCATCTCTTACTAAGGCGTCTCGTTTGACCCCCGGCTCTTGTTTTATACTTCATCTATCACTCTCTGTCTCTCGCCATTTTTATTTATGTGTATAAATATATATATATATATATATATATATATATATATATATATATATATATATATATATATCATTCAAAGCGATAGGAATGAAAAGTTTACCCAATAAAAGCAAGTGAAAAATTAAAACTAATATTAATATTTATATAGTACTCCCAATTAAAAAAAAAGCTCAATACAAACACAATTGGGAGTAGAGCTTATCATAATGAAAAGAAATCAAGACTGTAAATTAAAATTTTCAAGGGGATTTATTGTTTGACAGAATACTCCAAAAACAATTTTCAAGAAATCCTTATTCTGTGGAGTTTCAAAGAATGCTATTTCTCTCTTCAAAGGAAAGAAAGAAATTAGCCAATTTATTATTATAACCGAGCTAAGAATTTGCTGGTTATGGCATTCAATAAAACAGCACTTTATGATGGTTTATCATAAAATGTAAAAAGTACAAAAAGTATGTTCATATCAGTTAAAACATATTTTTTACACTTCATGATAAACCATCATAAAATGCTGTTTCATTGAATGCCATAACCAGCAAATTCTTAGCTCGGTTATAATAATAAATTGCTAATTTCTTTCTTTCCTCTGAAGAGAGAAGAATAGAATTCTTTGGAACTCCACAGAATAAGGATTTCTTGAAAATTGTTTTTGGAGTATTCTGTCGAACAATAAATTTAATTGTAAATTTCTGTTTGCAGTCTTGATTTCGTTATTTATATATAGCTTGCCTATGAATATTAGTTTGCTAACTACTTTACTTTGAGAGTAAGGGCCATTCTTGGAAACTCCATGGAATAAGGAAAATTTAAACTTTTCAACTTGTATTCTTTGTTGAATGATGAATTGTTGTAAATTCCAATTTACAGAGGTTAAACTAAATCTGTTATATATAGCCAAAGATAATTAATTTCCGAAATATAAAAATAGAAACACTCCAGACAACAACCTGTAGTTGGAGAAGAAAAGAGATGTGTAATGAGCAAAAAGAAGCTCATTTGGAATTTTAGTATTTTATTTCTTTTCATATTTGACTGGCTTTACAAACTCTTTTTACTGATTCAAACAATTTAATCAGATTTCAATGGGTGACCCAACGGGTTACATTTTTTTTTTTTTTTTTTTCTAGTATATATATTAAGAGTCTCATGATCCATTGGGCCGCAATCACTACTGCTATTTGTTAATTTGATTGAAAAATTCATAAACTGTGATATATCTCACAATAAATTAGATGGTGACACTGAATTTAAAAAAAAAAAAAAAATCACTCTTTAAATTTTCAAAGACGGTAAAAAATATTATGGAGAGGTTGAATCAGCATAGATGATAGAATTATATAACTAAAAGATAGATGAGTTCAGTAAATTGTAAATTGCTGCAATTTAGAACAATTAAAGAGATGTTTTTTTAAATGTAACTCGATCTAAAAACTGAGGAATATTTTAGCATGTATTTTGTGTCATTAATATATATATATATATATATATATATATACACACACACACATGAAACAAACTCAGCTTTAGTATGATGATGATGATTATGATGATATATAATTGTTTAATCTTGTAAGTTTCAAATGCCCGGTGAATTATTTGTTCATATTTTTCTTTGATTTTGTTATGAAATTTAAAAAAAAAAAACAAAGAACAATTCATACAGTGAAATTATACTATGTTTATTTAGTGTTTAGAATATAATCTTTTGAACATATTCAACTCTGTTCATTTTTCTTTTAACCTTTTTGGTCCCACTGTTTCATAAATAGGACATTAAATAATTTCTTTTAAAAATATATAAGACTAGCCTGGGTGCCTGTCACTGCCTAAGTGTTTGGAGATGTGTGTTGAGCCAAAAAAAAAAAAATGGTGATAATAGGCAAGCAGGCTCGAACCTACACCGCGAAGGAGGAAAAGAATGTGAAAAAAAAAAAAAGTGACGTCTTTGCCGTTGCGTCTATTTCCAAACCGAAAGTGGCGAAGCTTTAAATTAAAGCTAGTCAATCGAAAATAGGGGATGACTTTCGAAAATATTGTCGAAAAAAGCGATCCCTCCTTGTAGAAAAGTGCCTAGATGAGGGTAAAGGAATTAATATTTTGGGCCAAGTTTTCGATATTTGTCGTCCGATGGGTCGAGCTTTAAAACGATACCGATCTCATAAAAATCCGTCGCCTCTGTCGAAAGTTTAGCCAGACATACACATATATATATATACATACATACATGGGCTTTTTGGTCAAGATCAAAGTGTAGTATCTGTTCCGGCAGATACTGCAAGCAAAGGCCATATGTGGAGGAAACCTCACATATAAGACCTTGGTCAATGTAGGGGCAACCCTTCATACCAATTGTCACTATCCAGCTCTCCTACTCCCCGGGGAGTTGGTCCCCATTTCCCCTTCACTCCTCACTTTAAAAATCGGCCTTGTGCCTAATTTGCTCGGTGGGGGAGCAAATAAATACCTCAAAGTGTAGTATCTGTTCTTCAGATACTGCACTTCCACTTCTTGTTCTCTTTCGATGAAGGAGCAGTCCTTCACGACTGAGACAATTTTTTTTATTTTTGTACCTTTTCTCCACGTTAAAAAACGACCCTGGTGTCTAACTCTGTCCTGTGGGGAGGCATTGTAAATAGGTACATACATACATTTAAGAAGGTGAGATTTATATAATAGATAATATATAATAGTCCTTACTGCATAATTATTTTGAAGAAAAGATAAAATTCATCAACTTCTCTTCAAGAGCTGTTGGAACCCGCTTCCAAATTCTTATAAAACTTGTTAAAATTCTATTTGTTTGATAATGTATGCACTTATATAAATGAATCTTACATTAGTAAGCAAATAATTTGTTGCAAAAAGTGCAATGTAACTCTTTGCGTGAACTGTTTTGCTCTTTACCCATAATGTGTAAATTTCATCTTGAATGTATAGGCTCTTGATTTCTAAAATATATTGCACACACCCAGTGTCTTATAGGAGAGTCAATATTTCGCTTTTTAAATAAAATAAATAACCCTTTTCCTGTTTAGTCGTTACACAAAGTTTCAACGCAATAGTAATAAAATTAGGTACCCTGCCACTAAATGGGTTGAAGCAACATTCCAATTTCAATCTACATATCCACTTGAACAAATAACAAAACTATTTTACTTATCAAGTTTGATATTATGTAGTTTTCTGGCTGCATGTGCTACATCTGGATGTGCTAGTATTTATATATTTTTTATATTCGCAAATAAAGATAGACATGAATTATTAGTTTTTCGTAGCTGCATTGTTTCATTACAGCAATTAGAAAATCTTTTGCTGTTGGGCAGAAATTGTATATCGTGCTTGAAATCATATTTATCATATAACTAGTCATTCGGTTTTGTATAATATTAGCTAAAACTATTTATATAGTCTTGGAAGTTTTTAATCTTTAAAATTATACAAAAAAAATATATATATTTTTTATCATTCGTTAGAAAACTATTTAGTCAGTAAGTCATTTAATCACCTGCAATCACCGCATCAACTTGCTCTCTCAAATTCACTATAATACCAGAAATAATTTATTTTTTATTTTTATATATATATTCATTTTTTCAATAAGGGTATGGGGGTGAGTTCTCACTTACCCGACACCACTAATTGATGTATCACCCTTATTATGAATAAATGAATCAAACTAGGTTTATTTTCACCTATAACAGAATTTGAAACGTTCCAACCTCTAATGCGAAAGATTAACTGTACGTATCTGCTTGTAAAATCTGCCTATGAAAGTTCTCCTTCATTTACGGACCATTTGTCTTCACCTCTTTAAATAAATATATTTAAATTTTACACCGTGATGAGCATTCTGATATTTTTTTTTTTAATCTTTGCACATTCTCTGTCTCTCTCTACATATATTAATGTAATTAAATACTACCAATAATATCTCAATCTTTTGTTTTTTTTTTCTTTTTCTTTATAGTTTTTTTTTTTCTTTTTTTGCCTGTGCTTTATTACTTTTGGCTCAATACTAGTGCGTATTCCCAAAACCAAATCAGTTTTATATATGAGATTTAAAAAAAAAAAAAAAAATTTTTTTTTCTTTTAAATTCCACCTAAAGCTTCAGCTTGGCGTCACCATTATTTGAATTGATTGCATTTAGTTGTCAAAAAAATATGTCTCTTTTGCTGGGTATGGTTGTCATATTTTGCATGGGTGACGGCTTGTGCGCAGCTTACACACACAAACATGTTTTGCTCATATTTATAAATTCCTCGTCTCATTTTATTGAAAACTTGGCATTGCTTGGGAATCTTTTACGTTTCTTTTTTTTTTTTTCTTTTTTTTTTTTTCTTTTTTTTATATTAACAATTCAATTAAAAAAAAAATTGATTTTGAAAATTAATTTTAATTATTACGGTAATACTTCATCATTAAATTATTAATTGAACCAAATTATTATGAAACCAGAACTAATTTGCCTTCCCGAGGCTGCTACGAAGAAGATGGGCTCTCTATACTGTGCTAGAAAGCTACTTACGCCTGAAAGTATCCTGTATCTCTACAAGGCCACCATTCACCCATGTATGGAGTATTGTTGTCATATTTGGGCTGATGCATCTGCTTATTAGTCTCTCGCTCTTGGATAGAGTTCAAAAGAGAGTCGCCAATCTGATAGGTCTTGAACTGTCATCAAAGCTTCAATCTCTGTCCCATCGACGAAATGTTGCATTCCTCTGTCTGTTCTACAAGTATTTTAATGGTGAATGTTCTGATGAACTACAAGCCCTTGTATCCCTTCAGCGTAAATACCCTTGACAAATCTAACAAGCAGCAAAATCCCACCCCTACGCAGAGATCCCTAGATGTAAGAAAGCCTTCTACTCTAATAGTTTCTTCCCCAAAACTGCTAGACTTTAGAACTTCCTTCCGGGTTCCTGCTTTCCCAACTGTACTGACATGCAGAAGTTCAAGTGTAATGGGAACAGACATTTTGCTGCTCAACTTCCTTCATAATACCGCTGCAACTTATGTCCCCGATAGTAGCTCCCTACATCAATGTGGCACTGTGCCTTGTTTGGGGTGAAAATAGGAAAAAAAGAAAAAATTTTTAAGATAATACTATGACTGGATGCAAATGGCTTCCAAGCTTAATCTTTTAATGCATAATCTACTGTACAAAGGAAAACTGTATGTGTGTATGTTCAACTAAAACTTGAAAAATACACAACAAACATCTACAAATTTGGTATCTTTTTAATCAACATAATCCCAGATGTATAATATATAAAAATTTAAAAAAAAAAAAAGGTTAATTATTTTTGGGTCAAATGGCCATTTATATCATTTAATGCCATCGAGACGTAAGATCTTTTAATGTTATGTATTCCAGCTACTAAGAAAAAGGGAATTAACTGATTTTTTTTTTTCACAGAGTTATTAACCTTACACCAATTCTAGTCATATGTGTATGCCCAGACAGAGGACTGGGCTGAGTGAAGAAGAAAGAAGTAAAAAAAAAAAAAAATGTGTAATTATAAAAGTTCTGTTTACATGAGAAGTACAAACACAATGTAATGAAGAAATAAGTTGATTTAAATGAAGGAAGTTTTTTTTCTTTTGAGAAATGTCAATATTTTAGACGATTTAAAAATATAATTTGTTCATTATACGATTCTGATTATTTCTTTAAAAGTTATCTTTTTTTTTAATAAATTAAAAATAAGTTCATGGTTAAAATATGCAGTGAAAAATTTACAGTACTTTCTAGTGCAAATTAGTTTTTTTTTTAAACTTTATCTAAATTTAAATTGCAATTTTACAAATATTTTTGTCTAGTGTGAATTATTTTTTGAAAAGTTTGTCTAAATTTAAATTGTAATTTTATAATTTTTTTTTTTCTAGTGTGAATTATTTTTTGAAAAGTTTGTCTAAATTTAAATTGTAATTTTATAGATATTTTTTTTTCTAGTGTGAATTATTTTTTGAAAAGTTTGTCTAAATTTAAATTGTAATTTTATAGATATTTTTTTTTCTAGTGTGAATTATTTTTTGAAAAGTTTGTCTAAATTTAAATTGTAATTTTATAAATTTTTTTTTCTAGTGTGAATTATTTTTTGAAAAGTTTGTCTAAATTTAAATTGTAATTTTATAAATATTTTTAAATGTAGACTATTTTATTCATTCTATACATGCACAGCCATCAGTCTATCTTGGGAGTTTAAATGGCAAACAAATTCTTTGAAGAAATGAGTAGTTATGGGAAACTAATGTTGTACACATAAGTTTGTCTCTCATGTAATAGGTATGCTTTCATGTTTCAAGAAATGTTTTTTTTTTTTTTTTAACCTCCAAATATTTTATATTTATCTAGACAATAGGCGGATTGTTATGGGGGAGAAATTAGTATTTTTGAATAACAAAGTGTACTGGTAGTTGTAAGTGTATCAGTGTGCAATTCAGTTAATACCGGTGTCAGGTAATATAGTTATAATGGTCATAGAAGTACCCGGTCCTGTTTAGGAGAGTGAGAGGACTTTTCAGGTAGAGGGGGGAATATATCCTACTTCGTCTTTAGGTCTTGGAAATCGTGATGATATCGCTCCTAGGAAATAAGATTTTATTATAACTAATAAATGTGTCTGTAACAGCGTTCATAAGTTATATAAGATGGTGAGTAAAAGTTTAGATGAAAAAAAATTGTATGTGGCATCTGTCATTGCAAATGGATCATAATTTGGTCCAAAGGGGAATTTCTGTGATCAAATTATTATATAGAAGATTTA
The DNA here is from genome assembly GCF_053919585.1 of Euprymna scolopes. NCBI lineage: Eukaryota > Metazoa > Mollusca > Cephalopoda > Sepiida > Sepiolidae > Euprymna > Euprymna scolopes. Next base: position 38,914,171 of record NC_136511.1, read on the forward strand.
TCCAGACATTCTTTCCCGGCGTTGTCTGGGAGTTTATGCTTTAATTTTTGTTTATTATGTTGGGGCAAGTAGACGTGCATTTTGTAAATGAAAATAAAAATATAACTAACTACGTACCCAAGTGAATATAGATGCCAGTGTTAATTTCTAGCAAATGGTCAGTCTCTGTAAATTTTCTTATTGAAAGAATTATTGTGTCAGATAAAATATGTGAATGATAAAGGCAATTGGAATTTTGATTTTTCTTTTGTTTTATTCTGACAAATAGCATGTAGTGATAATTTTTAAACATAACTGGCTAATCAGAATCAAACATCTATTTGGCTGGTGCATTGCTGTTTAAGTCTGACTTTGAAATCCGATAAGATAACTTTATATGTTAGATCACAATAATACTCATTTATTTTGATATCCTGTTCAACTAATCATTATCAGTTGATTTTCACTTCTATTCCATTCTTCTTTCGTTATATCAGGTTTTCTTGATAGTATGATAAGACCACTAGAAGCCCACATATATATATATATATATATATATATATATATATATATATATATATATATAGTCATCCATATACAGTATTGTTTCGCTGTATCCCAGCTCATTAGTGCAGCTAGACTAGCAACTACTTCAGTTGAAACTCGATTGCCAAAATGACAGTCAGTGCTTATTACCATTACACTATTTGGCTGCTGCTGAGTTATTATGTGAAATTACAATGTTTTAAACATTGTCCAAGCGCCTAAGCTCTATTTGTTTACACAAAGAGCATTGCTTTTTATGCTAGCTGCAGTTTGTTATTTCGCTCCCGAATATGTTCAACCTAATATAGAGAGCATTTTATAGTCATCTACATACAGTACTGTTTCGCTGTATCACAGTTCATCAGTGTGGCTAGATTAGCAACTACCTCAAGCCAGGATTGAAATGTATGTATGTAAATAGAGTATCCTATACCTCTACAAGGCCACAATTTGTCCATGTATGAAGTATTGTTGCCACATCTGGGCTGGTTCTCTCCCTCTTGAATAGAGTGCAAAAAAGGGCCTCCAGTCTAATAGGTCCTACTTCGTCAAGCTCGAACCCCTGTCCCATCGCTGCAATGTTGCATCTCTGTGTCTGTTTTACAAGTATTTTAATGGAATGTTGCACTTGTGCCCCTTCGACGTACATATCCCTGACAAACCCGCTTAGCAACAAAATCTCACCCCTTCACTGTTGAGGTCCCTAAATGCCAGAAAGCTTTCTACTCTAATAGTTTCTTTCCTCGAACAGCTAGACTTTGGAATTCCTTTCCTGCTGCCTGCTTCCCTAACTGTACTGATATGTAGACGTTCAAACCAACATCTTAATCTTTCTTAGCCATGGTCCCAATTAGTAGCCCCTCACGTCCAAGTGGCAATATGCCTTGTTTTGGGGTGAAGGTGAGTAAAGAAACACAAACAAAATGGCATATTCACATCGACACACCTGTTCTCATTAGATAACCAAATTTGAGCAACGTTAAGCCTGGCCAATATCAGATGAGTAACTATTTGGAAATACCAGGTGCTGTATGTAGGAGAACATTGACACTTCCAGCAGCTCCTGTATCCCACCTGGCCTACAGCTATCTCGACCCTGTACTGCCGCTGGACCAGGCTTGTTGGGACGAGAGAGGGAGGCTGGCTCTGTGCAAACTAGTTTCACTTAAAACAAACTCCCAGCACATGTCATCCCTCATCTTAGGATGGTCAGACGATCTCGTTGTTCCAACAGACAAACTCCTACCAATGTATTCATAAAGTTGTGCCATTTGGCATACTCGCATTAAGATTGAAAGGCCAACTTCTTCTTCATGATCCTGCAGGATGATGCGGCACAAGGCCAGAAAGACGGCATTCCCTGATAGGTGCACATTTGGCGATTTGCAATAAACCAACCTCTTTTTAATCGGAAAAAGTAAAGCCCAGAAGGATGCACTTCCTGTCTTATACCTCACACCGACAGAGCCGATCAAGCTGATGCCACAGTAGCCCAACTGTTGTTTAATTGATTGTCATAGGTGTATCCTCGACTTGTAAGCCTTTTGATTTATCAATTCTAATATACCCGCCTATATTTATGCAATTGATATCCAAAAATAAACAAATTTGCATACTCCTTTGCAAAAAGAACTCTCATTAATTAACTATTCGGGGTTTTTTTTTATTCTTTTCTTTGATGATTGCTTTCATTTTACTAGTTCCACAATTCTATTCACCCAATATTGAGTAAAAAGTTATCTTTTGAGTCAATGTAGGGGGAGGGGGGTCTTGGTTTCCTCATTTTTTCCGGGCAATGCCAGAACACAGGCTCCACTAGCATGGTATGTTTAAGTTTGTTGTTCTCTCTTACAACATATGAATCATTTTGTCTTATATGGAACTTTAAATTCTGATTTTGTCGGATTATTTTATATATATATATATATATATATATATATATATATATATATATATATGGATATTACTTACCGTTACTTTCCGTTGTGATATCTTCATTTTTCGAATCTGAATTTGCGGTCCTTCTGTTTTCTACCTCTTAAATAAAACAATAGCGTTGTTGTGTCGTAGTTGTTGTTGACAAACTCTGGTGACGTGCAACAATTTCTTTGATTTATTTATTTATTTTTACTTATTACTTTTTTTTTCATCTTTTCTTATTTACTTTCTTCTTTCTTTCTGTTTCTGCTGGGCTGCTGCTGCTATTACTGCTAATAAAGATGATGCTGATGATGCCTTTTTTTTCATTTATTTTATGTTTGTATCTTACACAACTTGAGTTTCGAATGGTGTGTGTGTGTGTATATATATATATATATATATATATATATATATATATATACACACACACACACACACACACAAAGGAGTTTGTTTAAAGGAAAATAAATTTCCAATAAAAATGAAATGTTAGTGCATGGATAACAAACTAATTAAAAATATTGACACAGAAAAATGCTTAAAGAATTCATTGGCTCTGATATCTCAATTTGATTGCTCAACTTGTAGTCATTGAAAGTGAACTTTATCAAGGTGAACTCTGGTTTTATAATACAGAGAATGAGAGAAGAGTATTAAACTGTGAGGAAGGGGGAGAGTGGATAAAGTTTTTTTGTTGTTGTTTTTTTTCCCCCATGACTAAGCCTTGACCAATCCAAATTAAATACCAGAGCCAATGAACTCTTTAAACGTGTGTCTGTGTCAATATTTTTAATTAGTTTGTAATTGTTTGTCATCTCATCCATACACTAAACATTTTATGTATGTATGTGTATGTATGTGTGTATATATATTCGAATATATATATATATATATATATATATATATATATATTCGAATATATATACAATATATTCGTATATTTGGGCAGCATTTTTCCTTTTATGCATGTTTTGTTGAACAGCAGGGATAATTCCTGTTTGTTTCTCTTGCGATCCGTTATTTTTCCATTTGGCGGGCCAATGTTCGAACGTTCTGTTCAAGTGGAAAAAGAAATTTGCCATAGTTGAGAACTCTGTTCAACGAAATGTGTATATATATATATATATGTACATATTTCTCTTCGTTTCTTACACTTCAATCTTTATTTTGTTCGGATGTCCAATTTCTCAGTGTTTCATCATTTTTTTTTTCGTCCATCAAATCATTCAAAAATAAAATCAAACAACACAACTGCTCATATTAAATGATCACACATTTCTAAAAAAAACAAAACAAAACAAAAAAAAACATTGTTGTATTTTCTTTTGCATTAATTTGACTAGAAAACACAAAAAAAAAAAAACAAAAACCAAAAATGAAATATAATTATAAAATATTAGAATTCTTCAAGTCAAACAGAAATATTTTCAAAATTCATTTTAATGCTTGACACTAAATTGATTAAAAGTAAACAAACAATAATGTGCGATTAATGTGGAATCTTCACTTACAATGTTTACAAATACTTGGTTTTCGAAATCAAGGGAAATAATTAATTCTTGATTACTTCCCTTTAATCTTAACCGAATATTCAGTGAATTAGCGAAAAAAACAAAAAAAAAGTTTTCTTAGCCGGAATAAGTATTTTCAGAAAACTTTAAGCAAAATAAAATATATTCATGCCAATAACATAGTGTAAGGGAAACATGAAAAAAAAATAGGCTAGTCTGATTCAAGCATCGATATGTCAGATGGATTGCTATCTGTGGCTGACTTTGAAAATCCGGCAAGATAAGTTGATATTTAGGTAGACATTAAAAAAAAAAAAAACTGTTCTACTAACCTGAAAAATTCTAACCTTTTTAAATAAGCTTATAAGTGTGTTAGCATTTTCCGTCTAAGAATTATTAAATACTTGAACCAACGTTTCTTTTTTAAGGTTGATTTAACAATTTTAATAGACTTGAAAATAATCACAATTTAAAAAATATATATACTTAATAACCATCCCATTGAATATTTAAAACATAAATCCTCAAATAATGACCTTTACCTACATTTTCCAATAACTTATAGATTTTATCCAAACTTTTCTAACAAATAAATTAGGCAATTTAATTAACGCTATTAATAAAATAGGAAGTATTTGCAACCGGAGGGTGAGGGGGGGGGGAACAAATTACAGGTTTCTGTTTCTCCTTGATCTAATTTTCTTTATTAGATTATTAATTTTGTATTTACTAACTTTTGTAGGAGTTAACTCCCTTTGCAAAAAAAAAAAAAAAAGTCCAATTCCGGAATGCCTGAATTCTCTCTCCATCCCCTACGCCCGCCAACATATTTTTTTTTACAACTTTGCCATCTGCCAGCTTTTTTTTCTACTACTCCTCCTCCGACTTAAATACAACATAGTCTGCCAGTACACTAAAGATCGATATCTCCCTCTTCAGAATCCATCTCATCTCAAATTTATAGACGAGTCCATTATTATTATTATTATTATTATTATTATTATTATTATTATTATTATTATTATTATGCCTTTGTTTCCTTTAAAGGCAGGCTTTTTTTTAGTTAAATGTTTTCCTTGTTGCCTGCTATTGTATTTTTTCTATAAATGAAATTCTTCCACAGCCATCGGAAAAAAATATTTTGCTTGTTTTCTTATTTTTTAATCTATGTAGTGTAGATTTTAGATCTAACATTCTTATACCTTCTGCGTTATCAGATACTTCAGTCCACTGCTTCACACAATTACAAAACCAAAAACTACCAAAAAACCCCCTTTTTTTTTTTTTTTTTTTTTTTTTTTTAAGCCTTGCCTACATTACATAGTGTTCTATATTACAGACCTCTCCATGGAACAGACGATAAATCTAACTGGAGGCTTATTAACAAATGTTAATCAGCAGGAGCAACTAAAAGAAAAGTTGTTTTTCATTAGGAACCAAAGATTTCTAATCTGAAAATATTCAAAGAAATATTTACATTTAGGTTATGATTTTCTAATTCAATCAAAGTAAGTATACACTTGAGTTTACTTTGAGTTGCTGTATGACCTTTTTTATTATTCTAAAATATTTTCAGAATATGTCCAGAATTCCTAGTCTATTAAAAACAAAAATAAAGAAACATCTGTATGTTGTACATATTTGTGATGGAAAGAAAATTTCATATTCCAAAAATTATATAAATTGATCAAGTAGTTTTATTTTTTATTAAAAAAAAAATATATATTTTTAAGCAAATTTCAGTATTTCCATGTCTCCATGTTAAAAATGGTTTTCTAAAATCTTGCCAGTTTGAATTATTTTTAGTTATCCCCCCTTGTTTTCAAGATGGTGTCACGATATCATCACTGTTCGCTTAGTCACAAAATTTGATTTTCTTTATAAAAATAAAACTACCTGATAAATTTACGTGATTTTCGGAATACGATATTTACTTTCTGTCAAGTTTTTTCTTTATTTTTGCTTTTTAATATCTAGGGAATTCTGGACAAACATTATTTTCAAATAGAGTCGACTTAATTTTCATTCCAAAATGTCTGAAAATTAATCATTTTGTCAATAGGCCTCCAGTCATGTTCACTGCGCCATAAATTGGCCTGCGATGGAGAATGCTATGCTACATCCATTCACACATGTTCTGCTTTTTAGGTACAAGTTGAATCTTTCTCGACAGACACACATTTCCAAGCGTCCTCACAAAAAACACCAGAATCCTCCAGATGTCGTATTCTCTATCTCTTTTATTTCTTCCGCAGATCCTGACCCAATCTTTCATTTCTTCCATGATATTCTTCTCGCATAGTTTTTTTTTTTTTTTCAAAAATAATCACAAACATTGTTGCAGTTTTTGTATATGAAATGACAGATGACGGATGAAGTATTTTTAAAAAAATTTTATTAAGTATTCAATTCGGATTAATTAGACTATGGTTCTCATCTTGGTTGTTAGTTTCACAATATTTAGGCGGATGTAACCCCCAACCCTCTTTTTGGTGCATCTTTAAGGCAAACAAAACAACCACATTTGGAATTTTAAACTGAACTCTTTTATTTAATCCATTAGAGTAAATTGTTTTCCTTTTGTCAGCCATGCTCTTGTGTAGAATTAAATACAATCTGGCAACCAAGCGCCATAAGTAATAGTTTAGAACATCATTTATATATGTAGAGCAGCAATGCTGATGAGCTGTAGAGCAGCGAAACACGTGTACGTAGAGTACTTTTTTAAAAGTAAAATAAAAGTAAATAATATATATACACATGCACACACAATGAATCCAAAAGTTTGAAGTTTTAATCGATTCGCATCAATAAATTTTCATTATATTATGCCTTACACGTGTTTTCTTCTACTGTGAAAGATCACTAAACAGCTCTTCAGAAAGAAAGTTTAATTATATGCAATGAAAACAAGAATTCGAAAAAGAAAATGGAGACCTGTAAAGTCTGCATAAACGTAAATTTAAAAAGACTAACTGTAATGTTTATAGACATTCTCCTCAAGTTTCAAAAGGATTTAAAATGTGTGTGTGTGTGTGTGTATATATATATATATATATATATATATATATATATATATAATAAATTCCACAGCCAAACAACGTCGCAGCTCACAAGAGCCATGACAGTCAACAAACCGGAAGTCCAAGACTCAAGTTTCGGCCTCAAATGAGGGCGAAACTTGAGTCTTGGACTTCCGGTTTGTTGACTGTCATGGCTCTTGTGAGCTGCGACGTTGTTTAGCTGTGGAATTTATTATATACAATCTCTCACATTCTGAAAATCATATATATATATATATATATATATATATATATATATATATATATATATATATATAATACTTACAGTGTTTCATCAGTGCAGGAAGTCATGATTACCGCCGTTCAGGAGATTCAAACCCGACCACAAAGCCATCTCTGACTCCATTAGCAAGGAAAAAAACATTTGGCAAACCTTAACCATGACAAGAAATATAGTTGAAATTAACATTTGTATAAAGCATAAATGATATGATTTTAACATGATCTGCACATGTAAGCTTAAGTGACGGACTTAATTCTATTTCAACATACAGTGACTGACAATAAAAACCGAGTTCTTAAAGGGGCTGACATAATTATTACCATAATTATTTTAATATCTACAGACACTAGTGTTTCATACTTTTGGGAATCAGTGCAAGGAGTCATTTATATATATATATATATATATATATATATATATATATATATATATTGTGTATATTTTGGCAGCATTTTCTCATTTAGACAAATATTATGGAATAACGGAATTATTCTGTTTTACAATTTTCCTTTTTATCTTCTCCAATCTCCGAATAGTATTTTTTGTGTTCTACTCGAAATTCTATATGTTGGATCGATAATAGCGAGCACGTGACTAGGAAAAAATGTAAATATAAGTAAATTAAAAAACAATCTCTACATTTATTTCTACAAAACGCCTGAGGATGATAGAAGTACTTCTGTCGAAAGCGCTCGCGATTATGGATCCAACATATACAATTTCGAGAAGAACACGAAAAGGACTATTCGGAGATTGGAGAAGATAAAAAGGAAAATTTTAAAACAGAATAATTCCGTGCTATTCAATAATATTTGTCTAAATATATATATATAAATTAAAGACTCTCACCTCTATTTGTGTTTCCTTTTCGAATAATAAAAATGTTTTTAACTCTTACTAAAGTGTTTCTCAACATATTTTATTAAACCTATGTACTTATATATATATAAGAACAAATACTTAATAAAACATGTTAAAAAACACTTTGAAAAAGAGTTAAAAACATATTTAATTTTAAAAAAGAAACACTAAATAAATGGATAGTCCTTAATCTGTGGAATTTCGAAGAAATACTTTCCTTCTCATCAAAGGGTATGTTTAGCAAAATGTGAGATCGGATTTTGGTTGCAAAAGTATTTAATGAAACTACAAGTAAGTCTTACTTGGTAACAAAAAGTGAAGCAGAGGGAATAGGGTGAAGAAAAAGGTGATTTCACGTGAATGGATAGTCTGGTGAAGGGTAAAATATCCAATAACGGTAAAATCCAAAAAAGTTGATTAAATTTCCATTTCCACAAGTAAAATCCAAGGGAATCGCGTAATTGGAAGATGGTCCAAAGTAATCCAAAAGGCAGAAATCCGTGGAATAATTCACAAATTCACTAGGAAAAAGTGAATGAGTTCAAATAATATTATTAAAAGAAAGATAAGATGTGCGTAGAAAAAAGAAATTGAATAATTTAAAACACGACTGTCAAGGCTGGGATTTAAGAATATATATATATATATATATATATATATATATATATATATATATATATATATATATATATATATATATATATATAATTTGTAGTAATGTTACACATTTGAAAGAGAATAGGTTTAAAGCTCCCAAAATAAATACCTACTAGATTTACCTACATGAACCTGTGCTGCAACAGATTAAAGGTGTTGAATATAAAGTTCTATTCTAAGGGACCCTCTTTTGGAGGTTGATGGTTCAATCCTCACTACAGGTTATAATATTTAAGGATAAAAATAAAGATTACACTTCCAGCCGACCCTGACTGACAGAACGAGAATAATCTAACCATGTTGGTTAAAGAGTTCAGTTTGAAATTCTGTATAGGCTGTTGAGTTTAACAAAGATGCACTTGAAGACAGTTGAAGGTTACATCAGCTGAAACGTTGTGAAAATAACAACCACAATGAGAACAGTAGTCCAAATGATAAAAATAATGAATCCTCATCTTAAAAATTCCACAACATAAAAAAAAAAAAAAAAAAACCCATAAAAATTACTGCTTTTTATTAAAACGATAATTTTTGTTTTTCAAACTCACAACCGTGAACTGGGTCACTTTCAATTATTTTTTTAAAAATTTCAGTTAATTTACCTGAAACTGTAACATTTTATTTTTTTACTGAAATGAATTGCATTCTTATGAAATTTCCAATAAAAGCATTAATAATTAATTATTGGCTTTCATCTATGAATTAGAAGTATTTTTTTTTATTAAAAAAATAATACGCAATTTTACTTAAATTTTTGAAGAAGAAAAAGAAATGAAAAATTCTTGCTTTTAAAGTAAACTATTCATATATCCGAAAATTTTATAGAAAAGCAGTTTTTTTAATTTTTTAAACGGTCATTTTTATTAAAAAAAAATTTTTTTTTTTGGTTTACTGCTTTCATGTTTGTCAACATGCTTATGTCTACATTTGACTTTTTGCATCTTAGTCTTATTTCTTTTCACTCCCCCCCCGTCCCAAACTCTGTCTGCCTCTCTCTCTCTCTCTCTCTCTCTCGTGCACACACACACACACACACTTTCTCTATTTCTGTCATTATTTCTCTTCCATCCACTCTCTTCATTTGATTCTTTCTTTCTCTGTCTCTTACACACACACTCTTTATCTTTCTCTCTCTTTTCCCCTCTACATTTTTCTCTCTTCCCCTCTATTCTTTTTTGCATCTTTTTCTCTCCCTCTTCTCCTCCATTTCCTCGCCATTCTTTTTGCATCACGCAAACAACCAAACTACAAAACCATAATTTTGCATGAAACAAATCTTCATGGCTTATTGCTTATGAGTTTTTTTGTTTTAAATTTTAAATTTCATCCATTAAACTTTTTGTTCTTCTCTACTTCTATTTATTTCAATTAAATATTGCAATCATGGAATGTATTTTGTGTTTTATTCTGTTTGCAGTAGTGCAGCATGATGCGTACTTTTGCTTATGTGCGTTTTTCTTTGACTCTAGCAGGAATGGCTTTCTTTCAATTTTTAATGCTCATACGGAATCCATTTTTTTTTTTACTTTTCACATTTTATCAAAATATTTTTCCGTTAATATGTGATCACTATCATCATCCTTATTATTACCATCATCATCATTATCATCATTATATCCTTATTATTATTATCATTATTATTATTATTCATCTCATACAATGATGTATTTACAGCAGGACTAAGCCCTTACACAACAAGTTCCCTAACAGCGCACCCATCATATCACATATGTGACGATAGAGTTGCTGCTTGATTATTTTTTTCCACTAAACAAATTGCAATGACCGACGCATCTGAATAACATTCCTATTGTCTACGTACTAACACTTTTATTGTATGCCAGCCGTTTCGACCCAATGTTGCTCGGAAGTACAAGAAAAATTGCCCGACTTTTTTACAAAGAAGTTGAAAATAATTTTGTTGACTTTAATTTCGTACTCAAATCATTTAGTGGAATAAAAAAAAATTTTTAAATGTTCATTTCAGGACTTGACATTAATAGATTAATAGTAAAAAAACAAAAATAAAAAATAAAAGTAATGTGTAATTATTTTGGAAACTTCCATATTTAAAAATAAAACACGTTTTAGATATTCCTTCTTGTAGAATCAAGGGAAATAACTCATGACATGATTACTTTCCTTTAATATTTAAAAATAATTGGTGAGTATTTTTGTAGAGATCAAGGGAAATAATTTATGACATGATTATTTTCCTTTAATGTTTAAGAATAGCTGATGAGTAAGGGAAAAAGTCTGTGCACTAAAAGCTTTTTGGGATAATTATTTTCAGAAAGGAACTGCCATGAAATAAAGTATTTTTGTACTGATAATATGGTGGAAGTTCAAATCAAGTGTCGTCACATGCTACACCTATACATACGTGAATTGTCTCATGGAGAGAGTCACATTATTTAATTGATATAAACTTACTATTTTAAAACTCAAGGGAGAAAACTCTATAATTGCACACAATAACTTCCCTTTAATTTGTTTAAGAGAAATGTCTCCTTTCTAACAGTTTTTCTTAGATGAAATAAGTATTTACAACAAACAAATAAACAAATAAAACATTTTTAACAATAAAATAGTGGAAAGAAAAAAAAAAGAAATGTAGGCTAGTCTGATTCAAGTATTCATATGTCAGATGGATTGCTATTTGGGTCTGAATTTGAAAATCCGACAAGATAACTTTATATATAAGATGCATTGCTTGTCCATTTTTACCTACAGATGTTTGCCTTGTAAATTTGCATTTAAAAACTCACTAATCCTACATTTATACTAGCTGTACTCACATGGGATGCAGTGAAATCATTTTCGCTTTTATTTTTTTATTTTTTTAAAAACTTATGCAGAAAAAGAAATAAAATTTTAGTTGTAAATGAGACAACTTTTTTTATATTTTTAATTGAAAAATGTTTCGATTTTACTAGTTGTCCAGACAAGACGACATAATTTTTAAAAATTAATTGCAGCAAAGTATGTTATTATTGTGCCAAGAACATGGCGCAACAATAATCAATAAAAATTTGGCTAGTCAAAATGAAAAATTTAATGAGTCAGCTTAAATGCTATTTAGGTTCATCTTTTAAACTCCGACCAAATTATTTTAGATAATGATGTGGATTGCTTTATTTGCATTTACTTCTGATTTGTACTCAAAACTATCTATTGTGCTCAATAATCGTCAGGCAAGATAGCGTCTTTGTTAATATTGTGGTAACCTTCATTCCTCTGAACGAAAAGCTTTATTTCACATTTTGGTGCCAAAACTCACAAGAACGTATCCGCATTTGGTATATTTTGTGAAATGAACAAAATGATTGTCTGAAAAATAATTAGCAATTACATCAGAACTTATTTTCAAAATGTAAAAAGAAAAGCACGAATTAGATGACAGCACTATTTTCATATTTATGATGTCAATTAAATTACATTTTTATTTTACCATTTCTTTTTCACTTAATTACGGTATTCACTCGAATATCACGATAGATAGGGATCGAGACCATCCGTCATATTCTAAAATCCACAAAGTAGGACAACCCCCTTATTTTTACCTTATTTAATTGTTTATAGGTTGTTTAAAGTTATCCCTGTAATGTTTATAAGCCACCCTTTACTATATGAATAATAATAGAAATATTGTTTATAAGCCACCCTTTATTTTATATAAATAATAATAGAAATATTGTAACACTTGTTAGATTGTACAGTACAGTATTACAGTTCAGTACTGTACGTAAATAAATATTCAATTATCACAGTTTTTATGGATTTATGGTGGAAATCTGCGGTATTAATATATTGTAAAGCCCATGAAGTAGCAAATCCGTGATAATCATACCGCAAAGTAGCGAGGGGTTGCTGTACAACTTTTTCCAGATTTTATCGATGTCACTATTGTTTTTGTTTTTTTATTTTATCATCATCACTGTTGGTATTATCATCATCACTGTTGGTATTATCATCATAGCTGTTGGTATTATCATCATCGCTATCACTAAATAACATGATAAACAGTATTTCTTTGAATAAACAAGCATCTGTTATTAAGAAAAAGGTTTTCAAGGCTTTTATATATATATATATATACGTTTTATTTTTTTATTACCATATCTTTCTGTTGAGTTACATTATTGTTTCAGCTACTTGGCCGTTTTATTGACCGTCTGTAGAATCCTCAGACTTTTACAGAAAGTAAAAGTCTGAGGATTCTACAGACGTCCAAAAAAATGGTCAAGTAGCTGAAACAATAATGTAACTCAACAGAAAGATACGGTAATAAAAAATAAAACTCATATTTGCTCTACAACAGTATTGAGCACCTTTCCCATTTCCACTATATATATATATATATATATATATATATATATGAGAACACAAATTTAAGACTGTAAATTGTATTTTACATGAATTTATTGTTCTACAGGATATTCAAGATGTGTTGAAATTTCTTTAATCTGCAGAGTTTCAAAGAAATGCATTCTTCTTATCAGAGGAAAATTTGGGATTCCTTTATAAATTTTGATATTTACATCTACTACGTTTACTGAAGCTTTTGGCTTAAAAACCTTATCTTTACTGTTTGATATATACCGGGTTAAAAGTATTAAGAGTGATAACTAATAAATTTAATGAAGTTACTAAGAGTGCTCAATAAAAGAAGAGCAAAATATATTTTTATTAATATAAACAATTTTACATGGTTACGACAATGGATGGACTTGCTAATGTTTCAGACAAATGGTCGGTTAAAACCAGAAGTTCTCAAGCTGTGAAAAACAACCATTTATTAAGACACTTGACGAAGACTTCTGGATTTAACCAACTATTGGTCTGAAACATTAGCTAACCCAGTGTCACAACCATATAAATTTATTGATAAAAAGCAAATATATATATATATATATATATATATATATATATATATATGACATCAATTTAGTTTTTTGTACTCAGAAAAATGCATACCCATCAAGTGCTGATCATAAAGCAATGTAAAAGCTCTCTATTGCATTTAATACGGCATAATCACGTTTGACACATTGGTTCCCGTCAGATCACTGAAGTTAAACAACAATGAGCCTGGCCATTGCCAGATGGGTGACCATTTGGGACTACCAGGTGCTGTATGTGCTCTCCGCTTATCTCAGCATTGTTTCCACTCGTCCTGGACTTCTCCTTGCCACTGAACTCAAGCAGTGCCGATTCAGGAGAGGTGTGGTTTGGGATTGTGCAACCCTTACCACATAATTACACATGCAGCTGCACCTACAGGGGGTATCCTTTGTCTTTCGAGGTTGAACGGAGGCATCGATTGCATTTAATGTATGTGGTGATATACCAGTTTATACAAATCCTTTTTAAAATTATGACTAGAGTTGCTTCTGTCTAGTGAATGTCAATGAGAAAGATTTGACGGCCTGTTTGTCTATTTTATGTTGAATGACAAAGAAATCATGAGACTAATGTGAAAAATATTATTAGGACTGAAAAGAGGGGGGGGGACACTTACTCTAGAAATAAATTATTTTTTTTATATAAAAGCTCTGTATGAGAGAGAGAAATTTTGTTGTGTGTGTGTGTATACGTATATATATATATATATATATATATATATTATATATTTATTATTTGAGGGTAAAAAGTTACATATGGTCGCTACAAATTGCCATCTATTTCAGTCAAAGAGACTTCCTCAGGCGACCCAGAACTTCTCGACACAAAAAAAAAAAACATTAGTCCCGACTTCTGAACACCTCAAACCTGAATTAACTCTACACTAATTCACCAATTATTATGAATTTTGGAACAGAGCTGTAAAACATAAGGGGTTGTAATATGGGTTATATTTATTTTAATTTACTTTTATGGGGCTAGAAGAGCTTTGTTTAAATTCAGATTTTTAAGAAATTATAACGATAGCTATTAGCCATCAATTGATAAGCATTCTGCAAATTTTCAGTTTTTTTTATGTATTTTCAAGTATTATTTACGAAAATGATATGGACACACCTTTCTATTTGAAAATTCAAATATTTCAGATTTCCATTAAATTTAGACATCAATTGAGCAAGATTCCATATTACTTAAGACCCCTTAAGCTTGAGCTATACTTTTTAGATATTTTCTTGAATGAAGAATCAAGTAATTGATTTTAATCAAAATTAGAATAAAGATTATAAACATAAGGTTTAGTATCATTATATCTTGATTTTAATCCCCCAAAGTGGTGCAAAACAGTTTGGGGAATGAATTTTACTTACCCTGGGGCGGGTATTTTAGCATAGTATGATGTTTGTGTACAGAAGAAATGGTCAGAGTATGTACGACTATAATATTTTATTACGAGTAATTAATATACACATTAATCCGATCATCCAATGTCCAGTCTGTTTGAATTGATATTTTTCTAACATTATTTAACAATAAAGAAAATTTTGTGTGTTATGGTTGCTTGAATTCAAATAGTGTAGAATTGAGTGGTTTACATGTTGTGCATGAGTGTTAAAAATCATCACTCACTCAATGGAAATATAATTTGATAAAAATGTTCAATTATTTAATGAAAATTTTATGGAAATGTAATTTAATAAAAAAAAAAAAAATGTTGACTCATTTAATGGAAATTTAATGGAAATATAATTGAATAAAAAATGTTGCCTCATTTAATGGAATTTTAATGGAAATGTAATTTTACTCATTTAATGGAAATTAATTAAAAGATGTTATTTAAATGTCATTCATGCTACTATGTATTATATATGTTAGCATGAAGATTATAAATTATAATCCATGTCTATATATGCTCCTTTGGCTAATTATAATTATAGGAAATAAGTAACAAAACTAAATTAATTACAGATCACTGCAGTTCACTGTTTTTGTTTGTCAAATCTGTCCACATTTTTAGTAAGAATTATTAATATATTCTTCAATTTAATTCATAAAACATTTCACATAACAATGTATTTCCAACAATTTTCAAATGTGGACAAAACAAATCCATGCAAGAACAAAGGAACGGTTGAGACCATTTTCTTTTTTTTTTTTAAATACAACTCTTGTACACATTTTAAAATAAGCATGAAACCTTGATGTACTTTCACATTTCATTTTTAATTGATAAAGAAGACGGGAACTTTGAAAATTCCCACGAATGTTAAAAGAAGACAAAAACAATATATTAACCATGATTCCAGAAAAAAGAATGTCTACAAAATAGTCAATTACAGTTAAATCTAAGTTTATTTATTATTATTATCATTATTATTATTATTATTATCATTATTATCATTATTATTATTATTATCATTATTATTATTATTATTATCATTATTATCATTATTATTATTATCATTATTATTATTATTATCATTATTATTATTATTATTATCATTATTATTATTATTATTATTATCGTTATTATTATTATTATCGTTATTATTATTATTATCGTTATTATCATTATTATCATTATTATTATTATTATTATTATTATTATTATTATTATCATTATTATTATTATTATTATTATTATCATTATTATTATTATTATCATTATTATTATTATCATTATTATTATTATTATTATTATTATCATTATAATTATTATTATTATCATCATTATTATCATTATTATTATTATTATCATTATTATTATCATCATGATTATTATTATTATTATTATCATTATTATTATTATCGTTATTATTATTATTATTATTATTATCATTATTATTATTATTATTATTATTATTATCATTATTATTATCATTATTATCATTTTTATTATTATTATCATCATTATTATTATTATTATTATTAT
This sequence comes from Euprymna scolopes, assembly GCF_053919585.1. Classification (NCBI taxonomy): domain Eukaryota; kingdom Metazoa; phylum Mollusca; class Cephalopoda; order Sepiida; family Sepiolidae; genus Euprymna; species Euprymna scolopes. Next base: position 38,930,785 of record NC_136511.1, read on the forward strand.
TATTATTATCATTATTATTATTATCATTATTATTATCATTATTATCATCATTATTATTATTATTATCATCATTATTATCATTATTATTATTATTATCATTATTATTATTATTATCATCATTATTATTATTATCATTATTATTATTATTATCGTTGTTATTATTATTATTATCGTTATTATTATTATCATTATTATCATTATTATTATCGTTATTATTATTATTATTATTATTATCGTTATTATTATTATTATTATTATTATTATTATTATTATTATACATGACATAATTATGTGGACACATTGGTTCTCATCAGATCACTGAAGTTAAGCAATATTGAGCCTGGCTAGTACAAGATGGGTGATCGTTTGGGAATTCTAGGTGCTGTATGTTCTCTCCACTTATTTCAGCATTGTTTCGAGTCATCTTGAACCTCCACTTGCCACTGGTATGCAACAATGGCAACTCAGGAGAGGTGGGGTTGGGGATTGCGCCACTCTTGCCACAAAAATTCCACACGCAGACACCCTTACAATGGGTTTTCCTAGTCTGTCAAGAATGAAGGGAGCTACTGCTGCTACCATATTATTATTATTATTATTTTATTTTATTTTTTTTCCTAAAATAATGTTTGAGTGTGACATCCTCCTTATTTCAAAGATTTAGAAACTAAATATGAGATTTTACTAATTAAATAAACATTAAAAGTCTAATGCATTGATTTTCAAAATGAATGTGCATTTGGTCCAAAATAATTTTAAAAAAAAAAAAAAAAAACTTATTTCAAAATTATTTCTAACAAAAATATATTTTACTTTTTATATTTATGCTTAAATAATTTTCAAGCATTTTCTTATTATTTTGGATATTTTAGTGTTCTACCCTCATCATGCAGGGTGTGGTCTTTCTACTAGTGAGATCAGGATTAGTAGAGATTTATGGGGAATAGTCATAAATCCATTAGTTTTATGATTTTATTCAAGATTGACTAAAATTAATCGGATTTGATAGTTTAACAATATATAACAAGAATCAAGTGAAAACTTTTTAGAAATCTAAAGAAGGTCTCGTTTGATTGATGATCATTTTAATGTATTTTTACACGCAAACGGAAATAATCAATAAGGAAAAAATACTTAAAACTGAAATTTCAAAGAAATAAAGATACACGGATGAAGTGTCATTTTGACATTAAATCTAGATGACACTTTATAGACTTTCAGAAACTTAACAGTTTTAATCATTTTGGAAAAGTAAATTATGTCATTTGATTTTGCTACAAGCATTTCTAATGAAGTTACATTTTATTTATATATATTTTTTTTATCTTTAAATATCACCATTTTGATTTTTGTTTTGTTTTATTCATTTTTAGCAAAAACAAAACTTCTGCAATCAATTTTTAAGAAATAATTTTCAATTAAAAGCAAGAATAAAAACCTTGTATCAGGTATGTGTGGGCAGTATGCTGATGTGTGGAATTAAAACTGAGCAGTGAGTCTTGAGGATATATGTGTTGCATGGAAAGAAATAATATGATAGATATATAATGTGAGTCTGTAAAACAGATCTGATGAATTCGGAGCAAGAGTAAATCTGGACAGTATAATTTTTGTGTGAATAACAGAAGCTTGATTTGATATCACTGAAAGAATGGATGAGGATGCTTGGGTTAGTAGATGTAGAACAGTTGAGGGAGCAGGGTCAGTTGGCAGTGAATGGCCAAGGAAAACATGAGAGGAAATGATGCAGGTGAGAGAAAAGAGGGATCAATAAAAACCTGGCCAGAAATAGGGTAGTTTGGAAGTGAATATCTGAAACAGCAAATGCCAGTATGTAAAACTGATGTTAAATTTAATATGATGATGATGATGATGATGATGATGGCAAACGTCACAGATAGAGCAGAATGCAATAAAAAATCTATATAGGTTTTAAAAATGGTTTTATGTTGTTTTTGATAAAAATTAATAAATGAGAAATCATTTCGAGTTAAAATCTAGTTAGTAGTAAGCATGTAAAATTGATAAAAATATATTTTAAATGAGTTAAGATCATGTGGATAAATGGAATAAAAACATTATGGCAACTGAATTTGACCTGATGTCATGTGATTTAACTCATGCAGATAGTGTTGATACATTTAAAGCATGTTTTCCTCAAGTTTGCATTCGTAATTCTAAATTGATTTTAAATCAAAATAATTCCTTGTTTAATCTATAAATATAAAAGCGAAAATGTATGTATGTTTGTATGTGTGTTCGCTTTTTCTGTATGTCTACAAAAGGCTTTTTTCAGAGAAGCGGTCGGTCGCCTAACAACTTTTTAAAACTTTTTATATCACATATAAATCGTAATATCTCACAGTTAACAACAAAGCTCGCCTGTCTATTTAATTTGCTCGACTTTGGGAAGATAAATATTCAAATTTGTCGCTCGCCGCATGTGGGTTAGTCTTTTTCCTATAACATCTTGCGAAGCGTTCCCGCAGTAAATGAAATACTATCCCACAGTCAAACTTGACCTCATTAACTCATTAAAACGGGCACCTGCCAAATCCAAGTAATTAAATAAATTCAAATGTGTTTCCGTTAGCATCTTGCAGTGGGGCAATGGTTAACGTCACACGTTTTTTTTTTTTTTTTTCACACTTTAATTTACAACTTTGCCTCAACGGTTCGGGTTCGATCCTCATACTTACCTACCAAAACATTTCCCCCCCCCCCGGGAGTTTCCACACACACCTCCAAACACCTGGGCAACACCGGGTACCCCTCGCTAGTAATATATATAAAAAAAAAAATAACATAAACCCATTTTTGATGCCTAGGGAATTTATTTCTTGCATTCTGCTCTGGCTGCAACTTATAACGTTTGCCATGATGATGATGAACAATATTTTTAAACCTGAACCTACAAGGCGTTTCTTTCCCTTCTCAGTAGACATCATCGCTTGTAAACAATTTATTATGAAAGCGAAGAAGGTGTTTATTTTAGTTATTTATTTTAAAACTTTGGTCCAATCATTTTTAGATAAATTCTTGAACAAAGAAAATAAATGATAAGTTATCAAGTTTCGTATTACCATATGTCTGGATCAGACTAAATTATTATTTTTTTTAATACATTGTAGTTCAGCACATTATTATATTGCTAATAACATGATACACCAATAACAAATGAAAGTAGGCTAGTAAAAGTTTTAAAAAGTTTAATTTGATAGCTTAAATGCTACTTGGGTCTGACTTTGAAAATCGGATAAGATGACTTTATATGTTAGATTATTTTTCCAGCATTGAATAAGCATCGATATTTAACCGTGTAATATTTGATGGATATGTTTTTTGCTGTTTGTCGGTTTTTAGTTTCTTGAATTTGGTGTTTCTTGTAGAGAGCAAACAACACAGCATATCAGTGCGATCGATTGTGTATAACTCTCAATAGTTTTTGTAGTGTTTATTTATTAATCTTTTTTTTTTTTTTGCTAATGCATTTCGTTATGAATCTCATTAACCTGCTTAGAATATTGTAACAATGTATACCTTTTTTAGTTAACATTTTCAACTATTATGCTTTGCATTGTGTCCAATACTAAACCTGTTTATTACTAACATTTAACATGATTCTGTTCAATTATTGCTTTTCATTATCGAACGTTTATTTAGGATTTTTATTTTGCAGATGTTGATGTCACAAACTTTATCATGAAATTTTAAAATTGAAATGTGATCTTTTGAAAACTTGTTTTGTTTCATTTGGGGTTTAACAAGACAGTATGTCATCCAAAGAGTTTTATCAAAAAAGCAAATTTTGAATAATGATTTTTTTTTTTTTTTTTTTTTTTTGTTGTTGTTGTTGTGCATCATACCTGATGATGAATTTGTTGGCATTCGTTTCCCTGATATCCTTCTATTAAGAATATTTTTCTAGAAAGATATCAGGTACCTACGGGAAGCATCTCATGAAAGTTGCCAATATCCTTAAGTGAAAGTGTCTCTGTGGAACAAACTGGATTCAAACTCGTCACACCCAGATTTTCAGTCCGGGTCGTTAACCACTGAGCCACTATCACCTCCCTGTTGTTGAGCATCATTCATTTCAAATGAATCATGTGATTATTGTTGCCATTCGTTTCCCTGATATCTTTCTAGTCAGACTTCTTTCTAGAAAGACATTATGTACCTACTAGAGGGACCACATGAAGGTTGCCAACATCGTTAAGTGAAAGTGTTTCTGTGGAACGAACTGGATTCAAACTTGGAACACCCAGGTTGTCAGTCTGTATCGTTAACCACTCAGCCACTGTCACCTCCCTGCTATTGTTGTTGTAATTTTATGTTGTGATTTAATTGAACGTCAAACAATTAAAAAAGAATGAAGCATATAGATCATTGATCAGTTAGTATTGATTGATTGAAAAAAAATGGATATAATTAAATACTCAATCTTAAAGTTTCAAATTTAAATTTCATATGGTCGCTTATATTTCTGAGTTTCCCCATTCCAAACTGACCTTAGAATTTCATCCATTTATTAACGAACGGATTCTGTCATTAAAGTCTAAACAGATTAATTGACAACACAAACATTTTACTCCATCTATCATATCACATGGGCATATATATATATATATATATATATATATATATATATATATATATATATATATATGCCCACTGGTATGCTGGATAGCAAGAGTAAAACATTTCTGTTCTCAATTCACAATTCATCTGTTTATGTCCACTGGATACCTCTACAAAAATAAAGGAGTCAAGAATGTTTGTAACAACCATCATAGGATATCACTGCTTTCGATTGCTGGAAAGATTCTGGCTAAACTCATTCTAAACAGAATAATGAAGTATCTCGTTGATGAGGTGTATCCTGAGTCCCAATGTGGTTTTCGGTCGGGTCGCGGCACCATTAACATGATATTTTCACTCCGTCAAGTGGCAGAAAAAGTCCAGGAGAAAAATCAGGAATTGTATATGGTGTTTGTTGATCTGACGAAAGCCTTTGTCACTGTGAATCATGGCGCTCTTTGCCAGGTCTTGAGAAAGCTTGGTATCCCCGAGAGCATGCTAAACGTGATTATTTCTTTTCATGAGGGGATAAGGACTAATGTTGTCTCTGATGGCATGATGTCCGAAGCCTTCAGTGTTACAAATGGGGCCAACACCAGTTCTCTTTGCACTTTTCTTCTCACTTATGCTGAAACATGCATTTAGTGACGTTGATGCTGGTATCAAGTTTCAATTTCGGTCATCTGGTGGATTGTTCAACCATCAACGGTTCAAAGCCAAAACTCTTCTCTGAACAGAAGTTATTAGCGATTTGCTTTTTGCCGACGATGCTGCTCTGACGGCAACATCCTTTGAGGAAGCACAGGCTCTTCTCGATTGTTTTTCAGCTGCATGTAGAGGCTTTGGACTGACGATAAGCATAAAAAACACTGAGATAGTAGCCTTCCCCTACTCCAAAGCAAGTTGGAGGCGTAAAGCAATAAACGCCTGAGTATAGATTTCCCGAGCGTAAACTGAAAGTGGATGGTCTTGATATAAATTATGTTAAGTCATTTCCCTATCTCGGCAGCAAAGTTAATCATAATGAATCCCTTGATGATGAAATTGTTCACATGATTGCTAAGGCTACCTGTGCCTCTGGAAGCCTTCATCACCACTTGTGGGATGAAAGGGGTATCTGACTAGCAGTAATACCAAAAAGTGTGTTTGGTTCTACACAAAGCCTTCACCAATATAAACAAATCATCTGAGTGGATTTCCAAACAACTTAGTTGTTGTGGCATAACCTTGTATGTTGAAATCGACGGGAGAGTCTATTTTTTTTTTTAATGTTTAATAGCAGCTGGTTATTCTTAGCAATGAATTTACTGCCTCAATGGAGGAATTATAAAAATATAAAATATGAGCTAATCTCATTTATTTATCCAGTAAATATTGGTGAAAATTTGATCTATATGCTGGTCAGTAATGAGCCAAACTTAGACCTAAATATATTTTCATATATATATATATATATATATATATATATATATATAATGATGTTGTCTTTTTCATGTTGTTTTGTACCAAAATTGTCCATTCTTCAACTTTTTGTCTTTTAATATTGATATCATACATTTTTCTGGTCTACCATTATTCACTGTATTAATATTTTCCTATTGTTAATGCATTTGTTATTTTGCGTGATATTTTTTTTACTTTAGATTTTCATTAATTTGAACAAAACAAATGTTGTTTTTTTTGCTTTTAAATTTGTTTCTTTATTTATTTCAACGCATATTTTTAGCCATTAAAAAAATATGTAGAAATCTTTTGAAAAAAAAACAAAAATTTATAAGAAAAATTAAAGAGACAGATTATTAATATATATATTTTTTTTAACAATGTAGAACTCGATAAATTTCACAAGTTTACTGATATTTAAGACTATAAGACAAGAGATTTTCGAACAAAATATAAAAGACATAATTGTTTTTTGTGTTTTTTTTTTCTTTTTTTTTTCTTTTTTTTTTTAATGAATTACACTGACCAGATAAAAACTAATTTAGCTTTTTATAAGGTCTTGTGTTTTTATATCAGTATATATCAAATATTTTATATACTTTTTATGAAGTTAACCGTTTTGAATACAGGAATAAAAATTAATTAAAAAAAATCATCCTTTATTATCCATTAAGGTAAACAATTGTTTTGATCCATACTAGGCTATATATAAAGTTCACCATATATGTCATATTTTTCTTAGGCCATCATCAGTGCTCATACATATCAACAAAACAAATGGTAACCTCTACAGGGAAAAAAAACATTTTTGTATCCTGCATTCAATTTTCAAATCTGTACTTGTAGTTCCCATTGACTTAACTCCCATATAAGTCATAACATCTGCTTATGATATGTCATACGAAAGCTATCTTATGTTTCATTGACATAAATGCATTATTTATTTAGATGCATGTTTATTTTAAACTCTTTTACTAATCTTAATCTATCAGTTTGTAGTCTTAATTTCCTTTTTATTTATTTTGAAATATAAATTTATATATATATTCTTTTTTTTTTTCAGAAGTTTGTACACAAACGTGACATTATTTCATTTTTCCAGTTTATTGATTACATTATTGTTATTTGTATTTTGCTGCTTGAACGTCTTGTCAAAATATTTCAAAAGCATTTTTATATGAGGTCAGATAAAAAAAAATCTTCATTTTGTGTAGTGTGAAGGCTTAAAATCCAAGCGACGTTTTGTGTAATAATTGTCGTCTGTTAAATGTATAATTCAGTACTATATTAAATGTATAATTCAATACCATGTTAAATGTATAATTCAATACTATATTAAATGTATAATTCAATTATCAAATGTATGATTCAATTCTATATTATATATTATTGCATTTAATATAAATGTAACCAATTTGATAGAATTACGTTGTTGATGATAGTTAATCCTAACCCTGACCCATTTTTGTAATTTATTATTTTATATAGTCATGTTTAAATTAACTTCTGGTTAATTAATATATGCAATACTTTTTTTTTCCATATATTTTTGTCAAACTACAAAAAAAACAAAAAAAAAAAACAAAAAAACCTGGAGTTTATCCCTGACCGTCTATACTACGGGTCAATTCATGGTGCAGCTAAGTAGCATGGCCTATTAACAAATTATTTTCAGAGATTTTGGGAAGGAAATTAGGTTGGTTATTCTGATGCATATCTAAGCATAAGAAAATCTGTTGAAAGATAAATGAAAAAGATGTTTTTTTTTGTAAAAACTGCTAAATATTAAGCAAAACAAAGAATTAAAGTTGTCTGCTAAAAATATGTTCATAACATTTCAACAGCTTAACTCACCATTTGGTAAGCTAAACTACATTGTGTTATGAATTAATTATTATTAGCTAAAATGTTTTTTTACAATCTACATAAAAATATAACAAATTAAAATTTGTCAATCGGCCTTCGGTCACATTTGTCAACGATACCATGTATTATGAAATGGCACAAGTGTATGGCATAAGCTTATAATGATCTTTGCTCTTTCATATTTCATATCAGTAGGAATTATTATTTGGTATTATTTGATATCTGTAGAAATAGAAATATTCAGTCGATTTTTTTTTCATACTTTTGCATGTGTAAACTTAATTGGATATCTTAACGTATAGGATGTACAATTTTCCAAAGCTTTATACAAGATACTGGCCTCATTATTCAATGCCTCTGTTCAGTCTCGAAAGACAAAGGATACCTCCTGTAGGAGCAGCTGCACGTTTAATTGTGTGGCAAGGGTTGCGCAATCCCTAACTACACCTCTCCTGAATCGGCACTGCTTGAATCTAGTGGCAAGGAGAAGTCCATGACGACTAGAAACAATGCCGAGATAAGCGGAGAGCATATACAGCACCTGGAAGTCCCAAATGGTCATCCATTTGGTACTGACCCCATTATTTTAGTTGTTAATTGATTCTACCATTTTAAAAAGGGTTAATCTGTTGCATCATGGGTTCATGTATCCAAAATTTTATATTTTTTTTATTCAATTTTCACCCCAAACCAGGCACAGTGCCACTTTGAAGTGTGGGGGGGGGGCTACTATCGGGGACATAAGTTGCAGGAGTACTATGATGGGAGATGAGTAGCAAGATGTCTGTTCGCATTACACTTGAACTTCTGCATGCCAGTACAGTTGTGAAAACAGGAACCTGAAGAGAGTTCCAAAGTCTAGCAGTTCTGGGGAAGAAACTATTGGAGTAGAAGGCTTTCTTACATCTAGGGATCTCTACTGTGAAGGGGTGGAATTTAGCTGCTTGTCGGGTTTGTCGGGGGTATTTACGTCGAGGGGGTACAAGTGCTTGTAGTTCGTCAGAGCATTCACTATTAAAGTACTTGTAGAACAGGCAGAGGGGTGCAACATTTCGTTGATGGGGCAGAGGCTGAAGCCTAGGTGACAGTTCGGGACCTATCAGGTTGGCGACTCTTTTTTTAACCCTGTCCAGGAACAAGAGACAAGCAGCAGATGAACCAGCCCAAATGTGACAACAGTACTCCATACATGGGTGAATGGTGGCCTTATGGATACTTTCAGGCATAAGTAGCTTTCTAGCACGATAGAGAGAGCCCACCTTCTTTGCAGCAGCCTTGGCAATGCTCTCAATGTATTTATTCCAGTTTATGTTCCCTGTAAATGTTAGGCTGAGGAGTTTAAAGGAAGTACTTTTGGGTAATGTGTTTTTGGCAATTGCTATTGTATTGTGATAGAGAAGGTTTCTTGTAGTTATTGAAGGAAACAAGTTTAGTCTTAGCAGTATTGAATGTGACCATCCATTTTTGTCCCCATTCCATTACAGATTGGAGGTCATCCTCCAATGTTTCTGCAATTTCCTTAGATATGTGTCCATTTGTTTTCCGCTCGTGCCTTTGAAGCCACTCTTTATAGGTAAGCGCGGATAGTTCTGTGACCATTCTTGTTAGCAACATGCCCCAAATGTACAATCTCTTTTTACAGACAAGAATCTGTTACTTGGATGGCATACCAAATTAATAATTTTTTTTCTTTTTTATATATACATATAGAAGTTCCCACTTATCAAGGCCAGAGGCCACTCGAGGATAAGGTTAATGAGTGTGCAGTAGTCAATTGGAAAACGTTGTAGTAATTGTTAGTAATGTAAATTTGATAAATTGGATTACTTAAGGGGACAGTTCATCAGGAACTTGTTCATGTTGGACTTGAAGACAACCATATTGTAGTCAGTTGGAAAGCAGGAAAACGGAAGAGAGTTCCATAGGCGTGCAGTTCTAAGAAATAAACTTTGTTCATGGAACCTATGTTTAGGTTTAGACACAGATAAAGAGTAGGGTAAATTATTGATAGTGGTCTTTGTGAAAGGCAGGATGGGAGGACCATAGATTGGAGCTCAGACGAGCACTTGCCATGAAAATAATGATAACATAGATACAAGCTCACAATGTCTCTTCGGTGGGTAAAAGGTTGCAGGGAAGAGAAAAGGGCATCCCCTACTAGGCTATGATGTCTATTTTGAACTCTGTCAATGCAGGATAAACTATTTGTAGCAGCACCTGTACAGATATGGCAACGGTGCTCTTATACAGGTATTTATCAACTTAATTTTCTTTTAATTTTGTTTATCCAACAAGGCATATTGACACTGAAACGTAAGGAACTATTTCTGAACTGAATGGAAAGTTTGGTAGCAAAGTGTTTGTTTACATTACATTTAAATTCATATGAATCAAGTATATTTGCATCACCTATCATTCAAATGAAAATAGATATAATCTTTGCAAGGAAATTAAGCGTGAAGAGTACCGTCATCATCCTGGCTGTGAACGATATCGTTTTGTAGATAAGGATTTGTTGTTTGAATCACATACTCAAGAATGGGTTGTACCAAAATTACATATGGGGGTAGATAGCATTTGCCGTCAGGTTGAAAAAGTGATCTCGAGATCAGGTAGAGAACCCTTACAACATCTACTACAACAAGAAAGTCTTTCGAAAGATGCAACTGAAATTTTGTAATGAGCAAAGAATTAGTTGATTTTTTTTTCTGATATATTGAAATGTATTTTAGTAACTTTTCTATTAGATGGGCCAATTTTGCATAATTATTAAACTGAGAAACTGTGGTTCAATCTTTAGCTGAGTCATACCAAAGACTCCAAAAATGGTACTTGATTCCTCCTTGGTAAACCCACTGCATTGTAAGGGGAGGATCACAGGTAAGTGTTACAATTCAGGTAAAGGAGTGGTGTCCTCCCTTACATCTCTGTGTAGTAGCCAATGAAAAAGCGCCTTCAGGTCGCCCTTGACTATGGTCGATCCATTTTTTTTCTTCTTTATTCTTTGTATCCAATCTTGTTTTACCTACAATGCCTTTCATTTGGACCTGCATGTCTTCTGCTGTGCCTTTCAGATTCGCGAGATTACGCAGTTCCTGACGTGACCAAGTCCTCACTGACAGTGTCCCTACCACCACGCCCCCCACGGCCACCAAAAGGTACACCTATCATGGGGAACACTCTGGACAAACCCCCAAATTATGAAGCGCTGTACGCTGCTGCGGACATTGTAAATGTTCACGTGCCCAACATTCCTAGTCTGCAGGGGGTCAGTGGCAACAATATCTATGCAGTACCCAATGCCGATCTGCTGCTTAGTATTGACTACTCGATCCCAGAGTTCCCCAGAGATAACCTCAAATTTATCGAAGTTCTTGGAGAGGGACAATTTGGAGAGGTAAGTTGCTTTTTTCTTCTTCTTTTTTTTACATAGGCATCACCACTTATAAAGGCCCAGTAGTCAATTGGACAATATAGTAATCGTTAGTCAATTGGACAGTATAGTAATCATTAGTCAATTGGACAATATAGTAATCATTAGTCAATTGGACAATATAGTAATCATTAGTCAATTGGACAATATAGTAATCGTTAGTCAATTGGACAATATAGTAATCGTTAGTCAATTGGACAATATAGTAATCGTTAGTCAATTGGACAATATAGTAATCGTTAGTCAATTGGACAATATAGTAATCGTTAGTCAATTGGACAATATAATAATCGTTAGTCAATTGGACAATATAGTAATCGTTAGTCAATTGGACAATATAATAATCGTTAGTCAATTGGACAATATAATAATCGTTAGTCAATTGGACAATATAATAATCGTTAGTCAATTGGACAATATAGTAATTGTTAGTCAATTGGACAATATAATAATCGTTAGTCAATTGGACAATCTAGTAATCGTTAGTCAATTGGACAATATAGTAATCGTTAGTCAATTGGACAATATAGTAATCATTAGTCAATTGGACAATATAGTAATCGTTAGTCAATTGGACAATATAGTAATCGTTAGTCAATTGGACAATATAGTAATCGTTAGTCAATTGGACAATATAGTAATCGTTAGTCAATTGGACAATATAATAATCGTTAGTCAATTGGACAATATAATAATTGTTAGTCAATTGGACAATATAATAATCGTTAGTCAATTGGACAATATAATAATCGTTAGTCAATTGGACAATATAATAATCGTTAGTCAATTGGACAATATAATAATCGTTAGTCAATTGGACAATCTAGTAATCGTTAGTCAATTGGACAATCTAGTAATCGTTAGTCAATTGGACAATCTAGTAATCGTTAGTCAATTGGACAATATAGTAATCGTTAGTCAATTGGACAATATAATAATCGTTAGTAAATTGGATAATATAATAATCGTTAGTAATGGAAATTCGGTAAATTTGTTAACTTAAGTGGAACGGCTCATCAAGAATTTGTCTACATTGGACTCGAAGACGACCATATTGTAGTCAGCTGGAAAGCAGGTAAACGGAAGACAGTTCCACAGGCGTGCAGTTCTAAGAAAGAAACTTTATTCATTGAATCTATGTTTAGGTTTAGGCACAGATAAAGAGTGGAGGAAATTATTGGTAGTGTTTTCAGCTAAACGAGTGTTTCTCGTGAAAGTTTGGCAAGGGGGGACAATAGATTGGAGCTCAGATGAGCATTTGCCATGAAAATAACGATAAAACAGAGACAGGCTCGCAACATCTCTTCTGTGGGAAAGGGGTTGCAGGGAAGAGAAAAGGGCATCCTCTACTAGGTTATGAAGTCTATTTTGAACTCTGTCAAAGCAAGATAAGGTCTTTCTAGCAGCTTCTGCCCAGATATGGCAGTAGTACTCCATCCTTGGACGTACCTGGCTTTTATATAGATAGAGAATTGCATCAGCAGTGAGATATCTACTGGATCGATAGAAGGATCCCACCATTTTTCCAGCGACATTGGCAATAGATTTGATGTATGTGTTCCATTTCAGATCAGGAGTAAAGTTCAAGTTGCTTTTTTCTTCTGTTTTCTTTTTTTTTAATAATGAGTCCCTATTTATCAAGACCAAAAGGGATAGGTTAGTCTGACAATCATTTCTTAAGAGCTGTGCAACACATGCTAGAATGTTAAATGACCGACAACAACATTATGAGCAGAAGAAGAAAAAGAATAACGAAACTTTCTAGAATTTTCGTTCAATGTTAATTTCTTGTTAGTTTTACTAGCTGATTTGATTATATTTAATTTGATCATTAGACAGTCATGATTTTTTTTCTCGCTAATAATTTAAGACAAAATATAATGAACTAATGAATTCCGATCACTTGTTGCTTTTATTAAATATTCAAAGCCTAAAATTTGTTTTAGTTTTGTTATAATTTTTTTTTCTTTTTATGCTGCAGACAATCACTTTGACTCTTTTGGGAAATCATTCAAGTTTGAACAAATAATCTTGATTACTTTTGTTGAACAAGATATTTTCTTTTTGTTTTTTTTATAAAAAGTGTTCTTTAGCATTTTCAGTACAGAACTAACAAAATTTTGTTCACAACATTTCAAACAATAATTTACATTTCATGTTTTTGTTTCTTTGTTTTATTCATTTTATTAAATTGAAGACCATTTTCTTTTTCATTTTGCAAGTTCGTTTTATCTTTCAAGTTTATTCTTTACTCACTGGACCTATTCAGTGTTGCTTGGGATTCGTGAATATCATTTTCATATAAAAATTGTTTTGGGGTTGCACGTTTTTAATGTTATACAAAAAGACATTTAGTTTTGTTTTATTCTTTCAATAATTTGTGTCAAAAAATTCAGATTAGAAGTAACAATTAAAAATTAGGCTTGATAATAACTCAAATAATGTAAGTTATCTCCCTTACATTATTTAAAATTTAATACCATCGTAACAATCTTCCTAACTGTAATTTTATTTCTAAAAATTATTTTTCAAACAATTGTAGCCAATTTTGGCAATGTAAAAACATGCTGGATGAGAAAACCGATAAAGTGGCTAGGTAGAATCAAATATCAATGTATCAGATGTGATGTTGTTTGGGTTTTTAATTCTTTAAATTAATAACATTCTGTGACCATTTCGCATATTTCTGTATATTTGTGTGTTTGACATCTAAACGTGACTTGCACATTAATTTTAATTTAAATATTTTTCTCAGAATAATAAATCCATTTAAGCTACAAAGATTTATCTTCCTTGTATTATTTGATTCATTATTTAAAATTGTTGCCATCGTAATAATCTTCCTCACCAAAATATTTTTTTAAAACAAACTGAAGCTAAAGACATTTCGATATTGTAAAAAAACATGCTGGAAAAGATAGAAACAACAAAATGGCTAGTTAGAATCAAATATCAATGTGTCAGCTGCGATGCTATTTAGGTCTAAATTCAAAAATCCAACAAGATAACTTTATATATAAAGATAAGATAAATTGTTTGAAAAAAATCTTTTAGCATTAATCATTTTTTTCTCATCATTATATCATTATTGATGAAGTGTTTTCTTTCCTTAGGTTCATTTGTGTGAAGCCGCCCGAATCACTGATTTCTTAGGGGATGAATTTGTGGTGACAAGGACAACCCCACGGTCAATGTTAGTTGCTGTAAAAATGCTACGTCCTAGTGCAGATGACCGAGCAAGGTAAGCATATAACTTTCTTTAATTTTCCAATTGTTTTATTAGTAATTGCTTTGGTTTCATTATAATATTTCTTTGGTAGTTAAGTCTGTATCCTTTGATTTTATATATAAATAACCTGGCTCAACTTCAGCAGTAAGGAGATCAGTGATCTGCTGAAATCCAAGGTCAGTCATCTGACCTGTTGTAATGTATGATACTGAATATTTATAAATATTTGTTTCACATACAATTAGATTCAGTGTGTGTGTGTGTGTGTGTGTGTGTGTGTGTGTGTGTGTGTGTGTGTGTGTCTTATTTATCGTATTCCGAATTTTACTGGGTTTATATAATTGAAAATTCAGTAATCGTTCATATACCAATAAGTTTTAAGCCAAAAAGAGATGACTTAAATTGTGAGTTACAAAATTATCATATTTCATAATTGAGCATTCATATATTGTTTTAACAAAAACCAAGACATCAAAGAATAGATTGATAGCAACAAATAGTATATTTCCATCGTTAGTTACAATTGTTTCAAGACTATTCGGACAAATTCAAACATTAACACTTTAACAATGAAACATTATGGAAACCATTTCCGTTATAAGGAATCTTATAAATCTTTAAAAAACTTTACAAGGATGCGATATAGGTAAAATATTTTTTGCTTGTTTTCTTTTCCTTACAAGGAAAATGGTTTCCATAATGTTTTATTGTTAAAGTGTTTTTTATTCAACAAGTCTGACGAAAGGCTGTTCTTGTGAAAATCTTCAAACGACATAATGTTTGAATTTGTCTGAATAGTCTTGAAACAATTGTAACTAACGTTGAAATACACTATTTGTTGCTATCAATCCATTCTTTGATGTCTTGGTTTTTGCTAAAACAATATATATATATATATATATATATATATATACCACCTTTTATAACAACCACATTTACTTTCTCATTCTTCTACCACACGTGATTTCTCATTCCAACCGTGGCATCTCTTACATGATCGTCTTCTCTAATGTGCTTTCTCTCCTTTTTATATTCTTCTTCTGTTTTCCTACTGTGACATCATATTTCGCACGCAGCTCAGTATTTGCATTTATCCGCCATACGCTCTGTTACAATATGTTGCTGTAGGGATTGAGCAAATACTTTTATTTTCTTGGTTGAAATAAGTCATAACCTTCTATCGTTGAATGCTGGATTTATGGATGTCACAGTATTTGAATGAAGAATTAAAATCCAGTTTTTTTGTGATTTTTGTCATTTTTAATCTTTTCATTTTTTAATTGTTGAATGTTTATTTATTTTTTTTTTTTCCAGAGCTGATTTTCACAAAGAGATAAAGATCATGTCTCAGCTCAAAGATGCGAATATTGTGCGCGTACTTGGTGTCTGCACCCAAGAAGAGCCTCTGTGCATGATTGTTGAATACATGAAGTACGGAGATCTCAATCAGTTTATTCTGGAGCATGTTCCTGAGAGTCCAGTTGCAGCTGCAACTAATGCCAAAACTTTGAGGTATGATTATTGCAATTACTAATACAACTATTCATACTCAGCCATAGCAATCACATTTGTAACAAATAAAGAGGCTCAAACTTCTGTCAGCTTTCATATATATATATATATATATATATATATATATATATATATATATATATATATATAAAAGCGAAAATGTGTGTGTGTGATTGTGTGCATTTTTTTTGTATGTCCACCAAAAACTTTTTTCGATGGGCTTCTTGGGGTTGGGTCACTCCTTCTTAAAATTTTTATATACGCCCTAGATAATAATATCTACCAGTTATGACCGGGAGTTGCGTCTATCTTTAATTTGCTCAACTTTTACGTGCTATTTTTGAGACTTTTTTCAATCGCCACGTCTTCGTTACACTTTTCAGTATAAAAAAAAGCGAATGCTGGGGCGGGGGAAACAGAAACTGGCTTGCAGCGCCAAACTTAGTTTGACCTTAATAAGGTCAAACATCACGTGACTTAACTTTCTCGCACCTGTCAATTTCACTTTATCAACGTTAAGACACTTTTCATTTCCTCTCCTCTCATGGCCGAGATGGTTAGGAGTCACGTTTTTCATTTCCACGTTCGCGTCAAGGCTTCGGGTTCGAGCCTACCTTCCTACCAAAACTTTTTTTTTCTTTTTCACCTCCAAACGCCAATGTTTTTTTGTTTTTTTTTTTAAACAGGATTATTTTGATCTACCCCCCCACCCCACCACACTAACACACACACCTCCAAACACCCGGGAAACACCGGGTACCCCCGCTAGTCTATAATATAAACCTGACCTGTCTGTTTAAATGTATGTATGTATGTATGTTTGTATGTCTACCTATAACTTTTGACAGAAGCAACAGATTTTCACGAGATCGGTATTATTTTGCAGCCCGGCCCTTGGGACAACAAATATTGAAAAATTGGCCCAAAATATTCATTTCTTCACCCCCTACTGGGCACTTTTCTACAGGGAGGGGTCGCTTTTTTCACCAATATTTTCGAAAGTCATCCTCTCTTTTCGATTGTCTAGCTTTGATTTAAACCTATGTCGTTTCCGGTTTGGTGATGGGCGCAACAGCAAAGACGTCACTTTTTTTTTTTTTTTACGTTCTTTGCCTCTTTCACAGGATGGGTTCGAGCCTGTCTACCTACTAACACTTTTTTTTTTTTTTTGCTCAACACACACCTCCAAACACCTGAGCAACGCTGGGCACCCAGGCTAGTTTTTTTATAAAACACTCTTCAGGTTTTGGTGATTGTTCAGAATTTGTCCCAATGAAAAAACAAAGAAAAATATGATATATGAACCCATGATGAAAATATGATATGATACCCATGATGAAAATATGATATGGTACCCATGATGAAAATATGATATGATACCCATGATGAAAAGAAAATATTGTGCACCAAAAATCATGTAAATTAATCCAATGGTTTTATTTTTTAATAAGAAAATCAAATTTTGTGGCTAAACTATGGGTGACGATCTCATTATACCATTTTGAAAGCAGTCTGAGGAAACCAGGGAGATGATGAACAAGCATCAAGGTAAAATAGTAATAACAATATTAATAATTTTATCCAGCTATTTTTCAAGAATCCTACAAAAAAAAAAAATAAAAATAAAAAAACAGGGGCAGATAATCTTGGAGGCGTTATGACCTAATTACTTCCCTTGGTTTATAAAAATATAAATCAAGATTTTGCTATCTTGCCGTTTTCTTGTACTACTAATTTCGATATCAAATGATGTACCAATAGTTTGGACAAAAAATGTTTCTTTCGTGTAACAGAAATCAATACTTTCAAAGATAATTATTTTTTTATAATTTGATTATTATCCAAATGCACACCAACTGTGCCTACCCGACATTGCCCTAGTTGTGCATTAAAAAAAATTTCCTGGTAGATTTATAGAAAAATGTTTTTTGTTTTGTCTTTTTGTTTTTTCATGCAACAAAAATCAAGTAAAACCTGTTATTACAGGAAGTTACACTGAAAGGAGAAAGAAATATGATGTAGTTCTTGTCCAGAATTTTCCTCTACATTAAAAAACGAAAATAAAAAAAGCTGTATGACGTACATTAATGAAAACATAATATTCCAAAATTCACATAAATTGATCCAGTAGTTTTATTTTTAAATATGAAAATCAAATTTTATGAGTAACCAAAGAGCGGTTGTCTTGCTCACCATTTTGAAAACAATTTCCAGAACCAAAGGGAGATAACTCAACAATACATAAAACTTGTGGAATTTATGCCGTAATGCCTACGAATTCCCATTAATCGTTTAAAAATAATTTTATTTATAAAGATTATTCTACTTGATCAATTTATGTGATCTTTAGAACATGATATTTTCGTTTCATCACAAGTATGTACATCATGCCTTTGTTGTGTGGAAAAAAAAAGAACAAAAATAATGCAGCTCGGTTTTTAGTGATAGCCTTGATAGAGTTCAAACTGTTTTAGAAACTTAGTAGGTGATGCCCCTTTCTCTTCCCTGCAAACTCCTTCCCACAGAAGAGACATTGCGAGCCTGTTTCTGCTCTATCATTATTTTCATGGCAAGTGCTCGACTGAACTCCAATCTATGGTCCCCTTTGCTAAACTCCCACAAAAAAGCATTCGTCTTGCTACAACCACTATATACAATCTCCCCTCCATCTCTATCTGTACTTAAATCTAAACGCAGATTCCATGAACAAAGCTTCTTTCCCAGAACTACCTGCCTGTGGAACACTGTTCTGTTGGCCTGCTTCCTGATTAAATACAACATGGTAGCCTTCAAACTCAATGTAAACAAGTTCTTGTTGAGCTGTCCCCATAAATAATCAAATTGTACCCAATTTACACTATTAACGATTACTACACTACCACCTTACATTCATTAAGCCTTATCCTCGAGTGGCCTTCGAGCCTTGATAAATAAATCTTTTTTTACATCTCCTTCAGTTTCAAAGTATAAGCATTTTTTGGTTTTTCTTGTTTCCATGTGATAATTCATATTAATTTCATTTTTTTCACGTTTTTTTTTTTTCATTTCCTATTGATTTTATGAAATTAGGTGTGCTTCTACATTATAATAGCGAAAAAAAAAAAATTGAATTTCAAGTGAAACAAATGGTACCTACGTAATTGTCAGGTGTGAAATAGTAACAAATCCAAAAATTGTAGAAAACTAATTATTAATGGAAAAAAAATTTGTGAAATTACTGTACTATGTTGACGCTTACTAAAAACAAGAGATAAGTTGACAGGAGAAATAATTAAGTACGGTTGCGTGCATCATGATTTGCATAATTCAAAATGTCGGAAAAATTTTATTCCTCATATAAACTTTATCAGAAACTGGTTTTCATTAATTATTTTTCTACCTTAATCATTTTCCATAATTTTTGGATATGTTACTATTTGCGACCTGACAATTATATAGGTACCATTTGTTTTACTTGAAATTCAATATACTTTTTCGTTATTATAATATAGAAGCACCTGAAATTGATTACATATTTGTTTAACGTCTTTGTTTTTTGTTTTCTTTTTCAGTTATGGATGTTTGATCTTCATGGCATCGCAAATTGCTTCAGGTATGAAATACCTCGAGTCACTGAATATGGTCCATCGTGATCTGGCCACAAGGAATTGCCTTGTGGGCCACAACTACTGCATCAAGATTTCTGACTTTGGTATGAGTAGGAGTCTCTACAGTGCAGACTATTACAGGATAGAGGGGAGAGCTGTTTTACCCATCCGATGGATGGCCTGGGAAAGCATTCTCTTGGTGAGTTACACAATTATGACATCGTGATTGACATGAAAACTCTAAACAATTCTATTACATCATCTCATTAAGGATCAATAATTATTTAAATAATATAAGGGAGATAAGTCATATTTTAAACTACAGGTTTATTTCCCTTCTATTAATTTCGTCATTTAAAATTGTTGACATCATAACAAGATTCCTAACCGGACCTATATTGTTTTTTTTATTATTTTTGTCAAATTGAAATGCAAGACATTTTAATATTGTAAAAATTATATCATGCTATCTAATTAGTTCTGTGCGGATTTCAATCAAATTTATAAAGTGAAATGTCTCTCTATATATAAAAAAAATCTTGTATATGACATAGTTTTATAAGAATATATATTATATAGTGATATAAAAATATATATATGATATATATATATATATGTATATATATATATATATATATATATATATAGTGATATAAAATATATGTATATATTTATATATATAGTGATATGAAATATATGATATAGTGATATAAAAAATATATATGATATTTATATATATATAGTGATATAAAATATATGATATAGTGATATAAAATATATATGTATATATTTATATGTATAGTAATATGAAATATATGATATAGTGATATAAAATATATATGTATATATTTATATGTATAGTAATATGAAATATATGATATAGTGATATAATATATATATATATATATATGTTATATCACAATATCATATATATATATATCTATATATAAAAGAGCACTTTCAGTTGAATTAAGTTGGTCCATTTAGATCTTAAGCATAGATCATCATATAATGATTAGATCACTCTGACTGGCGTAAAAAAACATTCAAATATAAAATTTTAATTTCAACGTTATTTCACGCGGTTAATGGTAGCCGAATGGATATGGTCTTTGCTAATCAAGCTAGAGATGGCTTGTGTTGCTGGGTTTGAATCTATCAACTGGTGTTAATCGTGACACCCTACAATAATTACATATATACATAGATATAGATATGATATTGATACAATTAAAAAGTAAAGTATACCAGTTACATTTTGAGCTTTTACCTTTTTCACATCTCTTTGTGTTTATCATTTTTTTTTTTTTTTTTGTTACACATTTTTTTTAATGTCTTTTCGGATCTATGTCCATAATTTTCTCTATTTTATAAAAAAACAAATAAAAAAAAATTTGCGTAATGTACATATTAGTGATGAAACAAAAACATCATATTCCAAAAGTCATATGAATTGATCAAGTAGTTTTATTTTCATAAACAAAATCATTTTTTAGCGATTAATCGGAATTTGTAAACATTGCCATGAAAAGTCTTGATTGTTTGACTTGTTGTAGTTATTTCCCTTGTTTCATGAGATTATTTTCAAGATGGTTTTCTTAGTTAGAAATGAAAGGACTTGATCAATTAACATAATTTTCTGAATGTGATATTTTTGTTTTGGCATGGGTACGTACATCATACTGATTTTTTTTATTTTAGTTTATTAATATAGGATGAATTCTGGACAAGAACCTCTTTTTGTGTTATACATTATATTTTTTAATCTAAAAATGTAAATTAAAACAGCATTAACACTTTGTCTTGGTTGAACTAATTTGTCTATTCGTAAATAAATGAGTGTAATAGCATAAATAAAGTGGGAAATGATTCAAACACACCTTGTACGTATTATTTCAGTGTCTGGGTAGATGCCAGATACCTCTAGATTGCTACTGTCCATTGCTTACATTCAGTATGCCTCCGTCTGTCTGAGAGAGTGGGGGATTTTGTTTGTTGTCATAAACACACTTTTATCAAGCATTATGGATAATAATAACAGAAAGTTTATGAAATGCAAAAATTCTCAGTGGTAGTGGAACTATTGAACTTTATAATTTTTCCAGTTTGAAGAGAATCATAGTATCACTACCCTTTAAACTAACTAAAATTAACAATAAATATTTTTAAAATCATAATTCAGGTCATAAACAGTTAAAAGTCATAAGAAGAAAAAAGAAATACAATTTACCTCGATTTTATCATTATCATCAGATATTATTAAGAATAAGCTTGTACTTTTTTCTCATTAAAGATTAATAATTTGATTTATTTGGATTATTAGGACAACTGTTTTCATCATAATTCAGGTCATAAAGGGTGAATGAAGTTTAGGTTCCGTCAGATAAATACACTTAGTTAATTATAATTAATCTTTTCAGAATTTTTTTTTTTTGTTTTGTAATGTATGATCATCTTGATTTTAATGTTTGATAGATGACGTTCCTTATTAACACTTTTTCCTTCTCTGTTTCCATCGTTTAGGGCAAGTTCACGACTAAAAGTGACGTATGGTCATTTGCTGTTACACTCTGGGAAATCTTAACGTTTGCAAAAGAACAACCTTATGAAGCGTTAACAGATGAACAGGTGATTGAAAACGCTGGACATTATTATCGAAATGACGGACGTCAAGTCTATCTTCCCCAACCGCCCAACTGCCCCAAGGAGATCTATGACCTCATGCGCGAGTGCTGGAATCGGCAGGAAAGTGAACGGCCGTCATTCAGAGAGATCCACATGTTTCTCCAGCGTAAAAACATGGGGTACAACCCCAAGGATGAAAAAATGAACCAAATTAAAGTACCAATCTGCTGATTTACGGGAGACGCTCTGCGGTAAAAATGTCACAATCAGACCAAAGAATCCTGTGAAACTTGATAAACCCAGCATTGCCATCATGTCTTGACTGCCAAACACCAAAAAAATATTATATTTACCCCCACCCGTCTTATCACAAAAAAAAAAATCTCACTTCTCCTCCTCTTCCCCCCTGTGTTCTTTGGCATATCAGTCATGCCTGAAACAAAAACGCAAAAACAACAGGGAGGTTATTGTTTTCTTTTTTAATGTTTCTTTCGTGGCGTGTGTGTGTGTGTGTGTGCGTGCATGCGTGTCTGCATGCACCTGTGTGTGTGTTTGTGTGCATGTTGAGAGCTTCTTTTTTTTTTTTTTATTTTTTTTTTTATAAATGAAATGTTTTAAGAAAATACTGATAAAACGAATGAAAACTGACAGCAACGACATGTACGGCAGTGCCATTTACCCCTTCTTATAACTCTGAACAAAAAATATGAAACAGCAATGACCATTCAAGTCTAAATGCGTGACGACGACAAGAAGAAAGAAAAAAAAATTGGGGAGAGGGGGGATGATTAATGCCCTGGTAAATATTTAAAAAAAAAAAAAACATTACAACAAGCTGATTTATCGTTTCTGGAAATTCATTTTCTTTCTCGCTCCACATTTCACAGGAAACAATTTAAACAAAATAAAAAAAAGAAAAATACTTTTTAGCTGGGCTTATTGGCAATACAGACACTTTCTTCAAAATCCCACCTTTTTAACCCTGGACCTTTTTTAATATGTGCTCCACCAACCTTCTTCACTCTCTCTCTCTCTCTCTCCCTCTCTCTGCCATTCCTTCTTACAGCGTTTTGATTTTAATAATCAGTCAATTATAATCTTGCTTCCATCACTCAGTTGTGGTCGACATGCTATTATAACATGTTTACATTAAGCAACACGAAAAAAAGGCAGATGTTTAATGTTACACAATAAAAATGAACAATATAATAATCAATACATTGACAAAATAATTTTCTGAAGAGAAGGATAGGATTAGGTAATCGAAGTTTAGAATGAGACATTTTTAAAAATAATTATGGCCAGATATAAAATGTAGAATAAACAAAATTTAAGATTATTTGCATGAACAGATTTTTTGTCAGAAACAGATGCAGAAAAAATAGAAGGCAAATTTTTTTTATACATCCGTTGTTACAGATGATCTTACATTATTTTAACTGAATTGCTTAACAACTTCCGAGTAATCTTACCTCTAATACTTTACTTTATAGTCTTATGTTTTTACTATGATCTCTCATAAGTCTTATTATTTTATATTCATTAAGAAAATCAAAACAGGAAAAAGACCTATCATGAGCAACAAATAGATTAAGATCTCTAATAAGCAGCAGATATGCTAAGATTTATTATAAGCAACAAATACTAAAATGTATCATGAACAACAAATATTGAGATCTGTCATAAGTAATAATATTAAGATCTGTCATAAACAATAAATAATAATACCTGTCATTAATGACAAGAGTACTAAGACCTGTCATTAACGATAATTGTACTAAACCCTATCATTAACGACAACTATACTAAGCCCTGTCATTAGTGACAGCTGTACTAAGACCTGTCATTAGTGACAGCTGTACTAAGACCTGTCATTAATGACAGCTGTACTAAGACCTGTCATTAACAACAGCTGTACTAAGACCTGTCATTAGCGATAGCTATACTAAGATCTCTCATAAACGGCAAATATTTTGTGAACTGATTGATGTTAACTTACTTCATCTTGCCAATTCTTAGCTTCTACATTCTAAATTCATTTCTTTCATTAAAAATTCTTATCGAGGGAGTAAGGGGGAGCATTAGGAAGAAGGGGGATGGATTTTGAATGCTGCAAAATTAAAATTAAAACCGAAAAAAATCCAAGAGTGGGAGAGGAGAAAAAAAAACATAACTATTTTCTCCTGAACTTTTCCAGTTATTTTTCAAGACCTTTCTTTGTGGTTATCTCTGCTTCCTCACATTTTTAAGGAGAACCAAAATTATCTTCAATGACAAAATAACATTTTTCCAATTTTAATGACATGGTGAATGCAATTCCCAGAGGGCATACAAAAAAAACAAAACAAATCATATAAAAAAATAATGAAATAAAAAAAACTTTTCTCGTGTTGTGAAGTTCACAAATGCACTCACCTGTGCTTCTGAACTGTGAACAAATTATTCTACAAAGAAAAAAAGTTGATTAAAGACAGAAAAAAGAGGAAACCAGTTTACCAAAAAAAAAAAAAAATGTTGACAAGTTTTCCCCATCCTGTAACATATTAACCAGAAGGAAAATAATAACGGACCAAACCACATATGGTATGTCCGCAGACATGATCTGAAGCAAATTGAACAGGCTAGCTCCTTCAAGAAAAAAGTAAACCACTCCATTTGCAAATAAGCAAACAAAAATGTGGAGTAAAAAAAAAAGAAATTGTAGATTTGAAGAAAAAAAAGAGTAAAAAAAAGGAAAATTTTCTTTTCATCCATTTTTTTTTTTTTTCAGTTTTTTTTATTTCATTTTTGCCCCCTATAAAAATAATAATATTAATAATAATATTCTGATTATCTTAATTTCTACCATTTAGCTTGCAGCTACTCTCGAAATTATTCTCTTCCAATCTCTCTGCTCCCAAATCTACTGCCAATATTGAAAGCAACAGTAACGACAGTAAACACTAAATGTACATCAGTGGCTTTTAACTGTTGCTGATTTGATTGGCACCCAAAGCTCTGGTAACTTTCATGACAATTGTGCTTTTTTTTTTTTTTATTATTGTGTCAGTACAGAAATGTGTTTTCACTGCAGACCCATAAAAAATAAGGAAAACAAAAAAAAAAACATTGAAGAAAACAAACAAAAATGGGAAGAAAACATTTTTTAAAAAAAATGTTATTTAGTTGTACAAGACATTAGAAAAAAATCAATTACCAAAATCTGAGTCTACTATACACATTTAATAATATCAAAAAAAAAAAAAAGAGAAAAACAAACTTGTTTTAATATTAAATTTTTTCCATTTTTTTTTTTTTTTTAATTTTAGGAGGAAAAAAGAGAAACAGGGAAAGAAAAAGAAAAAAAAAGCAGTAAATTTGTATTAAATAAGTTTTCTTCTACTTTCTATTAAAACTGCACTTCTTACAACCGTCGAGATATATCTTTTCCAAGGTTGTATATCATCATAATTTGGCTGATTAATGTTTTTTTTTTTTTTTTTCCTTTTGGAGGGGAAAAAAAAAATTATGCTCCCTTTAAAAAGGAATTGTTTGTTTGATTTTTTTTTTTTTCTCTTTTATTTATTTTTTCTTTAAAATTTTGTTTTCTTAAGTTATTCATTATTCATTAATAAATCTAGTTATTGCCATCTCTGCTCCTATACTTCTATTTATCTACTAAGAGTGGCCTGTAGACCGATAAAAAAAACAAAAAAAAACAGTATGAGCAAGTTACCAATTAATTTGGCGGTGTACAAAATCTTTCTTTTTTTTTTTAATCCCCAAGAAAAAGCGTAGACATTTTTTTTTTTTTTTCAAGTATTGGTAATAAACAAATGTGCAATTAAAAAATTAAAAAAAAAAAGAATCCCTTCCCATCATGCATCACTGTCATCACCAACCACCACCGACACCACTGTTCCCCTCGCCATCTCAAAAAACGATTTATTTTGAATGTTTCTTCTTTAATGTCTTATACTCCATCCAAGTCTTTTGTTTTAAGGTTTTCCAGTGTTGCCCTCCCTTTGTTTTTGAACTGATAAAACATGATAGCAGAAATAATCGAAGCGACTTTCATATTTAATGAGAAGCAGGTTTCTAAAAAGCGTTTCCTTCTTATTCGTTTGCAATGACTTCCTTCTTCTTTGCTTCGCCTTCATAAAATAGCTCTCCAAAACGGTGACAGTGAAGTTAGCAAGCCAAATTTCAACGTAACACAACGACTGCATAACGTTAACTAAATCAAAACTTAAAAAAGTTCCTATACACTTTCATTGTAAAGCAATTTTTAGAAACGTAAAATATATTCTTGACAAAAAAGGGTACAACTTCTCACACAATTAAAGAATATAGTGTGTGTGTCACACAGTTAATCATATACATTTTATCATCATTTCTTTTAATCAATAGCATATAAATTCATCTTGTCAATAGCAATTTATTATAAATATGCCAATATTTGATTCAGACTAGTCTTTTTTTTCTCTATATTATTATATATATAATTTCTAAATTTTTTTTATTGGTTAATAATCATGGTTTTACAAGAATGTATTTAATTAAATCACTCAGTCTCGCCTATAAAATTATCTTGTCAGATTTTCAAAATCAGGTCCAAATAGTAATCCGTCTTATATATCGATATTTGATTTGGACTAGCCCATTTTCTTCTATATTATTAAATATATAATTTATTAATTTTCTATATTGGTTGATAATCATGGTTTTACAAGAATGTATTTAATTAAGATATTCCTCAAATTGTAAGATTCCAGTAAAGTAGCTAAACCTTAGGATTCTATGATTGAGATATTTTAATCCATTTTTTTTTTTTAGTTTTAGTCACTCTTCTTTTTCTAAAAACTATAGTGAAAACTGCTTCTGATGATGCATTCTCAATTATGTTGAACTTTTTCCCCCTCAAAACAACAGAAACAAACTGACATGTACATGACGTTGGCTGCCAATGCAAATGCGAAAACTGTGTTTATGATTTATCCAGCTCTCCAAAATATTTTTAATAGCTAACTTTTGTTAAATAAAGATTTTATATCCAGTGTCTATATGTATTTTATTCGTTGTGTTAATCATCTTATTTTTTGTTATCATAATGTTTTTTAATCAGTCAATCTAATATATAAATTAATCTTGTCGGATTTTCAAAGTTGCACCCAGATAGCAATCCGTCTGATATCTCGATATTTGATTTAGACTAGCCTATTTTTCACTCCTTCCTTCCACTATGTTATTGGCATGAATATATTTTATTTTGCTTCAGTTGTTTCTGAAAATACTTATTCTGACTAAGAAACCTATTTGAATAGACATTTTCCCTTAGTCATTGAAACAAATTATAAGGAAATTATTTTGTGTAAATATATTGACTTCTTCAAAAATAAGTGTGTGTATGTATGTATATATATATATATATAGTTATCCATGGACACATGCTTCACCATATGTACAGCCTGGCTGACTATACCAGGGCTTGAACCCCCAACTATAAAGACTATGATCAGGTGCACATACCACTATGCTACAGAACCTTGGTTGATGTATATTAAAATGAAATTTAAAAAAAATTTTTTATTTCATAAAATAATTTGATTTCAAAATTAAATTCACCAAAATTAATTTCCATTTCTTTGTGAACAAGTCCATCAATTTCTTTTTCTTTGTTTTAACTCCCAGACAATGCCGGCTATTTACAACTAGTAAATAAATTCATTTACATTTTTTCAATCAACATTTCTTTCCTACTTGGCATATTCTTCCTCGATTGTAAAAGCAATTTGACATATTTTCCACACGCTAAGAAATAAAAATGCAACTGTGACGATTCGGTGTTGCCCGGGATGCAGTAAAGTCTATTTTAGTTTTTAATTTTTATTTGCAATTTTTTTTACCTTATACAGAAAAAATTTAATTATAAAATAGACATTATATTCTTTAATTCAAAATTAATTCTCACTCTTGCTGTTTTAGTCTGTTGTTTTTTTTAGGTACTTATTTAAAATATTTTTCATATTAAGAGTTGAGGTCAGACTAAGTAATTTTTAAAATAAATTCTAGCAAAGTATTGCCAATAACATGATACAACAATAACCAATGAAAATAGGCACGTCAGAAGCAAAGTTTGATCTGTCAGCTGAAATGCTATGTAGGTCTGACTTTTAAAATACGACTGACTTTTCTTTATATATTAGAAGAATATAGTATTGATTTCAGTGCGACATTCTGTATCATTGTTCATAATTTGTGTATTATCTTTTATTTGCTTTGCGTACTTGATAGCAATTTGCACTTTCTAATGCAACGCTGAAGCATCTATGCGTGCAAACCTGTTCGTAAATGCTTATCGGCTTTTAAATAGAAGTGCATATTTTTCCTTCTCAATTTTCACTTATGTTAAAAAAAATATATAAAATAATTAAAACACAAAAAAAACAAGGGGATATATATATATATATATATATATATATATTCCTTTTATGATTTCTTTCTTACTAGAATTCATCTGCTGCCTTTTCATTATCAGGAATAAAACTTCATCTACCATTGCTATTATTAACCATTTTAATCAGCGCTTGAACTTCAAAAGAAATTATTGGGCAATAAATGCTACCATTTTTCTTTCTTTAATTTTTAGAATTTCTTTTATAGCCACTTTTAAACACTGTAATATTTACAATATGGAAACTATTAAAACTATCCAAATATTCATTTTTACATTTGCTATTAGTTTTTAACTACATTTTAAATGGCTGACAATTTCTTTTTATATTGAACCAGCTGTCCTGACTCAGCACTAGCCGGGAATATTTGTACTCAAATTATTATTTCTCAACAAAATATTAACTAATGTAAATTTATCTTATTAGATTTTCAAAGTCTGACACAAATAGGAATCTATCTGACAGATATTATTTGATTCAAGTGGGTTTTTGTTTTTCCACTATGTGAAAATATTTCTAACAAATAAATTGGTAGATTTAATCTGATAAGACGGTAAAATACCTTTTAGAGTAACTTCATTAATATAACATAGCAGTCATATTTAGACGTTTTAGAATGAAAGTTCATATTAATCTTGAACATGGTAATAATAATCTATTATTATACTAAATGCGAGTCAATCAAACAAAATACTATATATAATATATATTTTAGTTCTGTAGCTAATGTATGCTTTGGAAAAGATTTTCTTGTTTTATATAATTCTAATATTAGTAATTTATAACTAATTGAACAAGTCTCACTTTATTTCTCTCCACCAAACCTCTCACTCTATGTTGATTCAACCACTCTCTAATATTTCTTAATGTGTCTCTGAGGATTTAGGGAAAGAGTGCTTGTCTTCTTTCAGCTAATTTGCATTGTGTGTTTGTACATACTATGAACATATATGTAAATTAGATGGCAAAATAATAGGAAATTTTTTACTCGTATAATATCCATGAAAATAATATAAAATTAAAAAGAATTGTGTTTAGTAATGCAAGAAACTTTTCTTAAGACAAAAATGTAGGGACGAGTAATGAAAGTAAAATTTTTTAACCAAAAAAATGAATTTTACCCCAAATTGTAAAAAAAAAATAAAAAATATCTAATTACAAAAATATCAGCAAATTAGCTGATGTTAATTAAATTTTCAGTATTAATAAATGAATGCCAATATAAAGTATCTATGACAATGATTTGCTTGAAAACTCCTAATGAGTAACTTTTCTTTTTTTTTTTTTTTTGCTATGCAAGAAGAATGTTTTAACAAGCAAATCATATTTTATGAATTTCCACATGAAATCAAAGTGAAACAAATAGTAGAAATACGCTTGCGACCCAACGGGTCATAGGTATGTTGAATAATCAAAGAATTCTTTAAGAAAAGCCGAAATAATAAAAAAAGTTCAGTGGGAAAAATATTTTATCCAATAATTAATAATTCTACGAGCATCCATTTCGATAGTTTTTCATGTCATGTAAAAAGTGAAGCTGGATTTACTTTCGACTGCTGCATAATTCTTGCTTCCTCCCCTATTTTATCTTTTAGTTCTCACATTCCAAGAGCACTGACAAAGGGAGAAGAATTGCTGTTTTCTGGCTTGGCTGTTGTTTTGAGTGGTTGGTATGCAAAGAATCTCAATCCTCTCATAATATTCTTCATCATTCAACTGTCAATCCATCCATCTCATAAATTCCTATCCTCGGGTGGTTTTTGGCCTCGATAAGTGATGACTCATGAGTAATAACAAAATCGGTGTCTGCAAGCGTGCACGTTATTTACATGAAGTTCTGTTTTTTTTTTTCTTTTTCTAATTTCTCCTTTAGCCTCCAGTGTCTATTTCTCGTTATTCTGGCTAGGAAGATTGTTACAATGGAGACACATTAGATGATGCTGTGCCGTTTATTACATTTTCAAACATCTGCTCCTCCTGGTGTCGATGGTGCTGCAACTCATTCTGGTGGTGATGGTGCATCCTCCCTGACTTTTCCTTACCCTCCCCTCTCCCCCCTAATGTCCTGCCAACTTCCCATATATCTTATCTGCCTGTCCCTCTCCACTGGTTCAAACAACACCCATATACAATGCCGTGACTACCATTGGTTGTGAACTGCTTCAAAATAATCATAAAATAAACAATTTTTTTTAATTAAAAAAAAAAAAAATTTGGTCAAGACGAGTAACAGCCATTGTTTTTAATTGCTTTCTTTCCTGTTAGAATGGTTGCATACAAGTGTCTCTTTTTATCAGTTGTGTGTATGTGTATATATCTAATATATAAAATTAAGTTGGTCTGACTTTCAAAAGTCAAATCTAAATAGCAATGTATCTGACATATCGATATTTGATAATGAGTTGCCACATTGTCTTCATCTTCCTTCTGCCATGTTCTTTGCAACAAAATGTATTTCGCTTCATTTTTTTTTTTTTTAATTTAATTTTTTTATTTTAATAGTTATTCTGGCTTGGGGGCCAAAATTTAAATGACCTAAAAAGTTGCGTCATAATTTTAGCCGAAAAAAAAATACCTCAGAAAATTGTAAGGAACAAAGACTCATAATTTTTTCACTTCAGTCTTAAAAAGCAAGTTAACCTTCATGCAGGATAACCTTTTTTCCTCATCCCCATAATCGTACAATTAATCATAATACTGAATCTTGGGCAATGTCAGGTAGGTACAACTAGTATATATATATTTGTTCATGTCCTTGTGCATTATTTTTCTAAAGTTTTCCCCCTTGATTTTGTTAGAGTCTCTTAAGATATCTAATCCATTATCTCTATATAGGCCGATATCAGTATTATCAAATTCATAAGAGTATGGAAAATGAATAATCCTACCTAACTCTGTTTATGTATTGAGCACTGTCGAAATATATACTGAAAATATTTATATAAAATTTTATCTAGATGTATAAAATAATAATAATAAATATATACATATATAAAACAAGAAGTCTATATTCAGAATTCCAAAAAGGTTGTCCATTTTACTGTTTATTTCTTTTAGCATGTTAAAATGTTCAGTCCTTGACAGCATCTGTTTCGTAGAACAGAACCATTCATGATTATTATGTCAATTTTTTTATCTTCTCCGCCCTGGTGGCTCATCAAAAGAATAGGAACTTGTCAACTTTAACACAAAATAAAAATATACATAAATCAAAAAAAATTGGAAGAGTAGTTGCAATTGTGTCTTGTTATATCCACGGCATTTTTGATTTTATACACACACACACACACACACACACACACACACACATATATATATACCTAATTTAACAATCTTGTTACTTTTTTCAAGTGTTAAATTAGGTTTATATATGTATGTATGCATGTATGTATATAAAAATCTAATTTAACAATTTTGTTACTTTTTCAATCTCCACCTTTAAAATATAATGCCAGTCATGGATTTCTAAACGCATTTTATGGTCATCGTATAATTTCCAAATTACTTTGTTTAGTCTATTTAGGCAAAGAATTAAAAAAAAAAAAACTTTCATAATCGGTAAAAACGTGCATTGCAGAGTTTATTATTCGTTGAAATTTGATTTTCCCATGTTAATGCTAATTACTCTTCACAAATTAGATAGACATCAAATGATACATTTTATATATATATATATATATATATATATATATATATATATATATATATATATAGTTGTCAAAGTTTTTATGTTAGACCTAAATAGCAATGCACCTAACAAATCGATATTTGATTCTGACTAGATATTTCTTCTTTTTTATGCTTGCAGCATCTTCTTTGCATAAAAAAAGAAATTTAATTCACTCTAGTTTCTTTCCAAAAATAATTATTCCGGCAAGGAAGATTATTACAATGGAGACACTTTTATATAATCATCTAAAGGGCTCAAAATGTAAAGCTATATACCCTAATAACACAAAATACATGCTAGACTGTTCCTTAGTTCTGTTATAGAGTTATGTTTGAAAACAATTCCATTTTAATTTCTTCATAAATTGTAATTAACTGAACAGGTTATCCATCTCTATGTATGTATTTCTCTCTCTCGTCTCTAACTCTACATTGATTCAACCACTCTCAAACAGCTTTTAATGTCTCTGTAACCATTTAGAGAAAGAGAGATTCTCTCCTTTCAGCTAAATCATACAGTGTAAAAACATGTAAAGTCAATAGCAAAATAATAGCACACGTTACTTCCATGTTCAGTCTCGAAAGACAAAGGAGCAACTGCGCATGTAATTGTGTGGCAAGGTTGCACAATCTATAACCACACCTCTCCTATTGGCACTGCTTGATTCCAGTCACAAAACAACTGGAAACAATGCCGAGATAAGCGGAGAACACATACAGCACCTGGAAGTCCAAAATGGTCACCCATCTGGTACTGACCAGGCTCATCGTTGCTTAACTTTGGTGATCTGACAGGAACTGGTGTGTCGAACATGATTATGCTGTATATGATATGGTATATGATATAATAATTAATAGGTGTATATATATATATATATATATATATATATATATATATATATAGCTTATATATATATAGATATATAGATATATATATATATATATAGCTTATATATATATAGATATATAGATATATATATATATATATAGCTTATATATATATATATATATATAGATATATATATATATATATATATAGATATATATATATATATATAGATATATATATATATATATAGCTTATATATATATATATATATATAGCTTATATAGATATATATATATATAGCTTATATATATATATATATATAGCTTATATATAGCTTATATATATATATATATATAGCTTATATATATATATATATATATATATATATATATATAGCTTATATATATATATATATATATATATATAGCTTATATATATATATATATATATATATATAGCTTATATATATATATAGCTTATATATATATATAGCTTATATATATATATATATATATAGCTTATATATATATATAGCTTATATATATATATAGCTTATATATATATATATATATATAGCTTATATATATATATAGCTTATATATATATAGCTTATATATATATATATATATATATATATAGCTTATATATATATAGCTTATATATATATATAGCTTATATATATATATATATATATATATAGCTTATATATATATATATAGCTTATATATATATATATATATATATATATATAGCTTATATATATATATAGCTTATATATATATATATATATATATATATATATAGCTTATATATATATATAAGCTATATATATATAAGCTATATATATATAAGCTATATATATATAAGCTATATATATATATAAGCTATATATATATATAGCTTATATATATATATATAGCTTATATATATATATATATATATAGCTTATATATATATAGCTTATATATATATATATATATATATATATAGCTTATATATATATATATATATATATAGCTTATATATATATATATATATATATATATAGCTTATATATATATATATATATATATATATAGCTTATATATATATATATATATATATATATAGCTTATATATATATATATATATATATATATATAGCTTATATATATATATATATATATATATATAGCTTATATATATATATATATATATATATATAGCTTATATATATATATATATAGCTTATATATATATATATATAGCTTATATATATATATATATAGCTTATATATATATATATATAGCTTATATATATATATATATATATATAGCTTATATATATATATATAGCTTATATATATATATATATATATATATATATAGCTTATATATATATATATATATATATATAGCTTATATATATATATATATATATATATATATATATATATATATAGCTTATATATATATATATAGCTTATATATATATATATATATAGCTTATATATATATATATATATATATAGCTTATATATATATATATATATATATATATATATATATATATAGCTTATATATATATATATAGCTTATATATATATATATAGCTTATATATATATATATAGCTTATATATATATATATATATAGCTTATATATATATATATATAGCTTATATATATATATATATATATATAGCTTATATATATATATATATATATATAGCTTATATATATATATATATATATATATAGCTTATATATATATATATATATAGCTTATATATATATATATATAGCTTATATATATATATATATATATAGCTTATATATATATATATATATATAGCTTATATATATATATATATATATATAGCTTATATATATATATATATATATATAGCTTATATATATATATATATATATAGCTTATATATATATATATATATATATATAGCTTATATATATATATATATATATATATAGCTTATATATATATATATATATATATATATATAGCTTATATATATATATATATAGCTTATATATATATATATATAGCTTATATATATATATATATAGCTTATATATATATATATATATATATATAGCTTATATATATATATATATATATATATAGCTTATATATATATATATATAGCTTATATATATATATATATATAGCTTATATATATATATATATATATATATATATATATACCATAGTTTTAAAATTTTCAAATGAAATCACAGTGGTACAAATAATAGTGTTTGTTAATAAACAGTTCACACGTATAGTTAGTATCTTTTTAAAAGTTGTTAAAAAAAAAAAAACTTTTTTCTTGGTATTTATTTTAATAATTTTGAAATTTGATATCCAACTT
The DNA here is from genome assembly GCF_053919585.1 of Euprymna scolopes. Taxonomy (NCBI): domain Eukaryota; kingdom Metazoa; phylum Mollusca; class Cephalopoda; order Sepiida; family Sepiolidae; genus Euprymna; species Euprymna scolopes. Next base: position 38,966,360 of record NC_136511.1, read on the forward strand.
AGTGTAAATTTCAAATGATTCTAATTTTTATGAAATAATGTTTAGAAATCAACATTTTACTATGGGAAGCCATACTGTTATTTTATCATAGAAAATATAAAATGATCCCATATTATCTCCCATTGCAATAGATGATAACTCATAAAATTAAATATAATATTAAATTGCCAATAAAAATTTATTACAAACTATATTTTTTTATATTAAGGGAAAAATTTATCGAAAATAAAAACAAAAAGAAAAAGAAAACCAAATTCATCTATTTGAAAATCTGTACAATACCATAAGTGTCAATTTTTCAATACCTCATAAGTAATTATAAACTGACACGAGATAAGGAATTATGCATTTCCGAAGAGAAACAGCCAAATTTTATCAAAATAACCCAAAATCTAAACAAGATATCACAAACTGAAAGTGAAGTATATTCTACTACTTTAGGCTGGTTTGTGATACCTATATCAGTCTATATCAGTCTGTCAGTCTGCTTGTGTGGTTTTGGGTCTTACATTAAAAAAGAAACATTATTAAAATTATTTTTTAAGAAAACTGTTACATGAAAAACACTTGCAGTGAGTCGAACATTTTCTCATTTTCTATTTTATTCTTGCTCTTTCAAATTCTTTAAAACTTCTCATTCATGAACCATTTATTTTTTGCTGCTGTAATACCTTTTGCTGCTGCTGTAATACATACATACATACATACATATATGTGCATGTATATATATATATATATATATATATATATATATATATATGTATAATGATATTCAACAATTAAATATATAAAAGCTCGAATATCAAACTGTAACCTGCTGAGAAAGACTGGTTCAGATTTGTTTCAGTGCTTTTATTTATTTTTTTTATTTTTCAAGAAGGATGTGCAACTTCTGACAAGTTACTGCCCTTGTTCCAAAGCAAGGTTACCTCATTCATATTAGCCAATCACACTTACTACATAGTGTTTAGCCACGCACGCAATGTTTCAACTGAATATAGCTTCCGCAAGTATCTGATGAGGGTTTTTGTTTTCCGTTCCATAATTCTACAGAATTCTAGCTGTCGCTCTCTTTACGCACACCCACGCACACACTTGTGTGTATTTGTGTGCAATATGCATCCGTGTATAACTTCATACATTCTTGTATATATATGTACATATATGCATTGGTTCCGACAAATGAAACTTCTTTGACGAATATCCTTTGATGGATTTGACTTTTGTTCAGCTCAGAGATTAGATTGCAACTCCCACACCGACCGTGTTTCCTTTCTTATTGTTCTTTTTGAGAATTTTCCACATATTATATATAAATTTAAGTCTAATTTAAAATTTAGACTTAAATAGAATTTATACTGAGAAATTAAACTTTGATTCTGACTAGCCAATCTTCTTTTGTTATTGTTTTTTTTTTTTAAACTATTATTATGATTTTCTGTATATTTGGTAGTAAGTTTAGATTTAACTCCGTTCATTTTTTTTATTTAGTTTTAATTATGATTTTGTAAATTACCCAGTAATTTTTTAAGATCTTATATATAAATTTCAGTCTGCTGGATTTTAAAATTTGTATATAAATAGCATTTAAGTGGACAAATCAACATTCATTTTTACTTAACATTTTTCTTTTGTTATTGTTGTGCCATGTTATTGGCAATAAAATAACATTCATTGCTACAATTTACTTTTTCAAAGTACTCAATCTGGTTTGGTTGCTTTCTGATATGGAGATATTCTTAAATAATCACCTAAAAATAAGCATCAGCTAAGAAAAATAACTCTTATTCTTTTAGTATGGGTTATCATTCCTAGCGTTTATTTACCTACGATACAAAAGAAAAGGGGTGTGGTTATGAAACATAGAAATATTTACAAATGAAATTTGAACATAATAGATCTCAGGCAACGTCTGGTTGATATAATTAGATTAATATAATCTTGAAATTAATAAAATTTTCTGGCAACTTTTAATGTACTTGTGTTTCTCGTCTCTATGTTTCTCGCTTCTGGCTTTTATATTATTAAACAATTCTTTATTGAAATAAAAATGCAATAGCATATTACTGTAACAAAATTTTTAAAAAAATCTTATTTAAAGAAAATTTATTAAATTATGAAATTAAATTCGCCACAGTGTATTTTCATTTTGTAAATAAGTTAGCCATAAAATAATGAATTACTTGATGACCTTTTAAAATTTGAAACGAATTTGAAAGCTTTTAAGCTGTCGAATAGAAGGACATTTAAATTCTTTGCAAATCCTCATTTAATAAAAAGATAACAGATTTTACTTTTTTTTTTTCTAAATAAAATAAAACCCTATTTTAGTTTAACAATATTACTTTTTTTAATTGGTTCAATCAATAATTTACTACAGTTATAATTAAATTAAACTTTCAAAAAAAAAAGAACAATGATTATATGCTAAAAGCAGTTTTTTTTTTTAAGTGAAACAAAAAAGCTTCCTAGCAACAGCGAGTAAGGACAGTTTCATATAAAGTTGCGCTTACACTTTTTTTTGTTTTAGTTCTTTTTTCTTTTCTGTATAGATTTAGAAAGTTACTGTGTTTGAGATATTTATGATATTTTTTTTAAATAAAAGTAAATACTGCAGTTTAACTAAAAAGCTTATTTTTATAATTTTAGTATTCTGCTAAGGAAGATTATTACAATGGAGACAATTTTAAATAATAAACCATAAAGCTCAAAATTTAAGGGAGATAATTCATTTTTATCTTAAAAGTAAAAAAAATTATCAGTTATCTCCCTTAGATATTTTTTTTTCTTTTGTCTTTTTGTGACTTATACATTATTATTTCAGAAAAAGCAACTAAAGTGAGAATGAATCCCGGCTTACACCGGGTAACTATAGCTAGTTTATCATACTTATTATTTTCTAAGTTACCCTCCCTGATGGAATACAAGAAATTTTGAATGAATGGTGAAATTGTGTTCTTATTTCCAGCCATGACATTTTCACAGATGTGCCTATTTAAAAGCAAGGGAAATCTTTTTTTTAATTAAGAGGAAAATTTTCTTCTTTTAAAAAAATATTCTCTTTCTTTTAGGGGAACATTATGAAATTTGAAAAATTAACAACACAAATTCTACTCTAAAAGTTATCCCACATCTCCTTCCCCATCTTTAGCCATAGCATTTTATACTACAGGCCACTTGATAGAACAGCTGACAGACATGATGGGAGGCCATTACAAATTTGTTTTGATACTTCATTTACTGAATCATGAAGCATTCAAATTTTGTTAGAAAATGATGTATAAGTGCAATTTTAATGGTTCATATCAAATTTATTTCAACAGCTAACACATTAAATTTTCTTAGTATGATATATAGGATATTAAAGATTTTCACAAAATAACAATAATAATAATAATCAGAGTTGTCACTCATTTTCCAAACTTCACATATTTAGAGGTCAGCCTTGCTTCCATTTGTCTTTTTCACATGTATCGATAATAATAATAATAATAATAATGATAATAATAATAATATTAATAATAATGATAATAATAATAATAATAATATTAATAATAATAATAATATTAATAATAATAATGATAATAATGATAATATTAATAATAATAATAGTGATAATAATAATGATAATAATAATAATAATGATAATAATGATAATAATAATAATAATAAAATCCCACAGATTTGGACCATGTAAAAACTGAATTTGATAATGAAGCAAAAATTTCTTTAGATTTATTCAACAGCTAACACAGTGAATTTTCTTAGTATGATTCATAGGATATATATATATATATACTGTATTTTTCGGCAGTTGTGCTGCATTTTTTGGTAATTTTTTTTAATACAATAGATGTTAAGGAAACTACAATAGTGATTTGATTTAGTTTATTATTTCAAAGTAAAGATACATGAATGTAGAAAGTATATTGAAACAAAATGAAGCTGGTGAACCTATTATTAGTACATTTATATAAGGAATCAACTTGATGGCGCAGTTGCCCCATGCTTCGGGGTAACTGTGCCATTCATGGGATAATCTGACCCAGTCAATATAAAATTAGAGTATGTTGGTGCAAAAACAGTTTGAAATCAATTTTTAGTCCTTCAAACAAAGATCACAAAGTACAGGGAACAGAATGCAAAAATATCCTAGATTAATCAGAAATAAGTTAATTTTTAGAAAATAAACTGGAACAGAATATATAAAAGGAACAAAAATCCTTTACCATGCACATAATCAGGAAGAAATGAACTGTCAATTTGTTGATCACAAAATATCTTACAATATTTTGCGTATAATGAGACCTTTAGTGTTGAAAATATCTTTAAAAATTAATTTTCTGTTCACACACTCAGGTTTGTCCAATTTTAATATAATTTGGTTTGTTGGCTTCACAGTAATAATCTCCAATGGTTCTGTAGGATTTAGATAAACGATAGTGTCATTATCTGACTGAATAGTCGTCCACGTCACTGTCAGATGACTTGTGCACAAGTCTCTGCGAGACAAGTTTAATTTTCTTGGCAGGCAGCTTCCGCAAGTGTGTCCCAGAAGTTGATGCTTGTAGGTCAACAGCAGTGACACTCTTGCCTGGCTTTACCTGAATCCTCTTGGCTCTAGCTCTTTGTGGTTTTTTGAGCTACATCCTCCCTGAGCTTCCTCAGCTGGTCAACCACCAAAGGGTTGACAATTTTTCGAGATGACTCAAATGGTCTCTCCTTTTTCAGTTTCGCTATTTTGCGATTCCTGTCCATTGAGTAAATGCCACATGCCCGAAACCCACTTTTAGCAAGTTCTGAAAAATTCTCCATCCCCTCTAGTAGGTTATATAAAAGACCTGGAAATGCATGTTTCGGTAAGGCGGTATAATTCTTCCCTTGCCCTTTTTTCCAGTTTTCATGCCATACACGTTTCATAGGCCCATAAACAGTTACATCAAGGGGTTGCAAGATGCCAGTACTATTAGGTAGCAAGAATATATGTCTTATATTTTCAGCCTCGCAGATCTGCAATATTTCTGCACCAAAATTGCTGCTCAAATTATCCCAAAATGATAACCCTTGAGTGTTCCTTAGGTAAGCGACAGAAGTATGGAACAGCAATTCTTTTGAACCAGTCAGTGAACAAGTAGTTATTGAACCACCTACATTTACTTCTGTTATATATGGCATGGACTGGACCACGTAGAACCCAATTATCCCTGAGGCGTTCACCTTTATAAATAACATAAGGTGCTAGAATACTCCCACTGGAAGAACAAGCGAACATAACCGATATGGAAATCTTTGAAACATTCATTACCCTTTCAGCATGTTTATTACCCTTTCTAAAAATTAGTTTTTTCTCCTTAGGGCTATCATTCAAATTAGTTTCATCATGATTGACAATGTTTTCAGGTGGGATACCCTCAAGAGACACACTATGATTATCAAAAAATTTATCCACTTCACTTTCTGCTGCCCGCTTCCTGCCAATATTTTGACAAACACGATGTGTCAGTTGAATATGTCTTTTCATAAATGTATCTACCCAATCCATCCCTGGCAAATTGTCTATAAATTGGACTACATTCCTACCAGCTTTATCTAAATAGGATTTAACAAAATAGCGTTATTCAGTCTTGTCAAAAGCGTACCCAAAGTCACTAAGGACAGCAGCATGACTTGCTATACAATCCTCGTCCTCTGGGAGTAAGGGTCATGGTCTTCCAGTAACATTACTCGGCCGAGCACCACTAATCCTGTCACGTAATCATTCTGTGGGTATGCCCATTTCATGGGAAACTCTGTTGATTTACTCGCCATCAGACACCGTCCTTAGTGCCTCTTGGAAAGCCTCATCTGTATAGAGCTTCTTCCTCACTGTGCCGTGTCGAGGCTTGTAATCCCGCACCATTTTTGTGGTTTTGATTTGAATTTACCTGTAAATAGAAAAAAAAATCACATAAGAAACCTCTTTATTTAATTATTATAATACATGCATTAATATCATGATATAAAAATGGCACACTTACCCCATACAAAGATGGTGCAATTACATACCAGTCATTAGACAATATATGCTTCAGACTCTTATATCAAATATTTGTCAGAACATATCTTATACTGCCCAGAATAAGTGATAGTATTTTGACGTACGCAGGCAGCTTTATTCCTATCTCACCAGAGCTTAACATTTCCAGCTAATAATGTTGCAAAAAAATCACAAAAACACATTTTCCTCAAAATAGAATGCATAAAATTCATGTAACACAATGAACATTAGGGATTATGAATAAAAATGACTAGTAATTAAATTCCAATTGGCTATATTTTTATAACTGCTTCAATTTTTGACAACCATGCATATAAAGAGCACTTTTAGTTAATTGACGCAATTATGATATATATATATATATATATATATATATATATATATATAAAAAGTACGATATATAGATATAGATATATATATATATATATACACAAAACAAAAGTTGCTTTCATTTTGTTTAACAGGTTTTTCTTTAACTTATTTACATTTGGATTATAAATTTTGAATCCAAATAAAATGTTAGATTTGTTTTCACTTACTGTATTAGTTTTGTTCTAAGTATTTTCAAGCATAGTTGAATTGAGGAGGATGCACAGTGTTTTAAGCAAACTAAATTGACCTCTTATTGTTGTAGTTTGCTTAAAGCATTGTGTATAGTGTGTAAGGAGTTGTTTTTGAAGGCTATAACAATGCAGAATTTTATTACCCTTTTGAATAAAGATTAGGCAGAATTTTATTACCCTTTTGAATAAAGATTAGGTAGAATTTTATTACCCTTTTGAATAAAATGTTAAAAAATGATGTATAAGTGCAATTTTAATGGGTCATGTAAGATGTATTTCAACAGCTAACACACTAAATTTTCTTAATATGATATATAAGATATTAAAGATTTTTCACATAATAATAATAATAATAATAATAATAATAATAATCAGAGTTGTCACTCATTTTCCAAACTTCACATATTTAGGGGTCAGCCTCGCCGCCGTTTGTCCTTTTCACAGGTATCGATAAACACTATGTTTTTCGAACCAATTAAACATTTTAAAGTGAGTAAGACCACTAAAAACTTTTTCGGATAGGTAGAAGAGTAAATTATCTTGCCTTTGATAACATTTAAGTGAACTGAGTTAAAAAAAAATTCTTCTACCAAAATGTTATGTAAATCACATCTTTTAGCGGACATTTTAATTAATTCTTTGTTTTGTTTATTATTTATCAATTTTTAAAACAAAAATATTTATTTCCTTCCAAGATAGCTAAAAATCCAACATTTGTCAATAAGCCTCCAATCGTGCTTCTCAGCTGCGCCATGAATTGCTTTGTAGCATAGAACGCCATGATTTGTTAACACAATAACTTCAATAAATTCACGCTAGGCACATCAAATTATGTATATATTTGTATACATACACAGCAATACGTGTGTATATGTTTGTATCTTCGTACAATATTATTCTTAAATTATCAACACTTAGCACCTTTTTTTTTTTTTTGTTATATAATCTTTGCTTGGTCGTTTTAATTTTCTTGAACAATAAAAGATAATAACTTTTGAACTTTTTTCTGTAAATTTTTGCTTTTTTCATAATTGGGAGGGTCCAGTTTATCTCAGCAGATACCATGTCACCTATATATATATATATATATATATATATATATATATATATTTTTTTTTTTTTTTTTTTTTTTTGGTTCTGCTAAAACAAAAGCTTAAGGATAATTTTTCAATTTTAAATATCAACCTCATCATTTGCAAAAGATTTGCTCACTCTACCAGCCATTTCAATTTGATTAAGTGGTTCTCATCTTTTTCCTCCCTCCCCCCACAGGTGGGTTTTTTTTTTATCAATTTTGAAATCAATGTTTTAATCCTTTAGTGCAAATTAAATCTTTTTTCAACATCAGGTGATGTTTATTTTAGTCATCCATTTCTAACTGTTTGGCTAGTGTAAAATGTCCATTGCTTTAAAAAATTATAAGAAAAATGTCTAAAGAAAGAAGCATCCTCTCTCTCTCTCTCTCCATTTTCTTTTCTCCTCTCACCTTCCCTCCCTTTTCTCCATTCCATGTCTCTCTTTCTATTTCTTTCACGCCCCCCCCCATCACGCTCTCTTTCTCTCTTATACATACATACATATATATTCTCTTCATTTATTTAATTTAGTAGATATTAATGTTTAAATTTGTTGAATGCAGAGTTAGACACAAGTTCAGTTTTTAATGTGGGGTAAAAATTTCTAGCTCCCCCCCCCCTCCAATATCCGAGTAAGATTTTCTTACCATGCTACTGCACTTCCATTAAGATATCACTTTTATCACATAGGATATTGGCATTTTATTGCGACAATTAATATTTCATCATGCTCATCTAATATTAGTAGATTATATGGTTTTCATTATGTGTCTCTATTATCTATATCAATCGATAGAATGATCAGGTTTATATGTAATAATAAAATACACTGATCAAAACATCCAATTTTCCATCGGAAAGGGTTCCTTAAAAAAAACTCCAACAACACGAACAGGATATCCGGTCACAAATTTTATCTCTTTCTCAGTGGTTCTCAACTGGTATATGTGAGGTACTTCCACTCCTGGGAGGAATTTCAGAATTTTGGAAGAGGAATTGGCACCGTATATCAGCAGACACAAGCTGGATCCAGGACCACAAAAACGTGTGTTGCATCGTCCATCGCTACTGTAAGATCGTCGTGCTTTTCTTTCCACTGGTGTTTGTATTTAAATGCAATTATGTTAGTATCCATTATTATTGTTAATATTTTGAGTCAAATTTTTTGAAATGAGAGAGGATATCATTCAGATACATGATAAAAGGGTGCACGGGCTAAAACAGGTTAAGAACTAGAATTGCATATGTTTAAAATAATTATAATTATTTATATATCATAATAGTATGTACAATATGTTAATTTCTAACAACTAATTCATATGTTGTTCACTTTGATGTTATAATTGGCAGTATTATTTTAACAGTGTTGCACACTACCTCGGTTGTCCATATCCTCATTCTCCATATCCACTTGCATCCCCATGAGGGCAAAGTTGTCCAATTGCATCCCCATGAGGGCACAATGTTATTTCTCCTATATAAGATCTTTTCTTTTCAATTTTAAAACAAAACACAGTTCAGGTAATTTAGAATAAATAATATAATCGAGGAATGTTGCAATTGACAGTTATCCTCACTCCAGAAAATATTAAAGCATAAAAATGTACTTGTCAACATTATTTAATAAAGTTACTGATATAGTCTATATAAATTTATTGCAACCAGTTATAAAAATTATATTTTTATATTTAAATTTATTATCTAATATATAAAATTAAGTCAGTTGGATTTTGCATGTTAAACATGAACAGCAATGCATCTGACAAGTCTATATTTGATTGTAAATATGGCATAATCACATTGACACTGATTCTTGTTAGATCACTAAAGTTGAGTAATGTTGACTCTGGTTAGTACTAGATAGGTGACCATTTAGGAATACCAAGTGCTGTATGTACAAGGATGTTGAATCTGTCTTGATTCTCTCCTTTCGCTGAATCGGGTTGGTTAGAACAAGAGAGTGAGACTGACTCTGTACAAACCCAGTTCATTCATTTTAACCCTTTACCGGCAAATTGTACTTTCAAGTCGTTTTCAAAAAAAAACAATATTATTTACTCTTATGGTTTGTCAACTCAACTGGGCTTTAAAGTACAGCTCTATGCATAGTTCAACAAGTGAATGAGGGTTTGTTTATGTTTGTGCATCAGTTGCACGATAACTTCCGTCACGTGTGGATTTCATGATTAAGAAATTTATTTATTGCATAAAAAAAATTCTGTCGATAAAGAGTTAGGGTTTGGGTTTCTTAGCACATATCATCCGTCATTCCTAGGATGATGAGATTGTAACTTAAGATTTCTTCCTTTTTATCATTATCGTTTACATTGAATTTGATAGTAAAAACACCAGTTATCTCCCTTAAATTTTGAGGGTTTTTTTTTATTATTTCATCTCTTTGTGACTTTCATATTATTATCTATAATAACAATTTAAAAAAAATAACTAAAATGATATCAATAAATCCCAAGCAAGCCTAGGTAGGTGAAATGAGTATTTTTTTTTAATTGACAGTATTTTTTGTTTGTTTTTGGACAACAAATTTTTCTTTCATTTTAAAAACAAAATTTTCACATGGAAAAGTGTTTTTGACAACAACTTGTAGAAATTCAATAAAAAATCACAATGGTTTAATTTTTAATAGTTTTTTAATATCCACTGACATTGTATAATTAATTTTTATACTTATATTTATATTTATTATAAGTTTTATATAATGATTTTTAATGTACATTGAAAATGTATAATTGTGAATATACATTAAAATAAAATATTTTTTATATATATACGTGGAGGCAAAAATTATTAGTAACTGGCTGTACCTACCTGACATTGCCTGGGACACAGTAAAATAATTTAAATTTTTATTTGTACATTTTAAAACTTATGCAGAAAAAGAAATCAAAATGTAGTTGTAAGTTAGACAACTTCTATTATATTCTTCAATTTTAAAATGACATTTTTTAAATTTTTTAGGTGATTATTTAAAACAGTTTCATATGAGTCTGAGCCAAATTAATTCATTTTAAAAAATAAATTATAGTGAAGAATATTATTATATTGTCAATAACATGGTACGACAATAATGAATGAAAATTGGCTAGTCACTGGCAAAATTTGATTTGTAAGTTTAAGTGCTATTTATGCCTGACTTTGAAAATCCAACAATAACTTTATATGTTAGATTATAGAAAATGTTAAATTAAAAAAAATTTTTTTTTACTTTGTCCATTTTTCAACTCTCATTGTGTGTGTGTTAGTGTGTGTGTGTGTATGCGCATGTTTCCTTTTTGTTTTTCCGCAAACCATTTATACAATTTTATAGGCCAGTAAATACATAAAATAATTTAGAAGAAATAAGAATCACAGTTCTATTTCAATGTTTGGTTTAGGTCGACATTTAATAGGAAGTACCTTTCGTCTGGATGTTTCTACATACAGAGAGATCAAAGACACAAGTGTGATTTCTAGTAGAATCTTTTTCTCAACCTGTCCCTCCCTCTCTCTCCCCCTCTCACTCTCTCTCTATACTCTCTTCCTCTCTCTTTTACTTCAGTTCTTAGAGATTAAGGAGCTTCCTTTTGCAACTAACACCATATTTCATTACAAGCTAGATATACACCTCCCCTACTTTTGCAGCCCTTAGTAAGTAATATAAATTCCACAAAAATAAGTTTCCCTCTTTTTATTTAAAACTCGCGGGGCACGCCCGATCTTGCCCGGTTGCAAAATACGCTTAAATCGTACAGATTTTGTATTTAATATTACAAACCCAATTCCTTACTGAATATCATATTACAACTAGTATATAATACTGATTTCAAAAGTTTTTTTTTTTTTAAATGACTTGGATGCCATCAGCTAGAATCGAAACCAAACATTTAGCACTCAAGCTGTGTTCCCTACTGTTTTAGTTATTAACAAATAGATAAGAAAGATTTCAAATTAAACCACTTCAAGTTATGAATGAATTTGCACATGCACAAAAATAATAGAAATATGTCGGCAAGTTGAAATGAACATTTTACATTTCAACTTGCCGATATATGTCTTACACGTTATTCATCCAAACAAAGATTTTACTCGTTATAAACCATTCTTGGTGTATGATTACTATTTTCAGTTAATTTCAGTGTTATGTGACCGGTAGTTTAACAGTTTATCGGTTAAATATTTTCACACAGACACACACACCTACATCTACTGTTTTATTTATATAGAAGATGGTATATATAGCTTCAAATGTACTATATTTGCTCTTTTAATAAATATATATATATATATATATATATATATATACATATGTATATGGAATGAAAAAATGTACCAGCGGTGGTTGACGTTATGTTTAAAGAAAAAATAGAAAAAACCGAATGAAATTATTAAAAAATCAACGTTTCGTCCTTGTCTCAGAGGACATCTTCAGGATAATTGAAATAAAAATGTGATAAAAGAAAAAGTCATAGATCGTGCGAAAAAAGACAGTTTTTTAAAATCCAACCCATGTCGAGAAAGGACGAATATGTGTGCGTCCTTTCTCGACATGGGTTGGATTTTAAAAAACTGTCTTTTTTCGCACGATCTATGACTTTTTCTTTTATCACATTTTTATTTCAATTATCCTGAAGATGTCCTCTGAAACAAGGACGAAACGTTGATTTTTTAATAATTTCATTCGGTTTTTTCTATTTTTTCTTTAAACATATATAAATATGTGTGTGTATATACATATATATATATATATATATATATAAATATGTGTGTGTGTATATACATATATATATAAATATGTGGGTGTATATATGTGTGTGTGTATCTGTGTAGGTTTTGTGGGAGAAAACATTAGCAAAGTGCTCGATTATAGAGAAAACTCAGTAGTGTAATATTTATTTATATATTTGTCACAGAAGATCAGAAAAACGTCAGTACCGTCGGTTTCAAATCAAACACCAAGTGTAGAACCACTTTTAAGTCATTCCTGTTGGACTCTCTCCAACCTTTGAACTAGGAGACAGATGTAAACAAAGGTTGAAGAGAGCCCAACATAAATGACCTAATACTGGTTCTTCTTAGTGTTGGATTTGAAGTTGACGGTACTAATGTTTTTCTGATGTTCTGCAACATATATATGAAAAATTTGTGTAGCTTACATAACTGTAGTCACATTTCCGTGACACCACCTTATCGGAGTTCAAAACATTTCTGAAAATAAATTATGATAATGAAACGAAAAGAAAAACAAACCAGAATTAAAAACCAGAAACAGCTGCACAATAGGTTACCAGTTACGCTTTCAAATCTACAACCGAACGAGCTCATATAACCCATGTCCATTAAATGTAACTTGTTGTACTGCTTTTGTTCGGATTTCCAATTTGCTTTTCTTATCGACTCATTGTCCCGATTTTCATGAGCATTTTGAGCTCTGATGAGGTTGTTGTATCGCTGAAATGCGATTCTGATTGCGTAAACCAGACTTAGGTTTACATATTATGTATCTAGAAAGCTCTACTTAGTATTGAGCACCTTTGAAAAAAAAAAAGATTATTTTATTAATACATCTAGATTTCTTGAATATATATATATATATATATATATATATATATATATATATATATATATATGGGTATAAGAAGGTTGTAGCAATGCAGGCAACTGTGTTGAAGTGATGTGACATATAAATAAAAACAGACAAACGAAGGTCTTGTACAGTTTTTATAATCGTGCATCCATTTATTTTCCAAAAAAGAATCACAAATAAAAATCTATAAATATAGACTTACTGTTTAAAATAACCGGGATGGTAGAAGTCTTTAATATTTCGAGAATATATCTCTTTTTCAAAAAGAAAGAAACCAGAGCAATGAGATGATATTCCTAAAATATTAAAGACTTCCACCATCCCGGTTATTTCAAATGGTAAGTCCATATTTAGAGATCTTTATTTGTGATTGCTTTTTTTTGGGGGGGGGGATATAGATATACGAAGATGGTAAAAACTGTACAAAACCTTCATTTCTTCATATGTCACATCACTTCATCACCCGGTTTGCTATAAGCTTTTATTTATTTACCAGCAATGCTTTAAGCAAACTACCTTTCCTTTTTAAGATATGTATATATATATATATATATATATATATAATCTATGATTCCTGTTATTCATTGCTAAATGACCCCATCCTGATTTATTTTCCATTAAATAATTAAACTTAGTCATTTTCATTGTTTTTGTTCCGGCTTAAAATTATTTCATGTCAATATCAAGCAGATATTATTAAGAGTTGTTTTTTTTTAGCTTAACTGCTAAGGTGGTTTGGTTCAGTAATTAAATGACAGTCGCTAAAGGAGGCTATTTAACCCCTTTTCAGGGATCAAATGAATTCTGTCAATATGTATTATTTTGATGCATCGGACTACTGTTCCCATCTTGAATGTGATTTTTCACAACGTTTCGGTCGATGTAACCTCCAACCTTCTTCAGGTGTATCTTGTCGAACTCTTGAATGTTTCTGTCGAATTCGGGAATTTGGATGGAATTTCAAGGTTACATCGACCGAAACGTTGTGAAAATCACACTCAAGATGAGAACAATAGTCCGATGAATCAAAATTATACGAATAACCAATCCTCATCTCAAAAATTCAGAAACGTCATTCTGTAAATAGTTGTATGTTTTATATTATTCCATTTTCTTTATCATTATTTATCAGAACATATATAACATAGTTGGTAATTTTATTTTATTAATATTTGACTGAAAATCTGTATCGTTGTTTTGTTGGTGCTTTATATTATAGAGCTCTACATATTATAGGCAACAAATGTGATTGGAGCTCTGCTTATAAATGATAATCAGCAGGAGCAACTAAAAAGAAAAACGTTTTTCATTAGAATGCCATTTTGTTTTCTAATTTTACGATATTCAAAAAAAAAAAAAACTGGAGCTCTATTAACAAATGTTAATCAGCAGGAGCAAGTAAAAAAACAACATTTTTTTTTTATTAGAATGCAGTGTTGTTTTCTTTTCACTAAACAATATAGGATTTCTAATCTTAAGATATTTAAAAATATATATATTTAAAACTGGTATATATTTTTATAATTCAATTAAGGTATAAGATTCATTTTATTTTGACTTGTTATGCTTTTATGTAGATTGTAAAATGAAGAAAATTTTTTTAAATTTTAATTCACTGCGCAAATAATGTGATTCGGTTTACCACACAGAGAGTTGAGTAAAAAGTTAAGATGTTTATGTTCAAACGTTTTTGTGGATCACATCGTTCGACAGGCACCTTAGTTCTTTGTTTTGTTTAATATTTATCATTTATTTTTATTTATTTATTTTTTAAAAACATTTTATCCTCAGATATAGACCAGAATATTATTTTATGTATTTTTCAAATATAGCTGACTTAATGAGCTTGCAAAATCTATTAAAGTTAAGTATTTGTTAATAGATCTCCAGATATGCTTTTCAGCTACACAAAGTGGCCTGTAGGATAGAACACGATTAAAGTCTTATTTTGAAAATGGAAGCATTTTTTTAATAAAAAATAACACAAAAAAAATTTAATAAAAAAAACAAACAAAAGAAAACCTCTTAACCTCTTATTTACACCCCCCCCTTCCAATACCAATGTTTGTTTTTTTTTATCTTCTATAACACATATATAAATAAATAATATATATATTTATTATGGAACATTTGTGTAGCTTATATAATTGGAGTAACGTTTCCATGACCCCACCTTATCTGAGTTCAAATCCCAAAATAAATCAGAGCTATGAATAGATAAGAAAAATCAGAATTAAAAAGCAAAAACAAATTACAGGTCACACCTTCAAATCTTCAACCGAACGAGCTCGTATAAGCTGCGTCCATTAAATGTCTTGTTTTTGTCCTGATTTCTGAATTGCTTTTCTTATCTACTCATTGTTCCAATTTTCATAACTATTTTGATGATTCTGAGGATGAGGTTGTATCACCGAAACGCAGCTGCAAGTGTGTAAACCAGACTAGGTTTTTATATTACATACTAGAAAGCCTTACTTTTAGCACCTTTTAAAAGTTTTATTTTGAAAATGGAAGCATTTTTTTTATTATTTATTATTTAAAAAAAACAAAAAAAAAAAACAAGAAAACTTTAACTTCTTACTACGCCCCCTTCCAAATCTGCCTTGAAATCTTTTTAAACAGCAAACCTCATGAACTCAAAACCAGAATGGCTAAAGCGTATTTTTGTGCGTATTTCTTTCATCAAATAATTGCTAAAATGATAAGATGTCGGCCACTTCCATGAATGCTATCTGATATTTCATATTAAACAACAAATGGACAGTTCTGTTCTTAGTCTGACATTTCTCTTAGAACGGTCTACTCTGAACTGGCACCAAGTATTTGCCAAACCACAAGAACCAAACCAGCTGAAGTATGAAGAGTTATACCAAACGAAACCGTTTTTCAAAATGTGGGGAGGGTGAAAAAAAAAAAAATTTTAATTCCCAATATTAGTCATGGAAATTAATCACCAGTCATATTTCCTTTCGTATCTGAATCCCACACGACTGGGTTTGTTTTTTTATTTCCTTTTCATTTTACATTTCTCTTTTTTCCTGCCTAAATCATTGTCCTGTTTCTAAAAAAAAAAAAAAAAAAAAGATTTAAAAAATCACCACTGGACATGTGTTAATATTATGAAATAAAATAAATTAAAAATGAACAAAAAAAAAAAGAAAAGATTTCATGGGAAGCAGATATTTATTAATTTTTTTTTTTTTCAGAAAGACAATCTTGGATATTCGACTTTTATTGTTTTTTAACTTTAGGTTTGGTTCAAAAAAAAAAAAATGTGTCCGCCATTTTGACTTGCAAGTCACGTGGGGCACACAGTCACCATTGTACAAAAATAAACAAAATGGATTCTTGGGGGAACTGGGAGAAAAAAAAATGGTGAAATAACATCATAACCTCCAGTTGAAAAAGAACTACGATCAAAGACAAAGTAAAAAAAAAAAAAAAAATACTTTTTGAATAATTTATTTACTTTTCTTTGATTTGTGGCATTATATTGCAACAATCTCCTTTTTTTTTTGTTTTTAATTCTTCTCTCAAAATCAAATAACCAGATTTGGAAACCTTTCACTACTATTCATTTTTTCCTTTTCCCTCCTACTATTCCTACGAGGGTGTTTGCATAAAGGAAAATAAATTTCCAACAAAACTAAAATGTTATGGAATGAGATAAGTAAAGAAACAAGCTAATTCAAACTATTGACATGCAAACATATTTAAAACATTCAATGGAGCTGATATCTCAGATTGATTAGTCAAGTCTTAATCATGGAAAGAAAAACTTTTTGTCAAGTTTTATAAAACAGAATGAGGACAGGAAGATGAAGTGAGAGCCAATGAATTTTTTAAATATGTTTTTTTTTGTCAATAATTTTAATTAGTTTGTTTCCTTGCTTATCATCTTATTCCATACATCAACATATATATATATATATATATATATATATATATATATACCTCTTGTACATATATCTTTAATTTTTCTGAACATCTTTTGTTTTCTTCTCCTGTTTCTTACACTCTCCCAATTACATTGACTCCTTTTCAACTGACTTTGTCTCCCTGTCCCCCAACCCTAACCCTAACAATTGTCTGTCTCCCTGTCCCCTAACCCTAAAAATAGTCTGTCTCCTGTCACTATCCCTCAGCCACTCATATTACCCCGTTTTTTTTGTCTTATTTTATTTTTATTTTTTTTACTAAAGTGTGGGGGGGAAGACCAAATGGCAATTAAATTCGGTTGCGATTGGTCAATCGGCTGTCCACCATTCTTTACTTGCCCCAACCTTATATCCCTGCCCTCCCTGCTGACCAGAAAAAAAGGGGAGGGGAAAAAGAGACAGACATTTAAAAGGAGGATATGCCAGTGGTCAGCTTAACTGACCAGTGGCAGCGACGGCAGATGTTTCTTTTCTTTTTTTTTTTTCTCTCCAACAAGTTGATTTTATTCTCATCTGTGGACGTGTATTCACTGATGTACAAGTCATCTGTAATGTGTAAATAAATTCATCTCCTGATTGTCTTATGAAGATGGAAACTTGTCTCCTAATTTATTGCATGCTTCACCGCAAAATAGACCACATGATTCACCCCAAAACACATAAGAGGTGATTCCTAACCTATATTATTTACTTCCTTGCCTGGAGGTTAGATAAAAAGTCAGGTGTGGTTTTCAGAAGCCAGCACACTAGGAAATAAGCACACTCTGGACCTCTCACAGTGATGAGTACTCATCCTTCGACTCATAATACCATAAAACTTTAATTTTTAACTAAATTATCTTCATCATCTTTTGTATTAACATTTGCAGCATATGGTTACCCATGACCATTTAATCTTAAATTAATTTGAAAATTTATTAATTGTAACATATTCGTTATAACATTCTCCTTGCATAACTAAAACATATACTTTTGTATTATTACTAGCAAATTTGCCCGGCGTTGCCTGGTATTAAACGTAACACTAAGTTTCTGTAAAAAGAATAAAGTAAAAAAATAACAAAAACACTGAGACATGTGCATGCGAGTATTGCTTTTTTTTATGAACAGTTCACTTCTTGTAAGTAAAAAAAAAAAAATACTCGAGCTGAGGTCAAAACCAAAATCTAAAGACAGTGAGTCAAGTACGATAACCACTAGACCAGCATGACATATTTAAAAAGATATTTTCAAACTACTTATTCTTAACATAAGTAATATGTAATGTGAACTATTCACGCATAAGCACTCATGAAACGGTTATTAGATAGATAAAATCTGATGATTCCCTTAGCAGCCCGTGTTTCTGGATGAAAACAGATTAAAAATTTTTCCACATATCTGAATATCCTATATACCAAATTTCGAGTGTGTAGATCAAAGATTTGTTGAGTATATATGTTGAGAAGTGTCCTTTCACACATTCTCACTTTTGCAAATATTATTATTATTATTATTATTATTATTATTATTATTATTATTATTATCATCTACAAGTAGAGACATTATTTTGCCATCTGATTTACATCTGTGTTCTTGGTGTGTAAAAATACACATGTAAATTAGATGCTGATGCTGAAAAAGAATCACTCTTTCTCTAAGTGCTCTGTGACATAAAGAAATATTAGAAAGTAATTGACATAGAAGGGCGAGAGAAATACATAGAAAGCTAAGAGAGAGATTATAGACCTTTTCAGTTAATTATAAATTGTGGCTAATTAAAACATTTAAAACTGATTTTTTTTTTAGCATAACTCATGTAATCAATGAAATCGATTGAAATGTCGATTTTCAATAGCAAGCAACAGAGGGCAATAAAATGGCTTTAAACAACTGACTAGTCCAAATCAAAATATCAATTTATCAGATGCATTGCTCTTTAGGTCTAACTTATTTTTGTTTGCAAGATAAAGGGTAAACAAAATTAATTTTTATTTTTCTATTTCTCTTCTAAGTTATAAATTAAACATGAACCCTAACTCCCATACAGCCAAGTATTTATACGAGGTGCCTTCAATAAGTTTCCAGACTTTTTTTGTACAGGCATTTCAAATTGCCGTAGACTCTTGAAAATTCAATGTTATTGCTATACATCTTATGAGATGACTGACTAATTTTTATGATTTCAGGTTCAAATGAATAGCTACAGCAGGAATTGGAATACACTCTACTAAAGCCCGATTGTCACAGCTGGTGAATTAAAAAAATGCAATCTGGACGTGAGGACACTTTAAAAGAACGATATGCAATAAAATTCTGTTTTAAACTTAGAAAAAATGCCACAGAAACGTGTGGAGTGCTTCAGATTGCTATTGGACCATCTTGCAGGAATCGAGCATCAGTTTTTGAGTAGCATAAAAGATTCAAGGAAGGCAGAGTGTCTGGGGGGGGAGTGATGAGAGGGTGTGGGAGGAGTAAAGAATTCAGAACACCAGAATTGATTGGTGAAGAACTTAAGATGCAGAAGATTTGTGCAAAGTTTGTTTGAAAGGTAGAGAACATCAGAAAGAAAGATGTTACCATGACGACCAAGATGGGCATCAAGACAGTTCCTCACCCTCCTTATAGTCCAGACCTCGCTCCTTGTGACTTCTGCTTATTCCCTAAGCTCAAGGAAAACCTTTGAGGTTCTCGTTATGAGACAATTGAGGAGATGAGGATCATTGACATGCTGACACAAGAGGACTTCCATGGGTTCTTCCAGAAGTCATTGGAACGGTACAAGTGTATTGCAGCCAGAGGAGATTACTTCAAAGGCAACTTCAGTTTCATGTGTGTACAATCAATAAAAGTGCCGATATAGAAAAGTCTGCAAACTTATTGAAGGCACTTCATATATGCAGGATCTTTATATGTGCTTATGTTCTGTAACGTTAATCTTCTGAAATGGAGTCAGTGCATTTTAACACTCAGAACCAAACATCGGATTTGAGAGTTGCAAGGAAACAAACAAAAGGAAGAAATTCGACTTTTTTTCAGTTTTAACAAAAGGCATTTATTTCCATTACTTTCCAAACAATGCATTGTGTATTTTTTTTTTTTTTTGCAATTCCTTTCGCTCTGACATGTGCGTAAGAAAACTCTACCATATTAAATACATTCTTTCAAAGTATCTCGCACTGCCACCTGACCACACGTTCATCTCATGCCCGCATACGTTTTTTTCTTGACCTCTCATGTGGTGCATCTTTTCTCTCTGCTTTTCTTTCCCTTCTCTTCCTCCATTGTGACGTCACTTCATGCACTGGCTCCATCATTTGCATATGTGTCATGCTGCTGCTGCTATAAGCACTAACAGCTCTGTTACAGTCACCACTTTTCTTTATCGCTGCTGCTTTGTCTAGTGGTTGCTATAGAAATAAGCTTCTTTTTATGAAAAAAGATGGAAACGTTTTCTGAGAGTTTTAATAAAGATTTTATTTTGCGAGAATTGACACAGAAGGGAGAGACTAATCTTAGCTAAATTTTTTTTTTTTTTTTACATGGTGGTCACCACTTATCAAGGCCCGGAAGCCACTCAGGGATAAGGGTTATTGCAAGTACAGTACGTTAGTGTGAAGATTTGATGAAGTGTTTACTTAAGGGGGCGGTTCATTAGGAATTTGTTAACGTTGGACTTGAAGACATCCAAGTTGTAGTCAGGTGGGAAGCAGGCAGATGGAAAAGAGTTCCACAGGTGTGCAGTTCTAAGAAAGAAGCTTTGTTCATGGAATTCACGTTTTGATTTAGGCACAGATATAGAGTGGGGGAAATTTTTCACAGTGGATTCAGCTAGACGGGTGTTTTTCGTGAAAGATTGGCGAGGGGGGGGGCAGAGATTGGAATTCAGACGAGCACCTGCCATGGAAATAACGATAAAACAAGGATAGGCTCGCAACGTCTCTTCTGTGGGAGAGAGGTTGCAGGGTAGAGAAAAGGGCATCCCCCACTAAGCCACGAAGTCTATTTTGTACTCTGATAGGCTGTTTTTAGCAGCTCCTGCCCAGATATGGCAGCAGTACTCCATCCTTAGACGTACTTGGCTTTATTTATTTACAGTTTAACTTCTTACTGAAATGAGTGGCACATGTGGATAGAAACTCAGAGTAACATACCGCTAAGATTACTCTACATTATTGTCTATATCTCCTTTGTATGACTTCCAATGAGAGACTGATTTGAAAATCTTAGTTTTCTCTCAATTTGAAAAATGTGACGTCATTTTTCATCGTTCAACTCTGTTTTGTCTACCATCTGACTTGTTGCCTCTTGCCTTAACTTTACATCATCTGTATTTCATTCAACCCTGGAAACGATTCTGATTTGCAGATCACGATTATTATGCACTTAGTGTGACCCTTGTCAACATTCACACTAGCTAACTTAATTGCCATTGACATAAGGCCACTAATATGTAACAGACATACTACCTTTCGCTTAAAATTTGCTTGCCCATTTGTAATGTTGCATGAAAGTAACACTTTGTTTATGTTACTGAAGTAAAATGAGATAATCAGCTGGATATTCAGAATCAAATATCGATTAGTCAAATACATTTCTATTTAGGTCTAACTTGGAAAATCCAACATGATAATTTTATATGTTAAGTACAGATATAAACAGATGAGATTATAGTTTCTTTGAATAAACGCTTCTTTAAAGTTCAAGGTGACATCTCGTTGATTGCTATTGCTAATAACAAATATTTGCTCATAATAGATCATTATTTAAAATTGTCTCCATTGTAATAATCTTCCTTGCTGAAATTATTTTCGGAAAGAAACTGGAGCCAAATTTGCTTTTTTAGTGTAAAGAACACCCTGCAACAATAAGTTGCCAGAATGAAATATCAGTTTGTCAGATGCATTGCTATTTAGGTCTCACTTGGAAAAAACCGACATAATAATAAATTTTTTTTTCTCGTATAAATTAGCACAGGTTCCATTATTAATCCCAACCCAACCACTACTTATTTATCTACTTTGAGTTCTTTAGAAAATTGATCAATATATTTGTCAAGGCATTCTTCTTGTATAGCGAACAAATAAGTTTCTTTACTTCTATATGATATAAAATTATTATTTTATTATTATTATAAAGAAATATTATTCTTTATTATTCTTATACAGAAAGACATTATTTTGCTATCTAATTTACATATGTGTTTGTACAAACATATGTAAATTAGATGGCGATGCTGAAAATAGCTAACAGGTCTGTTTCTGAATTTTTGAGATGCGGATTAATAATTGTATTATTTGGATTCTTCGGATTACTGTTCTCAGCTTGAGTGTTATTCACATAATGTTTCAGTTGATCTAACCTTTAAACTTCTTCAGGTGTATCTTGCCAAACTCGGGAATCTGCATGGAATTTCAAATAGAACTTTCCATTTAATTTACGGGGACAGAATGCTTCTGTTCCATCAGCCGTGATCGGGTAGGAGTCCGAGGTAATTCGCAGTTGTATTCTTAGTATAACTTGAACTGAGGATTGAACCTTCAACCTCCAGAAGGGTGTCACAACTGTATTTTACATAGTACCTATGCTATGGGCCTTTGCAAATTCCTGAGTTTAACAAGATACGCCTGAAGAAAATTGGAGGTTACATCGGCAGAAACGTTAAAGTAATCCTAATAAAACGAATAACAAATCTCTTTACTTCTATATTAATCTTATTTTATTATGGATATTATTTCATTATTAATCTTATTTTATTATTAATCTTATTTTATTATGGATCTTATTTTATTATGGATCTTATTTCATTATTAATCTTATTTTATTATTAATCTTATTTTATTATTAATCTTATTTTATTATTAATCTTATTTCATTATTAATCTAATTTTATTATGGATATTATTTCATTATGGATATTATTTCATTATGGGTCTTATTTCATTATGGATATTATTTCATTATGGCTATTATTTTATTATTAATCTTATTTCATTATGGATATTATTTCATTATGGATATTATTTTATTATTAATCTTATTTCATTATGGATATTATTTCATTATGGATATTATTTCATTATTAATCTTATTTCATTATGGATATTATTTTATTATTAATCTTATTTCATTATGGATATTATTTCATTATTAATCTTATTTTATTATGGATCTTATTTTATTATTAATCTTATTTCATTATGGATATTATTTCATTATTAATCTTATTTCATTATGGATATTATTTCATTATTAATCTTATTTCATTATGGATATTATTTCATTATTAATCTTATTTCATTATGGATATTATTTTATTATTAATCTTATTTCATTATGGATATTATTTCATTATTAATCTTATTTCATTATGGATATTATTTTATTATTAATCTTATTTCATTATGGATATTATTTCATTATTAATCTTATTTCATTATGGATATTATTTCATTATTAATCTTATTTCATTATGGATATTATTTCATTATTAATCTTATTTCATTATGGATATTATTTTATTATTAATCTTATTTCATTATGGATATTATTTCATTATTAATCTTATTTCATTATGGATATTATTTTATTATTAATCTTATTTCATTATGGATATTATTTCATTATTAATCTTATTTCATTATGGATATTATTTCATTATTAATCTTATTTCATTATGGATATTATTTCATTATTAATCTTATTTCATTATGGATATTATTTCATTATTAATCTTATTTCATTATGGATATTATTTTATTATTAATCTTATTTCATTATGGATATTATTTCATTATTAATCTTATTTCATTATGGATATTATTTTATTATTAATCTTATTTTATTATGGATATTATTTCATTATGGGTCTTATTTCATTATGGATATTATTTTATTATTAATCTTATTTCATTATGGATATTATTTCATTATTAATCTTATTTCATTATGGATATTATTTTATTATTAATCTTATTTCATTATGGATATTATTTCATTATGGATATTATTTTATTATTAATCTTATTTCATTATGGATATTATTTTATTATTAATCTTATTTTATTATGGATATTATTTCATTATGGGTCTTATTTCATTATGGATATTATTTTATTATTAATCTTATTTCATTATGGATATTATTTCATTATGGATATTATTTCATTATTAATCTTATTTCATTATGGATATTATTTTATTATTAATCTTATTTTATTATGGATATTATTTCATTATTAATCTTATTTCATTATGGATATTATTTTATTATTAATCTTATTTCATTATGGATATTATTTCATTATGGATATTATTTCATTATTAATCTTATTTCATTATGGATATTATTTTATTATTAATCTTATTTCATTATGGATATTATTTCATTATGGATATTATTTCATTATTAATCTTATTTCATTATGGATATTATTTTATTATTAATCTTATTTTATTATGGATATTATTTCATTATTAATCTTATTTCATTATGGATATTATTTTATTATTAATCTTATTTCATTATGGATATTATTTTATTATTAATCTTATTTCATTATGGATATTATTTCATTATTAATCTTATTTCATTATGGATATTATTTTATTATTAATCTTATTTCATTATGGATATTATTTCATTATGGATATTATTTCATTATGGATATTATTTCATTATTAATCTTATTTCATTATGGATATTATTTTATTATTAATCTTATTTCATTATGGATATTATTTCATTATGGATATTATTTCATTATGGATATTATTTTATTATTAATCTTATTTCATTATGGATATTATTTCATTATGGATATTATTTCATTATGGATATTATTTTATTATTAATCTTATTTCATTATGGATATTATTTCATTATGGATATTATTTCATTATGGATATTATTTCATTATTAATCTTATTTCATTATGGATATTATTTTATTATTAATCTTATTTCATTATGGATATTATTTTATTATTAATCTTATTTCATTATGGATATTATTTCATTATTAATCTTATTTCATTATGGATATTATTTTATTATTAATCTTATTTTATTATGGATATTATTTCATTATTAATCTTATTTCATTATGGATATTATTTTATTATTAATCTTATTTCATTATGGATATTATTTCATTATGGATATTATTACATTATGGATATTATTTCATTATTAATCTTATTTCATTATGGATATTATTTTATTATTAATCTTATTTCATTATGGATATTATTTCATTATGGATATTATTTCATTATTAATCTTATTTTATTATTAATCTTATTTTATTATGGATATTATTTCATTATTAATCTTATTTCATTATGGATATTATTTCATTATTAATCTTATTTCATTATGGATATTATTTTATTATTAATCTTATTTCATTATGGATATTATTTCATTATGGATATTATTTCATTATTAATCTTATTTTATTATGGATATTATTTCATTATGGATATTATTTCATTATGGATATTATTTCATTATGGATACTATAGAAGTAAATCTACCTATTATTTTGCTACTTAACTTACATACTTGCTTACAGATACTATATTAACTTTCTGGAAAATCTTTCTATATTTTGAGATGCGGACTCCAAATATTTCAGATTTACAACAGCTTCAGCGTAATGAGCAGGTGAGTGTGCAGCTGCAAACTGGATGAAAAAATCCAATTTGTGATGAATATCTGTTTGTATAAATTAGTAATACCTTCGATACGTTCACAGTAATAGTTTCTTCCCCAGAACTGCTAGACTTTGGAACTCCCTTCCGGCATCCTGCTTTCCCAACTGTACTGGCATGCAGAAGTTCAAATGTAATGTGAACAGACATCTTGTTGCTAGACTCCCTACATAGTATCCCCGCAACTTATAGCCCCAATAGTAGCCCCCCCCCTAAATCAAAGTGGCACTCTGCATTGCTTAGGGTAAAAATGGAATAAAGAATAAAAAAAATAGTATCAGTTAATATATCTTCATTGTAACAATTTTCCTTGCCAGAAAAACAAGAAATAGACATGGGAGCTGAAAGAAGGAACTTGGCATGGTTGCGATTAAAGATGTCTAGCATGCTAGACATGTACAGTATACCATTTTTTACATCAACTCCAGAACATCCCAAATATTATGAAGCATAGTAGCCCATAATTACGTTGACACAACAATTCCTGTTAGATCACTGAAGTTAAGCAACGTTAAGCTTCGTCAGTACTAAAATGGGTGACCATTTGGGAATTCCAGGTGCTGTATGTACTCTCTGCTTGTCTCGGCATTGTTTCCAGTCAGTCTTGGGCCTCTCCTTGCCACTGGACCAAAGTTGTGGCGATTCAGGAGTAGTGTGGTTGGGGATTGCAATTACACACAGATACCCTTACAGGGATGTCCATTGTCTCTTGAGACTGAACAAAGGCATTGAGTAGTCCAAGTGTATAAGAAGAAAAATGATTAATGACTACTTGAAGTCAATTTTTGGATCTGCCTGCACGAAGACAGTAAGGTGTTGCCTGATGTTATCTAATCTAGAGTTTAGGACATTTGCAGCATCCTAACACGAAATAGCAAAATTCAGCAATATGCCATATTAACTCATTGTAATCATCGCAGAGTATTGGAAGTAGATAGACGGGAAATTGGTTGTAGCTATCATGAAAAAGGTCCAAGTCATGTTTGTTTGTTTTTTGTTTTTTTACAGTATTGACATTAAATATAATAAATAAGAATATCCGTTTATTTACTGTTATGAATGTATCGCATAGAAGTTTTTAAAAATAAGCTTAGATATTTCTTTTGTTCAAAATAAATGCTTTGAGAAAATATTTTTAGGAAATGTTCACATTGATTCGTTTCTGTAAAAATTTGCCTGTAAATATATATATTTAAAAAATCACTGAAAAAAAATTATTTGGAAAACGTTACATGCAATATATTTATAAAAAAAAAAGAAAAAAGACATTAATTTAAAAAAATTACATGCAATACATTTATAAAAGTAAAAAAAAAGTATTTACAAAAATTACATGCAATATATTTATAAAAGTAAAAAGCATTTTTTTAAAATTATGTACAATACATTTATAAAAGAAAATAAACATATATTTAAAAAAATTATGTGCAATAAATTTCTAAAAGAAAATAAATATTTATTTTAAAAAATTACATGCGATACATTTCTAAAAGAAAATAAACATTTATTTTTAAAAATTACATATAAAGCACATACTTTTTAAAAATTACATGCAATACATTTATAAAATATGAATATTTATCTTTAAAAAATAAAATACAATACATTTATAAAAGTAAAAAACTTTCATTAAAACAAAATTTAAATGCAATACATTTATAAAAGAAAGTAAACATTTTTTTAAAATTGTATGCGATACATTTATAAAAGTAAATGAACATTTATTTAAAAAAAAAACTACATGCAAAAAATTTATAAAAGTAAAAAAACATTTATTTAAAGAAAATTACGTGGTGTACATTTTTAAAAGTAAATAAATATGTTTTTAAAAAATTATAAGCAATACATTTATAAAAGTAAATAAACATTTATTAAAAAAATACATGCTATCCATTTATAAAAGTAAATAAATATGTCTTAAAAAATTACATGTAATACATTTATAAAACTAAATGAACATTTATTTTTTTTTTTAAATTACATGCAAAACATTTTTTAAAGTAAATAAGCATTTATTTTTTAAAAAATTACACGGCGTACATTTTTAAAAGTAAATAAACTTTTATTTTTAAAAATTACATATAAATAACATATACTTTTTAAAAATTTACATGCAATACATTTATAAAAGTAAATAAACATTTAATTTTTGAAAAATCACATTCAAAATATTTATGAAAGTAAAAGAGTTATAATAACGTGTTCTTACGAATGTTTAAAGACAATATATCTTATAAACATGTGTGAACGTGTTAAACAAATTTTTTTTTCACAAGACGACGAGAATAGATATATTAAAAAAAAAAAAAAATTTTGACAACAAAATTACAAGCGATACATTTTTAAAAGTAAATGAACATATTTGAAAAAAAGAATCAGTCCATGGATATTCTTATTTATTATAATTAAGTTAATACTAAAAAGAAACAATAACTCAAAATTTCTTTCATCAGGAAATGTAAAATTACCTGTAACCGTCTACTTCCAGCATTTTCAGTACTTAGCAATAAATACAGTGAGTGACTATACTATTTTGCCCAAAATTCTTCCCCTCTTTCGGGGGGTCTTTTCCGGCCTTCGGGCCAAGATCAAAGTGTAGTATCTGTTCCGGCAGATGCTGCAATCAAAGACCATATGTGGGGGCAACCCCACATATAAAACTATTTCCCTTGTAGCAATCAGTTATTGGTCAATGTAGGGGAAACCTTCATACCAATTGTCACTATCCAGCTCCTCTACTCTCTGGGGAGCTGGTCCCCATTTCGCCAATCTCTCCACATTAAAAAACAGTCTTGTGCCTAATTTGCTCAGTGGGGAAGCAAATAAATACCGCCCAAAATTCTTCCCCTCTTTTTGGGGGGTCTTTTCCGGCCTTTGGGCCACAATCAAAGTGTAGTATCTGTTCCAGCAGATACTGCAAACAAAGACCATTGCCCTTGCGGCAACGAGTTTCTGGTCCAAGTAGGGGCAACCCAATATACCAAGAGACTCTCACTATCCAGCTCCCATTTCCCACCTCTCGGAAACTGGTCCCCCTTTTCCCTTCCCTCACCCCCCTCTCCACATTAAAAAACGGCCTCATACCTAATTTGCTCTCGTGGGGAAGCAAATAAACACAGCTCAAAATTCTTCTTGCATAACTAAAAATACTAAGTCTCTGTACTTCTATATAATTCTTATGAAGTAAACACATATAATCTACACAGATTTATGAAGACATATATTCATTAAAAAAAAGATCTCATTAATTGTTCTCCATAAGAAACTTGTGGTTTTTTAAAAATATCTGCTTGTAAATTGGTACAAGAGAGAACCATTACTATACGTGCACAGCATCATCTAATATATATATCTCCATTGTAACAATCTTCCAAGCCAGAATAATAGGAAATGAGAAGTGAAGGCAAGAACTGGCTATGGATGAGTCTAACATGTTAGGCATCTCTGGTTGGTTTAGTGATTCAATGTTTTGCCTCAACTCCATGATGTGTCTGGAGCATAGTATGTGGGTGTTGTTTGAACAAGTGGAGAGGGACAGGCAGATAGGGGGTGGGATTCAGGAAGGATGCACCATCACCACCAGAATGAGTTGCAGCACCATCAACACTAGGAGGAGCAGATGTTTGAAAATGTAATAAACGGCACAGCATCATCTAATGTGTCTCCATTGTAACAATCTTCCTAGCCAGAATAACGAGAAATAGACACTGGAGGCTAAAGGAGAAATTAGAAAAAGAAAAAAAAAAACAGAACTTCATGCAAATAACATGCACGCTTGCAGACACCGATTTTGTTATTACTCATGAGTCATCACTTATCGAGGCCAAAAACCATCCGAGGATAGGAATTTATGAGATGGATGGATTGACAGTTGAATGATGAAGAATATTATGAGAGGATTGAGATTCTTTGCATACCAACCACTCAAAACAACAGCCAAGCCAGAAAGCAGCAATTCTTCTCCTTTTGTCAGTGCTCTTGGAATGTGAGAACTAAAAGATAAAATAGGGGAGGAAGCAAGAATCACGCGACAGTCGAAGGTAAATCCAGCTTCACTTTTTACATGACATGAAAAACTATCGAAATGGATGCTCGTAGAATTATTAATTATTGGATAAAATATTTTTATCATTGAACTTTTTTTTTATTATTTCGGCTTTTCTTAAAGAATTCTTTGATTATTCAATGTACCTATGACCCGTTGGGTCACAAGCGCATTTCTACTATTTGTTTCACTTTGATTTCATTTGGAAATTCATAAAATATGATTTGCTTGTTAAAACATTCTTCTTGCATAGCAAAAAAAAAAAAAAAAAAGAAAAGTTACTCATTAGGAGTTTTCAAGCAAATCATTGTCATAGATACTTTATATTGGCATTCATTTATTAATACTGAAAATTTAATTAACATCAGCTAATTTGCTGATATTTTTGTAATTAGATATTTTTTTATTTTTTTTTTTACAATTTGGGGTAAAATTCATTTTTTTTTCGTTAAAAAATTTTACTTTCATTACTCGTCCCTACATTTTTGTCTTAAGAAAAGTTTCTTGCATTACTAAACACAATTCTTTTTAATTTTATATTATTTTCATGGATATTATACGAGTAAAAAATTTCTTATTATTTTGCCATCTAATTTACATATATGTTCATAGTATGTACAAACACACAATGCAAATTAGCTGAAAGAAGACAAGCACTCTTTCCCTAAATCCTCAGAGACACATTAAGAAATATTAGAGAGTGGTTGAATCAACATAGAGTGAGAGGTTTGGTGGAGAGAAATAAAGTGAGACTTGTTCAATTAGTTATAAATTACTAATATTAGAATTATATAAAACAAGAAAATCTTTTCCAAAGCATACACTAGCTATAGAACTAAAATATATATTGGATATAGTATTTTGCTTGATTGACTCGCATTTAGTATAATAATAGATTATTATTACCATGTTCAAGATTAATATGAACTTTCATTCTAAAAAGTCTAAATATGACTGCTATGTTATATTAATGAAGTTACTCTAAAAAATATTTTACCGTCTTATCAGATTAAATCTACCAATTTATTTGTTAGAAATATTTTCACATAGTGGAAAAAAAAAAACCACTTGAATCAAATAATATCTGTCAGATAGATTCCTATTTGTGTCAGACTTTGAAAATCTAATAAGATAAATTTACATTAGTTAATATTTTGTTGAGAAATAATAATTTGAGTAAAGATATTCCCGGCTAATGCTGAGTCAGGAAAGCTGGTTCAATATTAAAAGAAATTGTCAGCCATTTAAAATGTAGTTAAAAACTAATAGCAAATGTAAAAATGAATATTTGGATAGTTTTAATAGTTTCCGTTAATAGTTAATAATTTTATAAAACAAGAAAATTAAAGTTACTCATTAGTTCTCACACAAGTCGTTGTCATAGATACTATATATATTTATTAATAATACTGAAAATATAATTAACATCAGATAATTTGCTGATTTTTTTTTTCCAATCCGGGTTAAAGTTTATTTTTTGGTTAAAAAAATTTTACTTTCATTACTCATCCCTAGATTTTTCTTTTCAGAAAATCTTCTTGCATTAAATCTTTTTAATTTTATATCATCTTTATGGATACTATAAAAGCAAAAAGTACTATTATTATTTTACCATCTAATTTACATATGTGTTCAGGGCATGTATAAATACAGAATGCAAATTACCTGAAATAAATGAGCCACTCTTTTTGTAAATTCTCACAGAAATATTAAGAAATATTAGAGAGTGGTTGAATCAACATAGAGTTAGAGGTTAGGTTAGTGGAAGAAATGTGAGTCGTGTTTAATCTATATATCTATAAAAGTGAACGTGTCTGTCTGTCTGTCTGCCTGTCTGTGTGTCTGTGTGTCTGTGTACATTTCCCTACGCAATAACTCTGTCAATTTTTAGTCTATAGACTCGAAATTTGAAATACCGGGTACTGAGATTTGGGAAAATCGATGTGACGGGTGTCAGCCAGAAATTTGGCTGTTAAGGGGTCAAATTTCAACGATTTGACCTTTAAGAACTCTACCAAACTCCTCCGACAATTTTGGGTCTAGACACTTGAAATTTTAGATATAGGTTCCTTGAACCTGGATCTAACTTTTTGAGCCCGAAACTATAAATTTTAAGGGGTCATAATAGGGGTCAAAGTTTTAAAAAATTAACCATTTTTTTTGTTTTTTTGCTTTTTTTGCACAGCATACACCTCCAAACACCCGAGCAACGCCGGGCACCCCTGCTAGTTAGCTATAAATTACTAATGTTAGAATTTTTATTGACTCACATTTAGTATAATAATAGATGATTTTGAGACTCTAAGAAAGTAATCATTGTCATTGATGTGCATCAGAAACAGAAATGTGTCATTGAATTCTTTCGTGCAGCAAAACTTTAACTGATCAACATTCACCAGCGCCTGTTGAGAGTTTAACATCAGCACAATTTGGAGATGAATTCGTCAATTTCAGAGTGGTGACAGGCATGTGAATGACAAAGGATTCCCTGGGCTTTTACTACTGAGGCATCAAAAGAGGCTGGCAACAGTGTATTGAGAATGGTGGTTACTATGTAGAAAAATAAATACTGGAGCACAAGAGATTGCTTGTTTTAATGGTACCACTCCTGTCTCTGTAGTTCTTCAATCTTTTGAGTTAAAAAAATAGGAAGCCTTACTTCTGGAATGACCCTCATATAACAGAGCGTACTCTGGATGCCCATGCACAATCATCGTTAATCACTGACAAAAATGCAATGAGAATGGTGGTGACTATGTAGAAAAATAAATTCTGGGGCACAAAAAGTCATTTGTTTGAATGGTACCACACTCATCTTTGTAGATCTTTAATGTTTTAGTTTTTGAGTTAAAAATAGGAGGCCTTACTTTTGGAATAACTCTTGTACATAAGATAGTTTTTTTTTTTTTTTAATATTCAGGTAAAATTGGATAATTGCCACAACCAATAGAATTATACCAAATCTGCATGTTTAATTATCTCCCTTGTTTCAAAGAATTCTTTTCAAACACTTTTTATAAAAGAAACTTTTAAGAATCACAACCTCATCGAAGATAATTATAGATATCTCTTAAGCTATTTATATATATAATTCATAAATATCTCGAAGATTTACTGTATGAAAATTTAGTTGCTAATTTGTAGGCACACCAGCTTCATGAGAAAATGGCTACCGAATTTCAGTTTTACAAAAAATTGAAACTGAAAGAAATTTTTAATCCACATTTAAATTATAAAGATAATTGTTTGTAAGGAAAGTTTGTTTTGCTCAAATTGAATGATGAAATCCATCTTTTAAACATTCACATCTCCAACCATCAATTGAATATGAATAACAGTTCAATGCGCATGGTGAATTGCAAATTTAACACCTCCAAGGATTGACTATTAAAAAATGGCAAAAACACTAGAGGATGACCTCCGATCTGTAGCAGAATGGGGACAAAAATGGATGGTCACATTCAATGCTGCCAAGACTAAACTGGTTCCTTCAATAATTACAAGAAACCTTCTCTGCCACCAATAGCAATGGCCAGTGACTCCCTATCTGAGAGCACATCTTTCAAGCTGCTTGGCCTAACGTTCACAGGAAACATGAGTTGGAACAATTACATTGAAAACATTGCCAGGGCCGCTGCAAAAAAAGTAGGTCCTCTCTACCGTGCTAGAAAACTACTGACACCTGAAAGTATCCTGTACCTCTATAAGGCCACCATTCGCCCATGTATGGAGTATTGTTGTCATATTTGGGCTGGTGCATCTGCTGCTAGTCTCTCGCTCCTAGACAAGGTTCAAAAGAGAGTCGCCAATCTGATAGGCCCTGAACTGGCAACTAAGCTTCAGTCTCTGTCCTATCGACGAAACGTTGCATTCCTCTGCCTGTTCTACAAGTATTTTAATGTTGAATGCTCTGACGAACTGCAGACACTTGTGCCCCCACGACGTAAATACTCCCGACAAACCCGACAAGCAGCTAAATCCCACCCCTTCACAGTAGACATCCCTAGATGCAAGAGAGCTTTTTACTCCAGTAGTTTCTTCCCCAGAACCGCTAGACTTTGGAATTACCTTCCGGGTCCCTGCTTCCCCAACTGTACTGACATGCAGAAGTTCAAGTGCAACGTGAACTGACATCTTGCTGCCCAAATCCTTACAGAGTGCCCCAGTAGTTGCTGCCCCTGATAGTAGCCCCCTACACCAAAGTGGCAATGTGCCTTGTTTGGGGTAAAAATGTAATAAAAAAAAATCGATAATTGGCAATCCATTGAATCATTTCGAAATCATCAAACAATTTTATAACAAGTTGGAATATAATTTCTTTTGTCCGCATGAAATCATTGTCATAAATATCATTTACAAGACTTGTTGGACACGGTCTAAGTAGTCAGCAGCCATTTTTCTTAAAAGGGGGATAATTTTAATTAATTGTTGTTTGCTATTTTTATTAAACTATTAGTTTATATCTTCATTACCTTCACCATTCTGTTAGTAAAAACAGTAATGTGTAGCCACAGAGACCTAGAAAGAAAATGGCCGCCGAGTTTGAGTTTTTTGGAAAAACTGAAACTGAAAGAAATTCTTACTCCACTTTTAAATTATAAAGATAATTGTTCATAAGGAAAGTTTGTTTTATTCAAAAAAAAGTTTATTTTCATATTGAATGACAAAATCCAAAATCTTTTGAACAGTTCCAACTCCAACCATCAATTGACTGTGAATAACAATTCAATATGCATGGTGAATGACAGATTTCAAGAATTAGCTATAAACCGACGCTTGGCATTGTGTAGTAAGTGAAAAGATATTTGAAATAGGAGAAGAGACTGGTATAACCTTGATATAGGTTTTATTAACTAACAAAGAATACACGTGTTGTGGTTCTTGTACAGTGTTATCATGGCGGAATGGCTTCTTCCGGCCAAGGGGAATAACCTATGGCATTTTATTACTGCTAGGGGTCTTTGGAAGAGATAATGCTAGAGGGGCAGGGAGGCAAGGGTAATTTCAAACTATAACATTTTCCCCTTCAAAAAGGAAAGTCTGTTTCGCTCCAAAAAAGTTTTTTTCCTATTGAATTACAAAATCCAAAATCTTTTGAACATTTCCATCTCCAACCATCAATTGACTGTGAATAATGGTCCAATATGTGGTAAATTACAAAGAATTGGCTATTAACCGACGCTTGGCAATCCATTGTATCATTTCAAAATTGTCAACCAGCCTCATGACAAATTGGAATCATGTTATTTCTTCAGTCTGCATGAAATCATTGTCGTAAACTTGCAAGACTTGTTGGATGCATTCCAAGAGCTCGGCGGCCATTTTCTTTTTAGACTGCTGTGTTTACACATTACGATTTTATCTTATATCAATATTCATATTTAACCGAATAAAAGTTTTAGCACAATTCTAGATTGCAGAACGAGAGTAAAAGGATATTCTTACTTATCTTTTTCAATTCTGACTATTTCAAAAATGGCTAAGATGGCTACCTTCATCCCAAACATCAAAGCCAAAAACATTGACGCAGTCATGATCTTTGTAGCATTCGACTCCGTACATAGACGAAAAATGGCCAGCATATTAAAAGCATA
This sequence comes from Euprymna scolopes, assembly GCF_053919585.1. Lineage (NCBI taxonomy): Eukaryota > Metazoa > Mollusca > Cephalopoda > Sepiida > Sepiolidae > Euprymna > Euprymna scolopes. The sequence continues at coordinate 39,001,887 of NC_136511.1, forward strand.
TTGCATTCCAAATGAAGTCATTAATGCTATCATGATGCTATATAAGCACACTTGAGGAATGGTTAGATCACCAGATGGTGACACTGAATTTTTCGACATCCGCACCGGAATTATACAAGGAGATACTCTTGCCCCTTTTCTTTTCATTGTCTGTCTTTACTTTGTACTTCGTACCTCTGTTGATATACACAACACGTTAGGCTTCACCCTGAATGAATCCAGAAACAGACGTCATCAATCAGCACACATAACTGATGCAGATTACGCAGACCATATTGCTTTGTTGCTGAACAACACTGCTGATGCGCAAACACTGTTACGCAAGCTAGAAGTCAGAAAATGACATTGGTCTCCACATTAATGCGGATGAGATAAAATTTATGACTTTCAATGTGAAAGGAGAGATCAGGGCTTTGGTTGGATCAACACTCAAAGAAGTCGCTGAGTTTACGTATCTGGGCAGCAAGATACTTATCACAGAGAGAGATATCAAAATTTGCATCTCAAACGCATGGGCCACATTGGATGGGCTGTGTTCAGTATGGACTTTGGGGCTTACTAACAAACTGAAAAGGCAGTTCTTCAGGGCAGTGGTACAGTCTGTCTTTGTTTACAGTGCTATAACCTGGACACTCACCAAAAGATTGGAAAGAAAACTAGACGGCACATACACCTGTATGCTATGAACAGTATTAAATATATCTTGGCAAAATCATCTCACGAAGTAGCAACTTTATAGCAACCTACCTGCCATATCTAATACCATCAGGGAAAGACGCCCATGATTTCACTGTCTGGGGAGCAAGCATGAATTGGTGAGTGATGTATTGCTCTGGACTCCATGACACGGATAAAGCAAAGGACAACCTAGACCCACATACATTCAGTAAATTGCACATGACGCCAACTGTGAACCTGAAGATCTGAGGCAGCTGATGGAAGAGAGGAAAGAGTCAAATTGGTCAGAGCAAGGAGGAGCCCGTCCTAATGATGATGATGATAATATATATAGGCAGTCTTTTTAGAGGCGGCAAACTTTAAATTAAAACAAATCACAGAAAAACACTCGTACATTGTGCAGAAGAAGTGTAAGACAATCAAGATGGCAAAAATACTGAGGTTCTCGAGAAGTTTTGTTACCTTGGAGCACAGTGTGGAGTTGGCGCTAGTGTTATTGCAAGTTAGGAGTGAATGGCGTAAGTTCGGTGAACTTTTGACATTATTAATCAGCAGAGTGTTACCACTGTCAACTGAGGGAAGAATCTACTGAGCACGTGTACACAGTATGATGATGTATGAAAGTGAAACATGGCAAGTGAGGGTTGAGGACATGCGTTGCATGGATGGAAATAAATGAGAATAATGATACGATAGATGTATAATTCTAGTCTTAAGGACAAGCTTAGATCTATTTTTCTCAGGGGAAGATTAAATCTGGAAAATGTGCAGAACAGCAAACTTTGTTGGTTTGGTCACAATAACAAATAGATGTAGATTCTTGGATTAGTAGATACATAGAATGACAGTGATTTTATATATATATATATATATATATATATATATATATAGGGTGTCTTTTTAGAGGCGGCAAACTTTAAATTAAATAAATCACAAAAAAATATTTTTATTATAAAAATATGTAATCTATTCAAAAGATTAATTTTTGGCAATTGTAATTTAAATAAAGCCCCCACCCCCACCTCCAACCACGCAAAGTAATCTAGAGATCAAATTTTTATTACTCTATGCATTAAATTCGGCTACATTTCAATAATAATGCGTCGAATGTTGTCTTCCAATTGGTCTATTGCGTCTGGTTTATCAGCATAAACATGGGACTTTACATATTTCCAAAATATTTCGTGAAATTATGCGTTCATCAAATGTTTCTCTCAGTAAATTGATCAGATCACGTGATGTGTAGTATGTGGCTCCATCCTGCTGAAACAACATAATGACTTGCCAAACCAAGCTGAACTCCAATAGTCGATAGTTGCTAAATCTGCAATTAAAGAAAATCGAGTTGTCAATTTAAAGTTTGATACCTCTTCCAGGTTGAAAGATATCCAAAGATTAAGAATAATTGAATTTCAACAAGGGTCGTTGCTAGTGAGAGCAAATTATAGTTTTTATTTTTCTGTATGTAAATACAGTCATATCTTGCTACGATGTGCAGACCGTTTCGATCATAATTGATCTCATCAGGCAAAAAAATTAAAAAGGTTCAAAACCATTTTCAGTTTTAGAAGAGAGGAAATATACTTTGCCATGACTGGCATGAAGAGCTGTGAAATAAAAAGGAAGATTTTCAGTGATGCATTGTCTTCACTAATGATTTCAGATTTCCCATCAGATCGGCTCAGACAGTAACTCTGATCTGACGTAAGACATACCAGATCGTGTCCCTGGAAAGTATCAGCTTACATTTGCTGACATTGCAAAAAAATCATGTTCTGACAATCATCGGTTTTTCCTTTTAATAAAACTTCTCAATTTTTTTTATTTAATTTTTAAAAAATTTGATGTTTTTGTAATTTAATTTTTAAAAAAATTCTTTATTTAATTTTTTTTTTTTCAAACTTCGCACTTGTGATGTTAGGCTGTGTAAGGTGTTAACTTTGGCTAACATCGCCTGTTCCCTCTTTCATCGAACGTTTTCCATTATCGATACTTATCAAAGACATTCCGAAACAAGACCTATCTAAGAATATTGCCAGGCGCATAAGGTACCTTCATGTGAAATTAAAAAAAAATCGGCCTAGCTGTTTTTGAGTCCATAGGGAAACAAACTTATGCATACAAAGTTTGTTTTGTATAATAAATAAATAAATAATAATAATAATAACAATAATAATAATAATAATAATAATAATAATTCTGATTTCGTTTATCAACGTCTCTCTGGAAAAGGATGGGATTCATTTCCAGAGGATTTCCCTTAATCCTGGCTTCAAACCAGGAGCTTCAAAGATCAAGGGTTTTCCTAAAGATGTTGGTGGTACCTACAATAGCAGAGGTCTGAAGGCTGCCTAAAACATCGGGGATTTGTAGTTTTTTTCAATTGTCCTTCCAAACGACATAATAATAATAATAACAACAACAACAACAACAATATTAAAAACTTTGGAAAAAGAATGTGAGAGATTGGAATGAAAGGGATGGCTGATAAGATACAATGGATAAGCAATACTGAAAACTTCAGAAATATTAAGGAAAACCCTTGAATGCAGAAACTAACACACATGAACTACAAACACAAACATAAAACACTGAAAAACATCACATGAAAACTAATTGTAAGTTAAACCACATTTCGCCTTCACAATTCGTTCTTCATATTGCAACCATTCCTTTCAAATTTCCCCCACTCTTTATTTGTGCCTAACTCAAAACGTGGATTCCATGAACAAGGCTTCTTTCTTAGAACTGCACGCCTGTGGAACTCTGTTCCGTCTGCCTGCTTCCTACCGGACTACAATTTGGATGTCTTCAAGTCCAACGTTAACAAATTCCTAATGAACCGCCCCCTTAAGTAAACACTTCATCAAATTTCCACACTAACGTAATGTACTTGCAATAACCCTTATCCCTGAGTGGCTTCCGGGCCTTGATAAGTAGTGATCACTGTGTAAAAAAAAAAAAAAAAAAATGCAAATTTGATCCTCCATGATCTTTAAAGATTATTTCACATCGTATAGACCCGTGGTCAGATTGGCCACAGTCTAGTGCTTAAATCTCTAGTGTTTCAACACCAGCCAAACTGAACTTGCTTATAACACTGGTCAGACTAAACTTACTTGCGGCACACTGCTAGACTAAACTTGTTCGCGACAGATGGCCAGACTAAACTGGCTCGTGACACACGGATAGACTAAACTGGCTTGCGCCACACGGTCAGACTAAACTTACTCTCAACACTGGCTAGACTGAACTTGCTTGTGACACACGGATAGACTAAACTGGCTCGCGACACACGGTCAGACTAAACTTACTCTCAACACTGGCCAGACTGAACTCGCTTGTGACACACGGATAGACTAAACTGGCTCACGACACACGGTCAGACTAAACTAACTCTCAACACTGGCCAGACTGAACTCGCTTGTGACACACGGATAGACTAAACTGGCTCGCGACACACGGTCAGACTAAACTTACTCTCAACACTGGCCAGACTGAACTTGCTTGTGACACACGGATAGACTAAACTGGCTCGCGACACACGGTCAGACTAAACTAACTCTCAACACTGGCCAGACTGAACTTGCTTGTGACACACGGATAGACTAAACTGGCTCGTGACACACGGTCAGACTAGACTAGCTCTTGACATAGGGCCAAACTAAACTAGCTTGTGACACAAAGCCAGACTAAACTAGCTCTCGACACCATTCGGACTAAACTTGGTTGTTACACACAGCTTTTGATAGACAGCCAGATGCAGCTAGCCTTTCACATTCTTTTTGACTTTCAAACACAAAAAGTCTGACTTGAATCGCAATTATCTTCTCCATAAAATGACGGCAGCATTTCTCAAAAAGTCTGAATCTCTAATCTTTATTCAAAATTCTCGTTAACACAACTATGACAGTTTTCAAGAAGTTTAACTCTTGAATTATATAAACAATTTTCGATAACATGCCAATGCCAACTGTAAAAAATCCGACATTCGTCTCATCATTAAAACTCTTCCTTAACATGGTCGCATCAACTTCACTTTTTTCTCCGAAAATAGCTTTTAGTCTAATAAGAAAAACAAAACAGGAATTAACAGCATTCCATGACTTTGCGCTATCAGCACGACTTCTTATCTTTGACATGTTCTCTTTGCTGCCAAATATTTAACTCGTTCTCCAAAATTCGTCCTTCTTATTGCAGCCATTCCTGTCATATGCAAATTATATATTGAAACCGCATACCATTATCTCGACTCATTTTTTCAACAATTCATTTTAACATTTTTTTTTTTTTAAATGTCACAAGTAGGGTATAAAACCAAGCAAAAAACGTTTCTTTTATTCTTGTATTAGTTTTAGGAGATTTTCAGATAATCATTATCGACATAGATTATTTTTTAAGGAAAATGAGTGAAAAACAATGTGTTTTGCTTTGTCTACAATTAATTTTTATTTACAAAATCAATTAGAAATTTTTTTTCCTTTGTTTTAAGGTGAAAATTGGGGAAAGCATTTCTTATCGTTTAGTTTGTGCTGTCACTCACTCACTCACTCACACACACACAAACACACACATACACACACGCTCATGCGCAAATAAATGAACGTTCATTGATTTCAATTTCCCTGCACGTTTGCACTAAAATAAGTTCCTCCAGCAATGACATAATTTCAAATACGTCCAAACGCTTTTTTCACAACAACAAAAGCAAAATGGACATATTTCTGGCGGACATAAGCGAAGACAATACCACGTGACAATATTGACCAATGAGAAATTTTAGAAGATTGTTTTTGAACGCTTTCCCAAACCAAATATCAGCAGCAGCAATCTTGTGCTGTAATCCGATTCAAAAAGTATTTAAACGCAACAAACATTCTTTCTCTCTTCTCTCTTTTCACTCTAACTTGATACAAGACCATGTCTCTTGTTTTCATCGCATCGTCGTGTTCAAATCTGTCGAGACCATAATTACACACGCCATGCGGGCATCCAAAACAACCACACTTATACCCCCCCCCACACACCCATTCCGTACATTTTCTATAAGAATTACTAACAACGGACTACTTTTCTCATGGGACTTTCAAATAAGATGAACTTCACCAATTAAAACAAAAACCTTGAAATAAGGACATTATTTTCACAAAAGACTTTCACCTTCCAATCTTATTATTTTAACAAAGGACTTTCATCTAACATGACCTTTTAATCTTAGTAATTCCACAGAGGATTTTCACCAAATTTGAATATTCGGACCAAGTAAAGAATAGGTACCCCGTAGCAGACGCTGCTGCCTGGCGGTGCCAGGCGCACATTTCAACTAACACCGGTGATTCGACCTTGACATTGGCACAAGCACATGGCGTCGGTTGTTTTTAAACACGTGAAATAGCAAACATGCTCGAATATTTGCCAGCAATTTTTTTTTTTTTAAATATATTTAGAAAACTTTTGAAGATTTAAAAGAAAAAGTATATATTTACAAAACATTTCTTTTTTTAAGTAAGTAACAAAACGAACGTATTTAAATAAAAGATATTTGGGTTTGTATTACTGTACACATAGATTCGAAAAAGTTGTCAAAAAAACAAATGGGTTTGTATTACTGTACACATAGATCCGAAAAAGTTGTCAAAAAAACAAATATATATCAAATAAATGTTATCAAAGGCAAGATAAGTTACTTTTCTACCAAACTCGATATATTTTTCGTGTTTTTATTCAATGTAACATGTTTATTCAGCTCGAAAAGCATACAGTGTTTACCGATGTATTGGAACATTCAAGATGGCGTCTTATTCTCTCTTTAACACGGTAAGTTTGGGAAAAGGTGTTATAAATAAAAACCCAGATAAAATACTGTTAAAAACTCGCTCAATATATGTTACCGTGACATTGGCTGACATATATTCGGCGGGTTTTTAATAGTATTTTGTATATTTTTTTATTTATAATACTTTTTCCCAAACTTACGGTGTTAAAGAGGGAGTGAGGCCCCATCTTGAATTTTCCAATACATCGGTAAACACTGTATGTTTTTCGAGCCAAATAAACATGTTACATTGAATAAAAACACAAAAAATATATCCAGTTTGGCAGAAAAGTAACTTATCTTGCTTTTGGTAACATTTATTTGTTATATATTTGTTTTTTTGACAACTTTTTCGAATCTATGTGTACAGTAATACAAACCCAATATATTAATTGCCGTTGAAGTTAATGTTTTAAAGAATAAATATTGAATTGTTTTAAAAACGCACACAGAACCCCCCACCCCCACAAAACACGGTACATAAAAATCAATCTTGGTCGCAAAAATCCGAAACAGAAAGAGACACCCGTTTATTTAAATATCTTTTATTTAAATACGTTCGTTTTGTTACTTATTTTTAAAAAATGTTTTGTAAATATATACTTTTTCTTTTAAATCTTCAAAGGTTTTGTAAATATATTTTTTAAAAAATGCTGGTGAATATTCTAGCATGTTTTCTATTTCACGTGTTTAAAAACAACCGACGTCATGTGTTTGTGCCAATGTCAAGGTCGAATCACCGGTGTTAGTTGAAATGTGCGCTTGGCACCGCCAAGCGGCGTCGTCTGCTACGGGGTATCTATTCTTTACTTGGTCCGAATATTCTAACCTCAATGATTTCACAAAAACTCTTACCGATCACACTTTGCTTGTTCATCTTATTATTTTGAAAAATAAATGCGGCGCATTTTAAACGAGAAGGAGGTGTCATTGTGTTTTATTTATTTATTTTTATTATTATTTTATTTGGGGCAGAGGAATTTAATTACCGTTAAATTTCTTTTCCCCTACAAGTTCAAATTAAAAAAAAAAAAAAAAAGGCGTAACTTTTTTTTCCCCATTAAGAAAATTGTTTGTTTATTTAATTATTTGCAGCCTGTTATTCTTCATGTGTTGGAACAATTTAAATTATCATTCCTAACATATAAATAAATGTTGTTTATTTTACGTTAATACAGTGATTTCGTGTTCTTTGCTGAGTGTCGTTATTTTCTGGATTTCATTTTCATTTTTTTAATGTAAGGATGTGGATTGGTGAAACCTATCTATTAGTCAGCGATCCCGTTAAATTTACCTTTAATGGTCCCGTGGATACACTTCTGCTTTCAACTTTAATAAAATTGCAGCACTCAACCTCGATTCTAAAAATTGATAAATCCCGATTATAAATTGATTATCCTACCGAACCAGATTTCCTGCACTAAATTATAAAAAATAATTTGAAATAAAAATTGTTTAAAAGTTGTTTCAATTATTTGTCATGTTTTTTTTTTTTTTTTTTTTTTTTTTTTTCATTTCGTTCAGTTACTCTCGATCTTGGTTTTTGATCGCAAAGTAAAGACTGCTTCAGTGCTTCACGCTTATAAAATAGCAAGTGTCCACCATGTTTATTATCACACAATTAAAATGTTGTTTACACATTTTTAATCGTGCATTTTTCTAGTTTATATGGGTAAAATAAATTAACTTTTTACACGAAATGACTCCTCATGCATTAATGTTTAAGATAAGAAACATTTTAAATGCCTTATTCTTTTTATATATATCACCCACAAACCCTATTTAGCGACATTACTGGAATCTCATTATTAAAATCAATTGGTGGAAAAAAAAAATCTAAAAAATATTTTAGAGTTATCTCCCTTACTTTATTAAATAAAATAAATAGAAGTAAAATTATTTGTTAGACGATTTCAAATTGAGTTATTTCCCTTTACATTTATTTATTCAAGTTCAGTAACCCAGGAAAAATAAATAAATAAAAGTTGCTTCCCTTGCCCATTCTTATTTATTTTATTTTTAAATATTACTTTTGTAAAGCACCTGCTTTTTTTTTGAACACTGATATATTTTCGTATATAATTTTTCGAAATATAGTCTTCTAATCTGCCAAATAATTTTTGCAATTTTTCATAGCGCAATTTTTACGATGAAACCAATTGAAATAGTTTGAATTAATTTTGAAAGTGAAAATGTTAAAGCTAGTTTCAACTACTTCCATGGCGACGGTAAATGTTTTCCTTAGCTTTTTTTTTTGGCATCACAAGATGGCGGCCGAGGTAGAACTTCGCACAATTTCGAATGTTCTTCGTGACTAGATGACCACAAGTTTTATTATTCACGTTGTCTTTCGTATTTTTATTTCGCATTTATGAAATAGCACGATTTGTTCAAATGCTCAAGTTTGTAAAAAGTTTAGGTAAAAAGTCGCCGGGAAGTCGTCGTTCGTCGCAGGATAAAGGCGGGAAGAGGTCGCAGAGTGTTTGCCTGGAGAATGATGAGAGCTTGAAGTCTTGGCTGAATGGAAACAATGTCGACAGCCACGACGAACCCGTCTACGTTGTACGGGATAAAGATCTGGGGAAATTACATAAAGCTGCCTGGTATGGACAGTTGGATAAAGTTAAGATTCTGGCAAAGAGAGATCCCAGTGCGTTTGACAAATGTCACAGGTAGGTATAATAAAAAGGGGGGTTTGTTTTACAATCCGCAGACGTCCGAAAAAGTTGTCAAAAACAAATATATAACAAATAAATGTAATCAAAGGCAAGATAAGTTACTTTTCTACATAACTGAATAAGCTTTTAATGTTTTTATTTCATGTAAAATGTTTATTCGGTTTGAAAAACAAGTAATGTTGAGCGCTACCGGAGAACAAGAAAAATATGGCCGCAATGTCTCTTTACTTCTTTGAAGTTTGTAGAAAGTGGGCAGCCTGGGTGCAGGGGAGCTCCAGCTCAGCTGTGTCAAAAACCGGGGGGGGGGGAAATAACACAAACTACAATCAATTAAAAATAAGAAATAAAACAAAATGGAAGAAACCGACCCAAAAATGTCACTGTAACATTGGGTGCGTTTATACTCCCATTTTGTTTTTCTTATTTTAAAGTCTTTGTCGAGACTTCAAAGACATTACGGCCATTAATATAGGGGAGGGGTACCTCTTGTACACGTGAACTAATGTCTGTTCCCCCTCTGCTATTAGTACCCCGACCCCGCATTGATTTTTTTGTTTCTTAAATTGTTTCGTAAAAGTACAGAATAGTTAAAACGTTGCCCTCCTCACGTCCAGAATGACTTTAAAAAAAAAAAACAACAATATTATTTCAGCACGTGTACAAAAACGTTTCTTTTACGCCTAACAAATAAATGTTATCAAAGGCAATATAAGTTACTTTTATACCTAACTGGATAATTTTTTAGTGTTTTTATTTAATGTAACATGTTTATTCAGCTCGAAAAACATACAGTGTTTACCGATGTATTGGAAAATTTAAAATGGCACCAGACTCTCTGCTGAACACGGTAAGTTTGGGAAAATGAGTTAAAAATAAAAGAAATGTGCGAAATACTGTTAGAAACTCGCTCAATATATGTTACCATGACATAGGCTGACATATATTCGGTGGGTTGTTAATAGTATTTTGTATATTTTTTATTTTTAACTACTTTTCCCAAACTTACATATTCAACTCAGAGTCCACCACGATTTGCATTTTTCAAAAAACAAATAAATGTTATCAAAGGCAAGATAAGTTACTTTTCTACCTAACTGGATAATTTTTTAGTGTTTTTATTTAAATTTTCCAATACATCGGTAAACACTGTTTTTTCAGCCGAATAAACACGTTACATTAAATAAAAACACTAAAAAAATATTCAGTTAGGTAGAAAAATAACTTTTCTTGCGTTTGATTACATTTATTTGTTATATAATTGTTTTTTGACAATTTTTTCGAATCTGTGTATAGTAATCTAAAAAAAAATAACGTTATTTCAGCACGGTCCATTTTTTGCATATGTACGAAAACTTTTCTTTTACGCCTGGTTTTGTTTTAGAAAATTTGGGGATGATCTATACTCATAGAATATTTTAAATATGATTGGAGAAAATTAGTTAAAAACTATTTTGTTTTACCTGCTAATTTGTGATCTATTTGTGTTAAAAGTTAATAAATATCTAAGTGATATGTCCTAAGGTGGCCTATTATTTGGACAATCAAAGATAAAGTATTCCGTGAAAGGAATAAATAAATATACCCTGTGGTTTGAATACTGAAAGAGAAGTTTATTTACGTATTTACTTAGAGACAAATAAAGCATGTTAATGTTTAGGGGGAAGTTTTTGTTTTTACTAAGGTCCAGTGAAAACCGGTGACTCGGTGACTTAGGTAGCCAACTCGGAACAGTCTACATATCTCCACATAACACTAATAAAAGATAAGAGTTTGACGTTCTTTAAATATTGGATTTGAGGAAAGTAACCTTCTTTTAGCACCTGTGCACTATTGCGAAGGAACCACATTTTTGCTTTTCAGTTTGGAGATTTTCAGATTGCACAGCCAAGGGCAGACAATTTCAGGAATTCATGAAAAGTTTAATGATTATATTTTATTAGTTATGAAAATTCCAGAATTTTGACATTGTTACAAAAAAGAAAAGAAAAAAAAAAAAGATATCTATTTTGTGTATTCATTTTTTTTGTGGACTGTTATCCTTATCTTCATAGTTGTTGTTTCAACGCATTTCGGCCAACTCATCCTCCGGCCTTCTTCATGTGGTTAACTGCGATGGGATAGGAATGCTGAGTTTTGTAACTGTATCCAGTAATATACTGCCTACCATAGTTGTTGTTGCCTTTATCCACTGCGTCACAGGCCCTGTGGTACAGTGGATAGAGACGTTGAGTCTCTACAGTTCCAGGTGAGCATTGTTGGAAGATAGCGGTTTCAATCCTACCCAAAGCAGGCCAAAGGATTAGTTGACCAAAACATGGTAAGACAGCAACTATGGAAGGCAGTAATTATTGGGGATACAGTTACAAGACTCAGCATTTCAATCCCGTCGTGGTTAACCGCCTGAAGAAGGCTAGAGTATGAGTTGGCCGAAACGTTGTGAAACAACTATGGAGATGGGGATAATAGTCTGCAAAGAATGATTCCACAAATTATGAAGCTTCATCTCAAAGAATTCCAAAAAACAAAAAAATATTTTGTGTTCAAAAAAATATTTATCTCCTATCCTTACATCATCAACGCTCTGATCCCCATCTGGCAACAATTGTGATGGATGGCTCTCGTCTGGGTGAGGCCCCATGTTTTGACAAGCTTCTGGGTTTGACCTTTACTCCTGATCTGAAATGGAACATGTACATCAAGTCTGTTGCTAAGGTCGCTGGAAAGATGGTGGGATCCTTCTACCGCTCCAGAAGATATCTCACTACTGATGCAATTCTCTATCTATGTAAAAGCCAAGTACGTCCAAGGATGGAATACTGTTGCCATATCTGGGCAGGAGCTGCTAAAAACAGCCTATCCTGCCTTGACAGAGTACAAAATAGACTTCGTGGCTTAGTGGGGGATGCCCTTTTCTCTACTCTGCAACCTCTCTCCCACAGAAGAGACGTTGTGAGCCTATCCTTGTTTTATCGTTATTTCCATGGCAGGTGCTCATCTGAACTCCAATCTCTGGTCCCCCCTCGCCAATCTTTCACGAAAAACACCCGTCTAGCTGAATCCACTGTGAAAAATTTCCCCCACTCTATATCTGTGCCTAACTCAAAACGTGGATTCCATGAACAAAGCTTCTTTCTTAGAACTGCACGTCTGTGGAACTCTGTTCCGTCTGCCTGCTTCCCACCGGACTACAATTTGGATGTCTTCAAGTCCAACGTTAACAAATTCCTAATGAACCGCCCCCTTAGGTAGACACTTCGTCAAATCTCAACACTAACGTAATGTACTTGCAATAACCCTTATCCCTGAGTGGCTTCCGGGTCTTGATAAGTGGTGATCACTGTGTAAAAAAAAAAAAAAAAAAAAATTCAAATAGGTAACAAAGCTGAGGATAAATTGAAGGAAAATAAATGATTATTGATTAATTTCCGAAAGGTATTTACTTTAAAATAACTTATAATCATAGTAATTACCAATTAAAAAAGATTAATATTTAAAAATCAATTAAAAAAATTAATATTTAAAAATCAATTAAAAAAGATTAGTATTTAAAAATAAATTAAAAAAAAATTAATATTTAAAAGTCAATTAAAAAAATTAATATTCAAAAATCAATTAAAAAGATTAGTATTTAAAAGTCAATTAAAAAAATTAATATTCAAAAATCAATTAAAAAAGATTAGTATTTAAAAATCAATTAAAAAAAAATTAATATTTAAAAATCAATTAAAAAAAATTTATATTCAAAAATCAATTAAAAAAGATTAGTATTTAAAAATCAATTTAAAAAAATTGATATTTAAAAATCAATTAAAAAAGATTAATATTTTAAAATCAATTAAAAAAGAGTAATATTTAAAAATCAATTTTATGAAATAAACATACAATAATGGAAACCATTCTGTTTTCGGTACTTATACAGAGAATGGATTGTGCTACTTTTTTTAAAAATAGTATTTTCAAGTTAAATTCAAGTTTTACAGTAGCTGTTTTTATTAAATTGTTAGGTAAAAGTACACAATAGTTACAAAATGCCCTCCTTGTGTTAAGAATAGGTTTTGAACTAATAACGTTATAATTTCAGCATATTACCATCTCTGCATAAGTGCTCCTATTTTCTTCAACTAAAATTAAATTTAAGTACAGAATAGTTAAAAAATCATCCCCTCCTCATGTTAGGAATAGGTTTGTAAATAATAACTTGGTTCTTATGCACTTTTGTTACCATGCTAAAATAATATTATTTTGAAAGCCATTCTTAACATGAGGAGGAGAGGGTATTTTGTAACTATTCTGTGCTTTCACCTAACAATTTAATAAAAAAAAGATATTGCGAAACTTGAATTTAACTTGAAAAAATTATTTAAAAATGGCGTGGTAACAAAAGTGCATAAGCACCAATAACTTTATTATTTTAGCATGTTCTAAAAAAAAAAAAATGTCAACCAATTTTTATTTTTTAATTTTTTTCACTCACATTCGCACCTAACCCGACATATCACCAGTTGGAAGCCTACGAAAGATTAACAAGATATTAATTTATGTTACATTCAAACTTCTGCTTATTAGTACAGTTAGAGAAGTAGGTAACAGGAAGCGAATTCCAAAGAATTAATATTTGGCTGCTTGTACAAAATTTGAACTAAACCAAACCAACAAACAACAAAACCTAGCATTTGAATTAGGAGTTTGGATTATATGAGGATTAAAAAAGAAAATCAGTTCAGTTCTGGGTTCAAATACTGTAGAAGTACAAATGCACAATGGATTTATTTGTATCTGTAACTGCAGCCAAAACAAAAAAAAAAAAAGGAAAAACTAGTCGATTAAGTTTTGCCAGTCATTTTGGAACCTCACTATTTCAATATAGTCTTAGACTTTATTTTAATACTTTCGTATGGGCCTATGAATTTATCATAAAATGATGATCAATTTCTTGATCAGATAGCGTTTTTAAAGACGTATAACCATTTATTCATTATTTCTTGTAAGTACATCACTGCCTGTTAAACCAGGGTTGGCCTTTTCAAACAAGCAAAACCAGAAACGGTGCCTCTACAGAATGGAATCGGTTAAATCCAAAAATTCAGTATAAAAAGATGCCGGAAGTGGGCATGATTTAGCTAAAATATGGAATGGAACGGAACGGAAGTCACTAAGCATGAAACAAAATATCAAACCACATGGAAATGATTTCTTAGTTTATCATGAAACAATGAAAAATTGGTTTCATAATTCAATTGAAGGTAACTACTTTGTTTTACGATACATTATTTATGATAAAATTTGTGAAAGACATTTCATCCAATAATTAAAAATATATATGAAAGAAAACTTTATTTATAGAAATGTAAAAAAAATAATATTTTCAAATTATTTCCATATGAATATATTTTTAATATTAAAAAATTATTTATAGAAATGTAAACCATGAAAGTTCAAATTACTTTTTTGAAATAAAATATTTCATATGAATATATTTTAAATATTAAAAAATTATTTATAGAAATGTAAACCATGAAAGTTCAAATTACTTTTTTGAAATAAAATATTTCATATGAATATATTTCAAATATTAAAAAATTATTCATAGAAATGTAAACCATGAAAGTTCAAATTACTTTTTTGAAATAAAATATTTCATATGAATATATTTTAAATATAAAAAAATTATTTATAGAAATGTAAACTATGAAAGTTCAAATTACTTTTTTGAAATAAAATATTTCATATGAATATATTTTAAATATAAACAAATTATTTATAGAAATGTAAACTATGAAAGTTCAAATTACTTTTTTGAAATAAAATATTTCATATGAATATATTTTAAATATAAACAAATTATTTATAGAAATGTAAACTATGAAAGTTCAAATTACTTTTTTGAAATAAAATATTTCATATGAATATATTTTAAATATTAAAATATTATTTATAGAAATGTAAACTATGAAAGTTCAAATTACTTTTTTGAAATAAAATATTTCATATGAATATATTTTAAATATAAAAACATTATTTATAGAAATGTAAACTATGAAAGTTCAAATTACTTTTTTGAAATAAAATATTTCATATGAATATATTTTAAATATAAAAAAATTATTTATAGAAATGTAAACTATGAAAGTTCAAATTACTTTTTTGAAATAAAATATTTCATATGAATATATTTTTAATATAAAAAAATTATTTATAGAAATGTAAACCATGAAAGTTCAAATTACTTTTTTGAAATAAAATATTTCATATGAATATATTTTAAATATAAAAAAATTATTTATAGAAATGTAAACTATGAAAGTTCAAATTACTTTTTTGAAATAAAATATTTCATATGAATATATTTTAAATATTAAAAAATTATTTATAGAAATGTAAACCATGAAAGTTCAAATTACTTTTTTGAAATAAAATATTTCATATGAATATATTTCAAATATTAAAAAATTATTCATAGAAATGTAAACCATGAAAGTTCAAATTACTTTTTTGAAATAAAATATTTCATATGAATATATTTTAAATATAAAAAAATTATTTATAGAAATGTAAACTATGAAAGTTCAAATTACTTTTTTGAAATAAAATATTTCATATGAATATATTTTAAATATAAACAAATTATTTATAGAAATGTAAACTATAAAAGTTCAAATTACTTTTTTGAAATAAAATATTTCATATGAATATATTTTAAATATTAAAAAATTATTTATAGAAATGTAAACTATGAAAGTTCAAATTACTTTTTTGAAATAAAATATTTCATATGAATATATTTCAAATATTAAAAAATTATTCATAGAAATGTAAACCATGAAAGTTCAAATTACTTTTTTGAAATAAAATATTTCATATGAATATATTTTAAATATAAACAAATTATTTATAGAAATGTAAACTATGAAAGTTCAAATTACTTTTTTGAAATAAAATATTTCATATGAATATATTTTAAATATAAACAAATTATTTATAGAAATGTAAACTATGAAAGTTCAAATTACTTTTTTGATATAAAATATTTCATATGAATATATTTTAAATATAAAAAAATTATTTATAGAAATGTAAACTATGAAAGTTCAAATTACTTTTTTGAAATAAAATATTTCATATGAATATATTTTAAATATAAACAAATTATTTATAGAAATGTAAACTATGAAAGTTCAAATTACTTTTTTGAAATAAAATATTTCATATGAATATATTTTAAATATAAACAAATTATTTATAGAAATGTAAACTATGAAAGTTCAAATTACTTTTTTGAAATAAAATATTTCATATGAATATATTTTAAATATTAAAATATTATTTATAGAAATGTAAACTATGAAAGTTCAAATTACTTTTTTGAAATAAAATATTTCATATGAATATATTTTAAATATAAAAAAATTATTTATAGAAATGTAAACTATGAAAGTTCAAATTACTTTTTTGAAATAAAATATTTCATATGAATATATTTTAAATATAAAAAAATTATTTATAGAAATGTAAACTATGAAAGTTCAAATTACTTTTTTGAAATAAAATATTTCATATGAATATATTTTTAATATAAAAAAATTATTTATAGAAATGTAAACCATGAAAGTTCAAATTACTTTTTTGAAATAAAATATTTCATATGAATATATTTTAAATATAAAAAAATTATTTATAGAAATGTAAACTATGAAAGTTCAAATTACTTTTTTGAAATAAAATATTTCATATGAATATATTTTAAATATAAAAAAATTATTTATAGAAATGTAAACTATAAAAGTTCAAATTACTTTTTTGAAATAAAATATTTCATATGAATATATTTTAAATATAAACAAATTATTTATAGAAATGTAAACTATGAAAGTTCAAATTACTTTTTTGAAATAAAATATTTCATATGAATATATTTTAAATATAAAAAAATTATTTATAGAAATGTAAACTATGAAAGTTCAAATTACTTTTTTGAAATAAAATATTTCATATGAATATATTTTAAATATTAAAATATTATTTATAGAAATGTAAACTATGAAAGTTCAAATTACTTTTTTGAAATAAAATATTTCATATGAATATATTTTAAATATAAAAAAATTATTTATAGAAATGTAAACTATGAAAGTTCAAATTACTTTTTTGAAATAAAATATTTCATATGAATATATTTCAAATATTAAAAAATTATTTATAGAAATGTAAACTATGAAAGTTCAAAGTACTTTTTTGAAATAAAATATTTCATATGAATATATTTTAAATATAAAAAAATTATTTATAGAAATGTAAACTATAAAAGTTCAAATTACTTTTTTGAAATAAAATATTTCATATGAATATATTTTAAATATAAACAAATTATTTATAGAAATGTAAACTATGAAAGTTCAAATTACTTTTTTGAAATAAAATATTTCATATGAATATATTTTAAATATAAACAAATTATTTATAGAAATGTAAACTATGAAAGTTCAAATTACTTTTTTGAAATAAAATATTTCATATGAATATATTTTAAATATTAAAATATTATTTATAGAAATGTAAACTATGAAAGTTCAAATTACTTTTTTGAAATAAAATATTTCATATGAATATATTTTAAATATAAAAAAATTATTTATAGAAATGTAAACTATGAAAGTTCAAATTACTTTTTTGAAATAAAATATTTCATATGAATATATTTCAAATATTAAAAAATTATTTATAGAAATGTAAACTATGAAAGTTCAAAGTACTTTTTTGAAATAAAATATTTCATATGAATATATTTTAAATATAAAAAAATTATTTATAGAAATGTAAACTATGAAAGTTTAAAAAATTTTAAAATAAAAGGTTTATACAGATTAGCTACCCCCCGAAAACTCTTTCTCATCTCCAGGACTTAGACACTGGACACTCTTTTTTATCTCCAGGACTTATACAGATTAGCTACCCATCGGAAACCCTTCTGAAATTAAACATGGCTTTCAATTCAAAGCATGTTTTCTCTACATCTAAATTTCCATCCGTTTCATTGTCTGATACTCTTTGCACATGAACTGGTTATAGTCTCTCTTAACCTACTAGTACTCCCACTGGAGTTCTTGTGTGCCCAATACTTACAAGTATAATAAAAGATTTCTTTCTACAAACTGAATACGGGAACATTCCTCTTTCTAGTGGATTTCCAATACTACAACCATAGATCATCATTTTTATTTTAATGACATTCACTTTCAGATCATTATTTTTCATAGCATTTCTAGGTCTTCCGTTGTTTCACAGGCAAGTTCTAAATTCTCAGCACCCAGCAGCTCTTCTGGATAACCTCTACAGTACTCCCTGAACAATGCTTCTAAGACATAATGTAACATGTGGCCGCAGCCGAGATTGAACTCGCTACACGAGTTTGTAGTGTAATTCAAATCTTGTCCGTAGTTGAATACTTGATGCTTCGCTAGGGCTATCAAGGATGCTTTTATCGTGACGACATCACTAGATGGGGAGCCTACCATGGCTTAAGAGATCCCCAGCTACCCTCGAGAGAAGGATAGACCACACCAATTTTCCAACCTGGTATTTTAACTCGTGGTACATAAAGCAGCTCACCTTTCCAAATGGTCACCCATCTGGTACTGGTTAGGCTCGACGTTGCTTAACTTTGGTGATCTTTTTATTTATTTTTTATTTAACACGGTGGACACCACTTATCAAGGCCCGGAAGCCACTCAGAGATAAGGGTTATTGCAAGTACAGTACGTTAGTGTGGAGATGTAATGAAGTGTTTACTTAAGGGGGCGGTTCATTAGGAATTTGTTAACATTGGACTTGAAGACATCCAGGTTGTAGTCCAGTGGGAAGCAGGCAGACGGAACAGAGTTCCACAGGCGTACAGTTCTAAGAAAGAAGCTTTGTTCATGGAATCCACGTTTTGATTTAGGCACAGGTAAAGAGCAGGGAAAATTATTCACAGTGGATTCAGCTAGACGGGTGTTTTTCGTGAAAGATTGGCAAGGGGGGACCAGAGATTGGAGTTCAGATGAGCACCTGCCATGGAAATAACGATAAAACAAAGATAGGCTTGCAACGTCTCTTCTGTGGGAGAGAGGTTGCAGGGTAGAGAAAAGGGCATTCCCCACTAAGCCACAAAGTCTATTTTGTACTCTGTCAAGGCAGGATAGGCTGTTTTTAGCAGCTCCTGCCCAGATATGACAGCAGTATTCCATCCTTGGACGTACTTGGCTTTTATATAGATAGAGAATAGCATCAGTAGTGAGATATCTTCTGGAGCGGTAGAAGGATCCCACCATCTTTCCAGCGACCTTGGCAACAGACTTGATGTACATGTTCCATTTCAGATCAGGAGTAAAGGACAAACCTAGAAGCTTGTCAAAACATTGGGCTTCTCCTAGACGAGAGCCATCCATTTTCAATTGATGCCAGATGGGGATCAGAGCATTGATGATTTAAAGATAGGAGTTTGGTTTTGAATGCATTAAAGGTAATCTGGCAAGAACCGGTGTGTCAACATGATCGTGCCGTATATAGACATAGAAAGTGACAAACTCAGTACTCCTACTTTTGTATTAAAGCTGTTACTAAATGTGCTGTTTATTTTAACATGATTTTGAGCATTTCTGTACATGCTTGAACAACATTCACCGTTTGCCCCTAGTTTACCTCTCTTGGTCGTAATAACTGCAGAAAAGGATTTGATGCTTTATATTGTTATCAACTTTATTCAGTAATCACCAACTACAAAGGAAGAAATAGATAACATTCAAACAAGAGACAAGAAAGAATACATTTTAATAGAAAAGTAGACAGAAAAAGGAAATGGAAAAAAAAAATATATATATATATAATTCTGTGTGCCTCTTTTGCTTGTAGTCGTTGGAATGAGGAGGGAATGCTACTTGTCCCTTGATTCCATCCCCATTTCTTGTTTGGATCCCAAGGCTTGCAGTAACAACCTGATAAAATGGATTAATTATCAAGCTATTAAAAGTATTCCAATAACTATTAATCATTAAGCTATTAAAACTATTCCAATAACTATTAATTATCAAGCTATTAAAACTATTCCAATAACTATTAATTATCAAGCTATTAAAACTATTCCAATAACTATTAATTATCAAGCTATTAAAACTATTCCAATAACTATTAATTATCAAGCTATTAAAACTATTCCAATAACTATTAATTATCAAGCTATTAAAACTATTCCAATAACTATTAATTATCAAGCTATTAAAACTATTCCAATAACTATTAATTATCAAGCTATTAAAACTATTCCAATAACTATTAATTATCAAGCTATTAAAACTATTCCAATAACTATTAATTATCAAGCTATTAAAACTATTCCAATAACTATTAATTATCAAGCTATTAAAACTATTCCAATAACTATTAATTATCAAGCTATTAAAACTATTCCAATAACTATTAATTATCAAGCTATTAAAACTATTCCAATAACTATTAATTATCAAGCTATTAAAACTATTCCAATAACTATTAATTATCAAGCTATTAAAACTATTCCAATAACTATTAATTATCAAGCTATTAAAACTATTCCAATAACTATTAATTATCAAGCTATTAAAACTATTCCAATAACTATTAATTATCAAGCTATTAAAACTATTCCAATAACTATTAATTATCAAGCTATTAAAACTATTCCAATAACTATTAATTATCAAGCTATTAAAACTATTCCAATAACTATTAATTATCAAGCTATTAAAACTATTCCAATAACTATTAATTATCAAGCTATTAAAACTATTCCAATAACTATTAATTATCAAGCTATTAAAACTATTCCAATAACTATTAATTATCCAGCTATTAAAACTATTCCAATAACTATTAATTATCAAGCTATTAAAACTATTCCAATAACTATTAATTATCAAGCTATTAAAACTATTCCAATAACTATTAATTATCAAGCTATTAAAACTATTCCAATAACTATTAATTATCAAGCTATTAAAACTATTCCAATAACTATTAATTATCAAGCTATTAAAACTATTCCAATAACTATTAATTATCAAGCTATTAAAACTATTCCAATAACTATTATCAAGCTATTAAAACTATTCCAATAACTATTAATTATCAAGCTATTAAAACTATTCCAATAACTATTAATTATCAAGCTATTAAAACTATTCCAATAACTATTAATTATCAAGCTATTAAAACTATTCCAATAACTATTAATTATCAAGCTATTAAAACTATTCCAATAACTATTAATTATCAAGCTATTAAAACTATTCCAATAACTAACTATTTATGTGAAATTGACGATAAAATGTATGTAATAATAATAACAATATATAACTCACTGAAAGGTCCATTAAGTGACCATTATATTTGGCATTTTGTTAAACTCTTTAACCAAATCGATAAAAGCAAAATACAAGTTGTTCTTTTTACCAGGGTACTTTTGTTGCATTTGTTTCCAGATAAATATAGCACCAGTGGTATTTTGTCTACGCCTAAAATCAGACTGTATTTAATCTATTCTTATCTGAGTTTGTATTTATTGCTCATTCTCTCAACCAATTTCAAGATCTGATTCATCAACTTATATAATCTATAATTACCTTCATCAACTTATATAATCTATAATTACCTTCATCAACTTATATAATCTATAATTACCTTCATCAACTTATATAATCTATAATTACCTTCATCAACTTATATAATCTATAATTACCTTCATCAACTTATATAATCTATAATTACCTTCATCAACTTATATAATCTATAATTACCTTCATCAACTCATATAATCTATAATTATCTTCATCAACTTATATAATCTATAATTACCTTCATCAACTTATATAATCTATAATTACCTTCATCAACTTATATAATCTATAATTACCTTCATCAACTTATATAATCTATAATTACCTTCATCAACTCATGTAATCTATAATTACCTTCATCAACTTATATAATCTATAATTACCTTCATCAACTTATATAATCTATAATTACCTTCATCAACTTATATAATCTATAATTACCTTCATCAACTTATATAATCTATAATTACCTTCATCAACTCATGTAATCTATAATTACCTTCATCAGCTTATACAATCTATAATTACCCTCATCAAGTGTTTCCTTTTACCTTTGTAACAAGTCTTTGGAATAACCATCTTTTATGAATCCGATTTCTCAAGCTCTTGATCATCTCAATGCCCGTTTCATTCGTAACCTTCAACATTTCTGCAACAACACCTGAGCGTCCTCAAGCTTTAACTTTTTCATCTCACCATTTCCCATACCATGTTTTATACCTCATACTGCTTCATCAACTTGTAGATTTTTACAGTTCCATGAAAATTTGGGATTCAAGAATATTCACAGAGGCATTTCTAAGTAGTCCTCTTGTCTTGTCTATTGATTCATAACACTTCAATGATCTTCTCTCCAACAATATATGCGGTGCCTTAAATAAGTCTTCATATGGGCACTTTTACACATGAGACTCTAATCCCCTTCGAAGTAATCTCCTTTGGCTGCAATGCACTTGTTGCACCATTCCAACAACTTCTGGAAGGCTCCATGAAGATCCTCTTGTGTTCATATGTCAATGACCCTCGTCACAGCCTCTTTCATCTTCTCAATTGTCTCATAAAGACAGCCTCTAAAATTTTCCTTGAGCTTAGGGAATAACCAAAAGTCACAGGGAGCAAGGTCTGGACTATAGGGAGGGTGAGGAACTGTTTTGAAGCCCATCTTGGTCAAATAGTCTGTGATACGGATGGAGCACCCTTGAGACAAACTTCAAACAAATCTTCAGTTCTTTGTGAATAATTGTGTGTACAGTTCCCACACTGACATCAAACTGTGCACTTATTGTCTCTATAGACCCACACAATCCATGAAATTATTTGGCCAATCGACTCTGGTGTTTTGACTTCCTTACTCTTCCCACAACTCGCATCATCACTCACATACTCCCTGCCTTCCTTGAATCTCTTATGCCACTCAAAAACTGTTGCTTGATTCATGCAAGATGGTCCAAAAGCAGTCTGAAGCATTCCATAGATTTCTGTGGCATTTTTTCCAAGTTTAAAACAGAATTTCATTACATATCGTTCTTCTAAAGTGTCCTCACGTCAAGATTGCATTTTTTGAAATTCACCAGCTGTGACAATCAGGCTTTAGTAGGGTGTATTCCAATTCCTGCTGAAGCTGTTCATTTGAACCTGAAATCATAAAAAATTGGTCAGTCATCAAATAAGATGTACAACAATAACATACCGAATTTTCAAGAGTCCACGGCAATTTTAAATACAAAAAGTCTGGAAACTTATTGAAGGACACCTTGTACTTATGTGACTTTCCTATCTGTTATCCTAAACTTTATTTTTATTCAATACTTCCGAATATGGGAATTTTGATTTCTATGCCTCTGTCTTGTTCTTCTTGATACCCTCTTTGCTACTAGATACATGTCCTCCCTATTCATTAAACCTTTCATCCACTGACTCCAATGCTTCATCTTTTCATTGATGCACTTCTCAGCTTCCTCATCGTACCACTAGATGTGTCAAAAGTTTTGTGAAAAATATTAAATAATTCCACCCCTGTCTTTCCAAACTTATAACTCCTCGAAAAATGTAATTCAAGCCCTAATTCTTTTTTCAATTAAAGGAGCAAGGACCAAGGTTTCATTAAAAAAGAAAAAACAAACAACGTGGTTTAAAAAAAAAAAAAAAAGGTTTTAAACTTCGGACTTTACAGGTAAATTTTTAAAAAACACTACTTTTTTTTTGTTTTAAATTTGAATATATTATTTATTGATCTTTTATCTTCAATTTGTGATATATAAAACTTTGGTGAGTAAATTAATTATTTACTTTTTAATAGACATTTTAAAATGGGAGGCGTGAATTAATTCGACCTCTGTCTTTCCAAGCTTATGACTACTCGAAAAATGTAATTCAAACCCTAATTTTTTTTCAGTTAAAGGAGCAAGGATCAAGGTTTCATTTAAAAAAAAAACAAACAAACAACGTGGCTTGTTAAAAAAAAAAGGTTTTAAACTTTGGTCTTTACAGGTAAATTTTATTTTTTTTTGTTTTAAATTTGATTATATTATTTATTGATTTTTTATCTTCAATTTGTGATATATAAAACTTTGGTGAATAAATAAATTATTTATTTTTTAATAGACATTTGAAAACGGGGGGGGGCGTGAATTTAAAAAAAAACGTTTGTCTAAAATATTATATTCAGTTTATTGGAAAGAGCATAAAATTTCACATTGACCCTGAAAATATCGTAAAAATAGAATCAATAGAAAAATTTTGATAGATTTTTAAAGTTTAAAAATCGAAAAATACTGAACTCGTAAAATCAATTAATTCTATTACTATTTTTTAAAAAATAAAAAAAATATTTCTATTACATTTTATACAACTTTAATAGTTTATTTTGGAAGTATAATCCATAAAGAAAATAAACAACCCACTTTTAAAAGAGAAATTACGAGTTTTTTATATTTTATTCGCAGTTTCGTGTTAGGGGTGTCAAAAATTCCTACAAAAATTCTGATACACCTATCGTACCACCATGTCACCATTTCATCTACCCACAAGTCTCATCCAATAGTTGACTTTTCAATTCATACACACGTCCTTAAATGGATGTGGTAACTGACGAGGGAGGGAGGGGGCAGGTGCTTCTTAAAATCAGCCTCCATGGTTGCCAATATTGGCTTCGATAAATTCAGATATTTACAACATCTGAAAAGTAACACACGCAAACTTGGTCACATGACTTCCAATGCGCTACTTTGCCTCTCAATTTGCTAAAAAGTGAAGTTGGAGAGGCCCAATTCGTCATGTCCTAATGTCTATGAGTTCATCTGCAACTGTATTATTCAATCTGATTCTTTAAAAAAGTCAAATCCTTATTTTTCCATTTTATTTTTATTTTTCTGTTCAAAATTGGTACTAGAAAATGGTAGTTGGAGGTCAATCATATTGATAATGAATATTACCAATGCTAAAGAAATAATGTTTTTCTGGTTTCTCCTCTAATTACTAGAATTATCAAAATCTTCCTAAGATTCCAGTTTCTTTTCATGTTGTGCATAAGACCTGGGTATCTTCTTGCTCAGCTCGGTTTTAAGCCATCGTTAGGGTTGCTAGTTTTCCTTCTTACAGTTTAAAATGAAGAGTGTTTAACAAGTCTTGCTGAATGATGCCAGTACATGGATTAAATAAATTGTTTTAGTTTTCTACTTTTTTTTTAATTCAGGTTATAATTTGTTTTAGTATTCTTGACAGTTTTAGAGATGTGCTTTATTAATCCTGCAGAAATGAAAGACTTGAAACCTGATCTAATTTTATAGAAGATAGGATTGTCTTCTCACTGACAAGTCACGTCTTGCAAATCTATTCATTCTTTTGTCTGCTTTGATAACCGAAAATTCCTGAAATGCTAGACACATCAACATGTGTTGAATTATTGAAGTATAATGCTGCTTGAACATTGTATCTGTTTTGTATTAAAAATAAAAGTGTAAATATCATGCCTTATAATGGAATGCATAAGTATAAAGTATATTTATCTAAGATATAAACTTATCTTGTCGGATTTTAAGAATTTTAATCTAAATAACATTTTGGCCAATTTGCATTTGTTATTATTATACCATGTTATTGGCAAATATAATAACGTACGTACACTTTGTAACTTTCATGTCGTGTGATGCATGAGACAGTCAAAGCATACCATCGTTTTCGATCTGAAAGCCAGATCTACAGTGTCCCTCCAGTTTTTTTCTTATCGCAATTAAATCTTTCTCGATTGTTTACTTCCAATTCATTTTTGATCTTCCTCTTTTTCAATCGGGGGGGAGGGGGTTATTGGAACACCTTGTTGGCAATTCTCTTTGAGGCTAATCTAAGGGTGTGTCTGAGCCAGCCTAGACGTTGTTTGCAGATTATTGACGATATTACTTGTTGGTAATTCGATCACTATTTGATCCCTAAAACCATTCAAAGGCACTTGGAATCAAATGCATCTAATTCTTCTCTCAGCTGATTTTGAGATGCCAAATTTTTGCTTCCATATATATTAGTGTGGAGGGTTGCTGTTATAAACTCTTAATTTAGGGTGATTTTTTTTTTTTTTTTTCTCAGATCTTGCAGAGTTGATTAAATTCTGCTGAGGCCTTACCTATCCTTCACAGCAACTCATACTCCATACTTCCTTCCTTGTTTATGGAGTTTTGAATTAAGGGACCCACATTTTTTTTTTTTTTTACTTTTATTTATTTATTTTACTCTTATTTCACCTCAAACTGTGTTACTTGTACACAAGAGCTATTATTTCGTATCAAATCTAAAATAAAATTATCTTAAGCTCAAGGCTAATTCAGTAAATATGTTGTCTGAGAAGTTGTATGAGGGTGGAAAAGAAGTAGCTCAGAGTTCCGATGAGAAATGAGTGTGATTAGCTGTTGATTTTAATAACTCAAATATTAATTTTAAATTTTGATCAGAAAAAAATTTACCCTAGATTCTTCCATAAATTATTTTGATTGGATTTTAATGGAGTTGAATCTTTCATGTCCATATAACAACTGTCTGGATAGTGCAGAAACTATCTTTTTATAGAGAGCGCAAACCAGTAATAGAATATTCTAGAACCTTCTTGACCTTTCTTGAAAGTCCCAGAGCCTTCTTGTACTTTTTGAATTTTTCTAAAACATTCTTGTGACAATGGTCATGGAAACAATTTTATTTCTTTTTTTTTTCTTCAATTATTGAAAACCTTTTGAGTTAAATAACTTGTATAACTTATTTTCATCAGATTATTGTTCCCATCTTGAGTGTTATTTGTGCAATGTTTCTTGAAAAAGAAAGAAAAGTTACTGCTCTCCTTTCTTTTCCAAAGTGCCTGACTGAACGTTGCACAAATAATACTCAAGATGAGAATGATAGTCCGATCAATACATGTAATATAAACAATCTGCCAGCATCTCAAAAATTTAGAACTTGCATGTCATGAAGAAGTTGGTGATCGGTGGAGGGTTGGTTTAACTTTTGACTTTGCAAAACCTAGTGACGTTTTTGGCTCTAGTTTTATACCTCCTGCTGACAGGAAGTGATTAGCTAATGTGTAAGTTTCTGATTATGTAAGTGTCTTTGAGAAAGTTCTGATGACGTTTCTAGAGAACCTACTTATTACCTGTACTAGAGTTCATGCGCACTTGTTTATAGTCTATAAATTTGCTGGTGCTATCAGATCAGGCTGTCTGAAGATGTTGGCTTCCTGAGACGAAATGCACCTAACATTGATGCTTTTTGTTTTTCTACTTCCTTTTGCAAAACTTGATTATGTTCTGCAAAACCAAAAGCAAAAAAAAACACTTTTTCTTCTTCTTCCCCTTTCCCCTTTCTCTTTCTATCTCCGCCACTTCCTGACTGATTTCCTAACTTAAAATGTAACAAACATTAATACTGTAACCATTTTCCTTCTCCCATTGCAAAACTCATTCATGTTCTGCAGGACAGGGAACAAAAACGATAAAATCCACTATAAAACAACCAAACCAAACACGACAAACTAGCGATTGAAGATACAAAAATCTTGAAGAATAAAAACCTTCTACAAAATAACTGAATGCAACATGAATACTATTTCCAAAATAACTGGATTCGGCGTTAAATAACCTGAAAAGGGTTGATATGCCGTAAAACAACCAACCCAAACTGTACAGATAAATATTTGAACATATAAAGAACTTAAAAACTGTTTCCAAAATAACTGGATTCAACATTAAATAACCCGAAACAAACAACCTATAAACTTGTGTTATTTGACTACTTACAGAGTTAGGCTTGCAATTTAGCAATATTTCGCAACCTTTACATTAGACCCAACTCTGATCAACCTACTCTCTGTGATGTTGGAAAATATTCTGACAACTTTTGTGAAAGAAAATTTTTCTGAATTGATAAATGAGAGTATTTGGGATGGAGGAGGCCATTCACTCGGCGAGCTAAGAAGCTAATCTAGACACAGGACTTAACTTGAAGAATCTGGAGACTGACAGGACCTGGAACCATGTACGCCATGCTTAGATGAGGAACACGAACTCCAACTTGGTACCTCTATGTACGCACAGACTCGCTATTTTAATCCATCTTCTGTCACAGACGGTGGGACGTAATCTTTTCCTATCACATCTGATCTTTACCTTCAACTGGTGCCTGAAGAAAGGGATCAGATCCTGGTCAGCAAAAGACTCAACCCCATGCAGTCTCGATGTCCTGGATTAATGAAGTTCAAGTTAAACCTTTCATATCCACATAACTGTCTGGTTAGTATGAAAACCTCTTTGATCGAGAGTGCCAACCAGTAATAAAACATTCTAGAACATTCTTAATATTTCTTGAAAGTCCCAGAACCATCTTGTACCATCTGGATTTTTCTAAAACATCCTATTTCTTTTTCTACATTTTTTATTGGAGAATTTGTAAGACAAATAAGTTACATGACTTGCATCTCATGAAGAATTTGGTGATCAGTGAATGGTCGATTTAACTTTTGACTTTGCAAAATTTAGTGATGTTTTTGGTTCTAGTTCATGAGCATTACTTTCTCCCACAATTGTCTTTGAGAAAGTTTTGATTATATTTCTAGAGAACCTACTTATTACCTGTACTAGAGTTCATGTGCACTGGTTTATAGTCTATACCTTAGTCTATAGTTTATAAACTTGTGTTATTTGACTTCTAATCTATGCCCCCCCCCCTCATCAAACTTTCACAAGAAACACTCGTCCAGCTGAAAAAACTATCAATAATTCCCCCCACTCTTTATCTGTGCCTAAACCTAAACGTAGATTCCATGAACAAAGCTTCTTTCTTAGAACTGCACACCCGTGGAACTCTCTTCCGATCGCCTGCTTTCCAGTTGACTCCAATATGGTCGTCTTCAAGTTCAACATAAACAAGTTCTTGGTAATCTGTTCCCCCTTAAGTAATCCAAATTTACACTACTAACGGTTACTATGATATTGTCCCATTGACTACTGTACATTCTTTAACACTTATCCTCGAGTGGCTTCTGGGGCTTGATAAATGGTAACTCCTAGGTAAAAAAAAGCAAGAAAAAAAAACGGAGTTAAAGTCACGATTTAACAACCTTTACACCGGACCCAACTCTGATCAATGAATTATTTGTGGTGTTGGGAAAATTTCCATAACTTTTGTGAAAGTCTTTCTGAATTGCTAGATAAAAGTATGGGGAAGATAGAAATAAAAATAAGTACGAATAAACAGAAATGGTCAAATTATTGAAAGATTTAAAAATTAAAATAATTTTTTTTAAAATAATTTTTATTTGAACTATTATTCTCATCTTTTAGTTATTTTCATGACGTTTCGGCCAATTATTTCTCTGGTCTTCGTCAGATTAACTGCGATGGGATAGAATTTTGAATCCTCCAACTACATCCACAACAATTGCTGCCTTCAATAGCTGTTGCCATCTCACCACGGTTTTGGTCAACTAATCCTCTGACCGACTTGGGGTGGGATCGAAACTGCTAACTCTAGATAATGCTGACCTGGAATCCTAGATATTCCGCATCTCTATCCACTGCAGCACGGGCCCCAAAGGGCAATCAAGGTTGGATTTTTTTCGTTTTATAAATCCAATGATTCTTCCAATTGTTGGGTCCGATTGTTATATTATTGAATTAGTTTGGAATTATTTGGGAGAAAATTGTATAATGTTTTTTTAAAAATTATTTGGACAATAGTCCAAATGGTAGAGTTTTCAAAGGTCAAATTATGTAACTTTGACCCCTTAACAGTCAAATTTCTGGCCGAAAACTGATTAAAAAGATTTTCCCAAATCTCAATACCCCTTATGTCAAATCTCGAGGCTGTAGACTGAAAATTAACAGAGTAGTTTGGTAGGGAAATGCACACACACACACACACACACACACACACACACACACACACACAATTTCACTTTTATAGATCTATAGATATTCAAAAACGAGGCTACTTCCTCATATTCTTTACAAGGTTGTTAGAGTAGCCTTTTTAAAGCCAAAATTTGTTAATTTGGCTCTTTTTAAGCAGTTTGGCATTCAGAAATTGTATTTGACCTTTTTCAAAGCATAACGTATGGACTAATTAAGGAAAGAACACGCAGAAAATTATATAGATTATCACTATAACAATCTTCCTAGCATGAAGCAAATTCACATTGAAATATAACATTTTTTTCAGATATTGTTGATTTTAATCCATGTCAGTTGAAATAATTTTTTTTTACAATTATTAAAAGTTGCAAGAATCAATAAGTACAATTATTTATCACTATTTATGAAAATGACTTTAGTATGTAATTTGCTGCTGAAGAAAAAGATGTATTCCCCATGAAGAATATTCCTAGCAAGATAAATTGAATTTGTAAATAAATTAAATTGTAATAAAATTTACTCTTAATAACATGCACCAACAGTCAACAAAAGAAATGGTCTAGAAAAAAAAATATGTAAGGCGCAATGTTAATTAGGTTAAAGTTCGATTTAAATATATGATAATATATAATAAACACTTAATGCTTGTACATGTGTTTTTTTTCTTTTTTCTGAAGATGAAGTTAACCTTGAAAATTCACAGAACATACCACTAATACTGTCTAGAAATTGAAATAAATATCTTTTTATATATTAACTAGGGATGGGACAATTCCAATATTTTTCCAATTCCGATACAATTACCAATTCCATATTAAATTTCGGATTCTGATTCTTTAGGAATCTCTAAATATGTAACTATAAAGTTCCTATTTTTCCCGATTACCGTAAAAACACGTGTTAAATGTGCAGATATTTTCTCAAACATAAAGATACATTTGCTGGGAATGATCTATCGATTTTAGTTTGGCTAATAGTTTAAAATCAATAGATGTTTATTATTTTATTTTATTATCAGCAGTAGAGGGTTTTTCTTTAAAGAAAATCAATTAAAAAAAAATAGTTAGAAGAATCGTTTTTGGCATTGGAAAATAGACAAATTTTTTCTGATACCGATTCCGATACCCCGAAAAGTTCTGATTTTTTAATTTTTTTTTTATTCTCGATTCCAATTAATTCTCTCAACATCAATATTAACATATGTTTATTCGTTAAATTATTATTTCAGAAAAAGTTCAAGCATGAACTTGATTTTCTACATTGTGTCAAAAAGAAATAAGTCGACGAAAGAACAAAATAAAAGCAAAAAAAAGAAGAAAATAATGAAACCTGACGCCACCTCTTCTGCTTAGTTTCTACAGATTAACTCACCAGTTGAACTGACCAGATCAAAAATGAATCCGTTTCATACAATCTTCTCACCTTTTTTTTTTCTTGGTTTCAATTACAGAAGATTACATGACGGATTGTACTTGTTGATCTTTTGTTTCAGTATTGAATTATTCTGTACATGTTGAGACTTGTTTACTTGCAAGTGAAGTTTTGTCACTTTTATTATTCAATCATGACATTTATTTGTCAATTTCTTGATGTTGAATGACAACTGCACCTGTAGAGTCTAGTGATAAAAATCTTTAGCACCAAATTCTCTCTCTTTTTTGTGAAAAACAAAATTAGCTCATCTCAAACTCTAACCCTAAAACGCATTTTTGGAAAGTCGTCAGTTCTGTGCACATCTCGCTATATTGTGCAACTCTATTCATCCTCTGAGGTCATCTGGTCTAAGATCTCGTTAATAATAGCAAAAGTTCTCTAAACGTAATCCATCCAATTTTACCTCTTGCAACCACACTAGCATGATCCCTAGCTGATCCCTATGCTCCAATGCTATCACCAAGGTAACAAAACTTCTGCACAACCTCTGTAGCCGCATCATCCAAGTATACTTTATTCACGATATGGTTCTCGTAATATCTTCATTGTCGTGCGCTTCTTACACACAAATTGGTTATCATATCAGCCTACCAGTAATTTTTTTTTTTTACATTTTCACCCCAAACAAGGCACATTACCACTTTGATGTAGGGGGCTACTATCAGGGACATAAGCTACAGGAGTACTATGTGGGGTGTTGGGCAGCAAGATGTTGGTTCACGTTACACCTGAACTTCTGCATGTCAGTACAGTTGGAGAAGCAGGAACTCGGAAGGGAATTCCAAAGTCTAGCGGTTCTGGAGAAGAAACTACTGGAGTAGAAGGCTCTCTTACATCTAGGGATCTCAACTGTGAAGGCGTGGGATTTTGCTGCTTGTTGGGTTTTTCGGGGATATTTACGTCGAGGAGGTATAAGTGCTTGCAGTTCGTCGGAGCATTCACCGTTAAAGTACTTGTAGAACAGGCAGAGGGATGCTACATTTCATCGATGGGACAGAGGCTGAATGTAGATGACAGTTCAGGACCTATCAGGTTGGCGACTCTCTTTTGAACATTGTCTAGGAGTGAGAGACTAGTAGCAGATGCACCAGCCCAAATATGACAACAATACTCCATACATGGGCGAATGGCGGCCTTATAAAGGTACAGGATACTTTCGGGCGCTAGTAGCTTTCTAGCACGGTAAAGAGAGCCTACCTTTTTGGCAGCGGTCCTGGCGATACTCTCGATGTAATTTTTCCAACTCATGTTTACTGTGAACGTTAGGCCGAGGAGTTTAAAAGATGTACTTTCAGATAACGATTCTTTGGCCATTGCTATTGGTGATAGAGAAGGTTTCTTGTAGTTATTGAAGGAAACAAGTTTAGTCTTGGCAGCATTGAATGTGATCATCCATTTTTGTCCCTATTACACTACAGATTGGAGGTCATCCTCTAGTGTTTCTGCCATTTCTTTAGATATGTGTTCATTTGTTTTCTTGTCGTGTCTGTTATAGAGCGTGGTGTCATCAGCATATATACCAATCTCACAGACAATTTTGTCAGGGAGGTCATTTATGAACATTAGGAATAATAGAGGTCCAAGGATAGACCCCTGAGGCACTCCCACATTTATATCATATTATTTAGATGTTTGACCATTGAGGACAACCTGGATTTTTCTCTTATCTAAGAAGGATTTAATTATGTTAAGTATTCTTCCAGTGATACTGTATGATCTGATTTTCCTGAGAAGACCCTCATGCCATACCCTGTCAAAAGCCTTGGATATATCTAGAGTTACCACTCTACCCTCCCCTGATTTGTCAAGTGAATGGTATACACGCTCAGAAATTACGCTTAGGATGTCTGCCGTGGAACGGGTTTGCATAAATCCATATTGTTGGTCAGTCAGAAGTTTAGCATCTATAAGGTGATGGACTAGAGCTTGGTTAATTAAGGTCTCAAATATTTTGGCGAAAAGTGGGAGGAGGCTAATGGGTGATAATTTACTGGGTCAGTTCTTTCACCAGAATTCTTGAAAACTCGTACCACAGAAGCAGTTTTCCAGCAGGCAAGAAAGCAAGATTCATTAAGGCATTTGTTGTAAAGTTTAGGGAGAACCGGAGCTACTTCGGCGGAGCACTTTTTAATAGTACAGCCGGGATGAGATCAGGTCCACATGCTTTTGAAGTGTCAAGATTTTTTATGAAAGCATGCACCTGAGAAAGGGGTGATTTTCAGATTGTCTAGTGTGGCATCCGTCTATAAGGAAAGTCAGGGAGGGGGTGGTTAGCAGGGTCCAGTGTGGAGTTGGAGGCAAACCGACTGGCAAGCATGTTAGCCTTCTCGGTTGCTGAGCAGACAACCTAGTGGATAGTGGGGAAATTGTTGATTGCCCATTATTTACTACTGTTGTAGATTTTGCAGAGGTCACCTAATTTTTGTGCTTCGATGCGTTTTTTGGTGGTTTCAGTAAATTCTCTCTTAGCTGTTGCTATTTCTTTCTTACAGTTATTTCTGACTTCTATATACTTTGAACTGGACTTATGTCGATTAAATCTGCGGTACACATGCTGTCTTTGTGTGATGGCAGTTGCACAAGTAGGAGTAAACCATTGGGGAGAGTGGGGCTTGCTATAAAACTTTCATGTGGGAACATGTGCTTCAATTGCTGTTTTTAATCATTCGGTGGTCTCATTTGCGCACTGTTCAGTAGGAAGTGAAAAGATATTTACGATGGGGTGAGATCCCTGATGGCTTCCCAGTCAGCCTTTTTATAATATCTCAATGTTTTGAGCAATGGCTCTTCCGTTTTGGCTCTAGAGTTTAGGGTGATTTCAACTATTATCACTACATGATCAGCATTCCCAAGTGGGCTGTGGGCATTTGTAACACAATCATCGAGAACTGTGGTCAGAAACAGATCTAAAAGTGATGCGTATTTTTCTTGCTGGTCTGGGAAACGGGTTGGAAATGTAACCATCTGTGATAGGGCATGAGATATAGAGAAGCTATGTGTTGTGCTGCATCTGTAAGGAGAAAATCCAAGCCAGTTGTTGTGGACAAATACATGCACTTGTACGCTAGTGTCGAAGGAAAGTGCTGTATCTATGCTGTCAGAGACTTTGTTTATTAGGGAACAGTCCTGGATCGAGGGAGAACGGTAGAGAAAATAGAAGTAACTAATGTTATGTTGCATAAAGGCTTGACCGTCTGATTCTAGTTTTGTTTCTTTACTTAAGTCTTCCGAATATAGACTCATGCATATGTCTATCAGAGTCCTTATGGCATGTTAAAGTAGTAAGAGAGTTAGAGGGGACAATACTTCCTGTGCACTCAGTATTCATAAGTTAAGCATCGTTTACAAAATTGGCATATTTAAAACCCTAACCCAAAAATGCATTTCTGAAAGAATCAAAACAAATTTGCATATTTGAAATTGATGCTAGTGGTGTGAAGTCATTTTAGTTTTTTTTTTTTTAATTTATTTGCACATTTTTAAACTTAGTCCAGTCAACACCAAAAGTTGGCATTGAACAACCGAAGATATGCACTTTGGTGTATGATCCGTTAAGTTTTTAGATTGTGCAACATTTAATGTTCAAGTATCGGATCTGCCAAGTAGGATGGATTTAATCGATGCTTTGAAATCTTTGAGTTTTGTATTATTCTTGAAAATAGCTTTTTAAAAAGCAGGATCCCGGAAGGGGGTTCCAAAGTCCAGCAGTTCTGGGGAAGAAACTATTGGAGTAGAAGGCTTTCTTACACCTAGGGATCTCTGCTGTGAAGGGGTGGGATTTAGTTGCTTGTTGGGTTTGTCGGGGGTATTCACGTCAAGCCCTGAGTTACTCCTGCATTTATATCATATTGTTTAGATGTACGACCGTTGAGAACAACCTGGATTTTTCTCTTACTTAAGGATTTAATTACATTATGTATTCTTCCAGTTATACCATATGATCTAATTTTCATTAGAAGACCATTGTGCCATAGCCTGTCAAAAGCCTTAGATATATCAAGAACTACCGCTTTACTCTCCCCTGCTTTGTCCAGTTATATTTGTAATCCTGAACAATTTTTTTGAGTGCCAATAATAACAAACTTTACATCGATGTTTATTTAAATAATTTTACAGGGTTTTATCTGGTATGCATTATTCACAAGCATCGGAATATACCGATCTAGACTTATTGTTGCTTGCTCCAAAGTGTACTGAAGTATCATTATTGAAAATTGGTTTTACTAATGAGCAGAACTTGTAGAAATTCCATGATATTTGAAAATTTTTAAATAAAATGAAGCAAATAACACCAAATTTAAACAACTTTTTAGCAAATTCTTTTTTAAACTTTTTAAAGCTAAAAAGAATTGACTTAAAAAATTTAAGTTTTTTTTTTCAATGAAAAATCAGCATACAACTCATTGTTTTGTTTTGTTTTTCTGAATTAAAATAACTTAGTTTTCTCTTAACATGAATTTTTTATTATAAAATAAAATATCTAATTTGAAACCGTAAACTGACAACCATGTTTTTTGGGGGGTTTTTTTTTTGTCTTTTTTTTTTTATTTTAGAGGGGAAATGGTTTTAATAATTTTTAACTAATAAAGAGCGACTATAAAGGGAAGTAATTCATTTGTCATTAATTAATGTTTGCGATGATGATGGATTTTTTTTTTTGTGATTCTAGATGTACGGACAAATAAAATATTTAGATTAGGTTCTAAAAGAAAAAACTTTGGCTTTGAATAAAACAGAACTGCTACCAGTATAGTAATCTTTTCTTCACCCCACCCCCACCAGATGTACCCTCCTCTTTTCTCTTCTTTTTGATAAGGAACCTTCTGGAAACTTCTTTAGTATTTACAGTTTTTAATTTTTGAGATGAAGGATTATTTTTGTATTAATTGGATTAATCAGACTAACGTTCTCATCTTGAGTGTTATTTGCACAATGTTTCGGTCGATGTAACTTCTGACCTTTTTCACCAAACATGGCGACTTATTCAGTATTTGTTTTATGTTTTAATCCCCCCCACACAAATGGACACACGTATATACAATTTAATTACAGTATTATTTCAACAAATATGTTTATTCTTGTAGAACACCATTGCATTTGGCCTGTTGTCGAGGATATGCTGGTATTGTTCAAGAATTGTTGGCTTGGAATGCACGTACCAGTGTGGGTGACAAAGAATCAAAGACACCTCTTATGAAGGTAAGTATTTCATAAGAATTACATTTCAAATGAGTAATAATAGCATTAAATCATTTACTTTTTTCTGTTAGCCAATGAAAATGCTAGAAATATGATGGAATTTGCTAGCTGAAACTATTAGATTTGTATAAATGTTTTAATATAACATTGGACTGCTTAGATTAGAAACACAAACAATTCTCAGTTTAAAACTACATTATGAAACTAATAATAAAAAAATTCTAATTATTTGGAAGGCAGTTGAGAGAAATTGGAAATCACAACATTCCTTTGGTCTAAAACCAGTTGTTGAATAATGGATTATATATATATATATATATATATATATATATATATATATATATATATATATATATATATATACAGGGTGACCCCCCAAAAAAACAAAAGCTAAATGGAGGCCATCTAGAATATATGCTGTAGAACGGAGAAAGGCCAAAGACCCTAGTGTTTTGATGTGATGTTTTCAATATAAATATAATAAACTAGTTATGACCAAAGTTTCATTTCATTCAGACAAAACACTAAGAAACGAGGTCTAATTAGAGTTGGAGCCTGTTTTTTATTTTGGTCACCCTGTATATATATATATATATATATTCAAGCAAATATTATTAAATACAACGGAGACATTTTGTCTTATAATTCTTTTTTTTAATTTTTCAATTTTTCGTATTGTCTTTTTTGTTTCAAAATCAAAAATATTAATAAAGGATCCATACATGTTGCTGTTACGAGCGCTTTCGATTCGTCCACGAATCATCATCAGGTGTTAAAAATACAGGATTGCGAAAATGAGGATTAAAAATGAAAACTAAAATATATATAATCAGTGATGAGTTAAAATAAAAGTCGATTAAGAATAAAAGTCGATTAAAAATTCGAGTGTTAAAACCAGCAAGTTCGTAGACACCATGTACGAAGTCCGTCCAACACGGACTACGCAAGACAACGTTGTCCCGGCGAATAACTATGCACCTTAACGACACAAGCGCGATTTACAAACATTTAAAAAAAGAACATAGCTGTCCCCCCTCCAATGTTAGAAAGGTCCTCGTCGACAACACAAAAATTATACAACGGGAAAATAATGTAAAAAAATTGAAGATTCTTGAAGCGTCGTACATTAGAACTCTTCAACCTAATATAATTGACATTGCATTTCAAAAAAGCAGTAACGTTCTGAAATGTCTCCGTTGTATTTAATAATATTTGCTTGAATGAAAAAATGCTGCCTAAATATACCAATATATATATATATATACATATATATATATATATATATATATATATGTAGTGAATGAATGACAAAAGTCTATATTCCAAAGTTCATGATGTTGACCATCTTATAATTTATTCCTTTAATTCAGTTGACATTTACAATTCTTGGCAGTATCTGTTTCGTAGCGCAAAATCAATCACTTAATTATTATATCAATTAGTGAATCTATTATACCCTTAACTCATCAAAAGAAATAGCAACAATCAATTCGTCAAAAGGAAATAAAGTGCTTTTGACATGAAATTTGTATTTATCCAAAGCGTTTTCTCGTCCATGTGTATTGCTAGTCAATATCCCTTGTATAAAATACAAGGACTGACAAGTGCTTTATGCTTACTGTTTAAATCAATCCATGTATGTGATAGATAGGAGACCAGAAAAGCAGGAGCCCATAGGTAAACCTGTTACTTGATTCTATGAGTGTTGTTGGAATGTAAAATATGGATTTTCTATGATAATGCAAAGAAGTTAGTTATATTTCTGCAGGGGTTATCCCGAAACAGTAAAGTAAATTATTGGATAATATGTGGTTAGTGATGAGGTTGATAACAGCATGTGCAGGTATGGAAATGTAGAGGGGAATATCGTTAAAATCTGAAAATTGGAAGAGATGTAAAGACCCAGGCTAGTAATTGATAAACGCAGAAGGAGGGGATGACTTTTGAAAATATCAGCGAAAAAAGCGACCCCTCCCTGTAGAAAAGTGCCCAGTTGAGGGCGAAGAAATTGTTTTTAGCCAATTTTTCGGTATTTGTCATCTGAAGGGCTGAGCTTCAAAACGATTCTGATCTTGTGAAAATCCATCCTCTCTGTCGAAAGTTTTAGGCAGACATGCAAACATACATACATTTATATATTAGTAGCTCAAATTTTTGACCCAAACCGATTAAAAAGCTTGCCCTATCTCTGAATACCCTTTATGTAAAATTTCAAATGTGTAGAGCAGAAATTGTCTGAGTAATTTGGTAGAGGCTGCAGAGGTCAAATTTTTTAAACTTTGACCCCGATTATGACCCCTGAACATTTATTGTTTTGGGCTCAAATCAAGTTATTTAGTTAAATCCATGTCCAAGGAACCTATATCTAAAATTTCAAATGTTTATACCCAAAATTGGCGAGTTCTCAAAGGTTGAGCTTTGACCCCTTAACAGCCAAATTTCTGGCCAAAAACGGATTACAAAGATTTTCCCAAATCTCAATACCCAGTATGTCTGTAGACTTAAAATTGACAGAGTTATTGTGTAGGGAAATGTACACAGACAGACACTTTCACTTTTATAGATATATAGATAGATAATATAGATGATGTATTTTATATCTATAAAAGTGAGAATGTGTGTGTGAGGACACTTCTCAACCTATATACTCAACGCATTTTTGAACTACAGACTTGAAATTTGGTATATAGGGTATTCAGACGTGTGGAAAATTTTTTCATCAGTTTTCATTCGGAGTAAGAGGTCAAAATTGAAAAATTGGTACGTGGGGGGTTAGAGTTAGGAGGGTGATCAGATTTTTATGTTTTCAAACTGGTTCACAACTATGCACATGCGGTTGTGAAACCTGACAGCGCCCCTATGTTAAGAATAAGTAGGTTTGAAAACACTTTTCAAAGATCATGTCAAGTGGCCTACTAGTATTATTATAAAGTTATTATAAATTTCTTAAGAATTTTTTTTTCTTTTGCTCCCTAAAATCGTCAAAATCTTTTGGACCCTAAAGAAAAGCATTATGGGACCATTACCTACCCCTTCATGAACTCTTCCAAATACTATATTAATCGAAAGATGAATAGTCTTGGGGATATGGGACTCTACCGATATCTGACTGAGAAGTAAGCCTAGCTTACATCACCACTTTTCTCTATATCTTATTTTCGTTTTAAATATATCTTTAAAACCTATACTGTGTTCCAAGTTGTCTTTGGTGGTCCCATCAAAAAGCGTGTTTATACACTGTTTTTCATATCTCAATAGCAGGCCGCCCGGCATTTCCCGGTCATAAAATATGCGTAAATATTATATTTTAATTGATGCAAAATTTTTATTTATTATAAACAGAAATACCATAGGTATTAAATGTAATGTTAAATTCCTTACGACACCTATATGGCATAATCATGTTGACACACCGGTTCTTGCCAGATCACCAAAGTTAAGCAATGTTGAGCTTGGCAAGTACCAGATGGGTGACCATTTGGGAATTCTAGGTGCTGCATGTGCTTTCTGCTTCTCTTGGCATTTGTTTCCAGTCGTCCTGAACCACTACTTGCCACTGGTATACAACAATGTTGACTGACCAACAATATGGATTTAGACAAGCTCGTTCCACAGCAGACAGAGAAGTAAGCCTAGTTTACATCACCACTTTTCTCTGTATATTGTTTTCGTTTTAAATATATTTTTAAAACCTATACTGTGTTCCAAGTTGTCTTTGGTGGTCCCATCAAAAAGCGTGGTGTGGTTGGAGATTGTGCAACTCATGCCACAAAAATTTTGTGCGCAGGCACCCATACAGTGGGTATCCATAGTCTGTCAAGAGTGAAGGAAGCCTATATATAAATTTCTTAAAAAAAAAAAAAAAATGAAATAAAAAATAAAAAAATTGCGACATGTGCAGTATTATGTTTTTCTAAAAAATTTGCTTGAAGGATTGTTTACAACGAGTAATATTTTTTGTTTGGGTTAATGAATAACGCATACATATATCGTCATGTCGTAATGCGAAATGTTCATTTCTAATACGTGCGCGAGCCTTTTCTAGTCTCACACAAAACACGCGTTCACATTTCAAGCCATATTACTTGTCATATACATACACGCACATGTCCACACACGTACATATATTCACGCTCGCGTACGTACACTCACATTCACGTGTATACACATACATGCTAACACGCACAGATGGACGACGTCACTTCCCCTTTCAAAGGAAATCCACACATGCGCAAAAGACACACCGGAAACACCTATAAAAGGAAGAGACAAGCAGTTTCCAGTCCTTTTAGGACCAGCCTCCTAGCTGGTCGGTCTACGAACCGACAGCATGCCTTTTCGGCATGTGCACGTACCTCACGCCACTTGCTACTATGTGGGACAAAAAGCTATCAGACCGTACGTACACTTTATACGCTTTCTATCTCCATAACCTGGATTGACATTCTCACTCTTTCTCACTCTATCTCCCCTTCGTTTTGGTCCATCAAAACAGACATATGCGCGACTCTCTACTGAGCTTAAGCCTCTCTTTCTACAGGCCGGCTTGCCACTTCGCGTTTCTCTATTGCATTCCCCTTTCCTTCCACGCGCGTAGTCAGCAACGGCTGAATGAACACGTATACACCCAAGACTTACATTTCTCAACAGAAAATAAACGACATGTTTATTTTATTCCAGCATTTGAGTTCTTTGTCTCCTTCATTCAATTCATTTCATTATTTTTTCTTGTAGCGAGTTTAGGGTATTTATATCCTAGTTTTCTAGATAGGCGACGTGTTTATACTTCTGCGTATGCACTCATGAAATTAATTAATGTGTTAATGCTTTGACTTTATTGTCTTTGTCTCAATACCAACATAGGTAGAGAACGCGGCTGGAGCATGAAATGTTTTGGTTTCGATTCTAGCTAATGGTAGTAAGTTATTGTTTAAACACTTTTGCCATCATGTTTTGTAACAATAAATATGAATATCTGCATGATTTTAAATATATGTGAAAGTATTTTATGCCAGGCAGAATCAAAATATTTGTTTACAGGCTTGGAAAATAAAACTTTTCTTTTTTAATTGATTATAAATATTTTCAGACAATTATTTTCTGTCAGAAATCAGATAATTATGTGTCAGGACGGAACATTCAAATATATCAAATGCAACCAGGCAACGCCGAGTACTTCAGCTAGTATATCTATAAATTTTATAGATATATAAATTTTGACTAAACTTAAACAATATAATTAATGATTGAAAAAGAAAAAAAATTGTTGATTTTTAAAAAAATGTTTTGTTCTTAATTATTTTCTAAGGCTGTAGAATGTGGCCATGCAGATGTTGTAGAAGTGCTGTTAAGTTATCAAGTTGATGGAGAAGCTCGGGATGGTGCTGGAGATACATCATTACATTTGGCGATTAAATATCAGCATATACCAATCATTAATGCTTTGTTAAAAGCTGGGACCAATCCAAATCTGAAAAACATGGTCAGTATTTTATATTTTGATGGAGATTGTTTTTTATTGCAAAGTTAATATAAAGTTTTTTTAATATTGCAAAGTTAATATAAATTTTTTTAATATTGCAAAGTTAATATAAATTTTTTTATATTGTAAAGTTAATATAAATTTTTTTAATATTGCAAAGTTAATATAAATTTTTTTATATTGTAAAGTTAATATAAATTTTTTTTTATTGCAAAGTTAATATAAATTTTTTTTAATATTGCAAAGTTAATATAAAGTTTTTTTTTAATATTGCAAAGTTAATATAAATTTTTTTATATTGTAAAGTTAATATAAATTTTTTTTTATTGCAAAGTTAATATAAATTTTTTTTATATTGTGAAGTTAATATAAAGTTTTTTTTAATATTGCAAAGTTAATATAAATTTTTTTATATTGTAAAGTTAATATAAATTTTTTTTTATTGCAAAGTTAATATAAATTTTTTTTATATTGTGAAGTTAATATAAAGTTTTTTTTTAATATTGCAAAGTTAATATAAATTTTTTTATATTGTAAAGTTAATATAAATTTTTTTTTATTGCAAAGTTAATATAAATTTTTTTTATATTGTGAAGTTAATATAAAGTTTTTTTTAATATTGCAAAGTTAATATAAATTTTTTTATATTGTGAAGTTAATATAAAGTTTTTTTTTAATATTGCAAAGTTAATATAAATTTTTTTATATTGTAAAGTTAATATAAAGTTTTTTTTATTGCAAAGTTAATATAAATTTTTTTTATATTGCAAAGTTAATATAAAGTTTTTTTTAATATTGCAAAGTTAATATAAATTTTTTTTATATTGCAAAGTTAATATAAATTTTTTTTATATTGCAAAGTTAATATAAAGTTTTTTTTAATATTGCAAAGTTAATATAAATTTTTTTATATTGTAAAGTTAATATAAATTTTTTTATATTGTAAAGTTAATATAAATTTTTTTATATTGCAAAGTTAATATAAATTTTTTTTATATTGTGAAGTTAATATAAAGTTTTTTTTTAATATTGCAAAGTTAATATAAAGTTTTTTATATTGTAAAGTTAATATAAAGTTTTTTTTAATATTGCAAAGTTAATATAAATTTATTTTAATATTGCAAAGTTAATATAAATTTTTTTTAATATTGCAAAGTTAATATAATTTTTTTTTATATTGTGAAGTTAATATAAATTTTTTTTTTAATATTGCAAAGTTAATATAATTTTTTTTTAATATTGCAAAGTTAATATAAAGTGTTTTTATATTGTGAAGTTAATATAAAGTTTTTTTATATTGTGAAGTTAATATAAATTATTTTTATATTGTAAAGTTAATATAAAGTTTTTTATATTCCAAAGTTAATATAAATTTTTTTTTTATATTGTAAAGTTAATATAAAGTTTTTTTTAATATTGCAAAGTTAATATAAATTTTTTTTATATTGTAAAGTTAATATTAATTTTTGTATATTGTAAAGTTAATATAAATTTTTTTATATTGTAAAGTCAATATAATTTTTTTTTATATTGTAAAGTTAATATTAATTTTTGTATATTGTAAAGTTAATATAAATTTTTTTATATTGTAAAGTTAATATAAATTTTTTTTATATTGTAAAGTTAATATTAATTTTTGTATATTGTAAAGTTAATATAAATTTTTTTATATTGTAAAGTTAATATAAATTTTTTTTATATTGTAAAGTTAATGTAAATTTTTTTATATTGCAAAGTTAATATAAATTTTTTTAATATTGTAAAGTTAATATTAATTTTTGTATATTGTAAAGTTAATATAAATTTTTTTATATTGTAAAGTTAATATAAATTTTTTTATATTGTAAAGTTAATATAAATTTTTTTTATATTGTAAAGTTAATGTAATTTTTTTATATTGTAAAGTTAATGTAAATTTTTTTATATTGCAAAGTTAATATAAAGTACTTTTTTATATTGCAAAGTTAATATAAATTTCTTTTTTATATTGCAAAGTTAATATAAAGTACTTTTTTATATTGTAAAGTTAATATAAACTTATTTTTATATTGTAAAGTTAATATAAAGCTATTTTTTATATTGCAAAGTTAATATAAACTTATTTTTTATATTGCAAAGTTAATATAAATTTTTTTTATATTGTGAAGTTAATATAAATTTTTTTTGTAAAGTTAATATAAAGTTTTTTATATTGCAAAGTTAATATAAATTTCTTTTTTATATTGTAAAGTTAATATTAATTTTTGTATATTGTAAAGTTAATATAAAGTTTTTTTTTAATATTGCAAAGTTAATATAAATTTTTTTTATATTGTGAAGTTAATATAAATTTT
Organism: Euprymna scolopes; assembly: GCF_053919585.1. NCBI lineage: Eukaryota > Metazoa > Mollusca > Cephalopoda > Sepiida > Sepiolidae > Euprymna > Euprymna scolopes. The sequence continues at coordinate 39,046,519 of NC_136511.1, forward strand.
TTTTATATTGTGAAGTTAATATAAATTTTTTTTATATTGTAAAGTTAATATTAATTTTTGTATATTGTAAAGTTAATATAATTTTTTTATATTGTAAAGTTAATGTAAATTTTTTTATATTGCAAAGTTAATATAAAGTACTTTTTTATATTGTAAAGTTAATATAAAGTTTTTTTTTATATTGTAAAGTTAATATAAAGGTTTTTTTATATTGTAAAGTTAATATAAAGGTTTTTTTTTATATTGTAAAGTTAATATAAATTATTTTTATATTGTAAAGTTAATATAAAGGTTTTTTTTTTATATTGTAAAGTTAATATAAAGGTTTTTTTTTTATATTGTAAAGTTAATATAAAGGTTTTTTTATATTGCAAAGTTAATATAAAGGTTTTTTTATTATATTGTAAAGTTAATATAAAGGTTTTTTTATATTGCAAAGTTAATATAAAGGTTTTTTTATATTGTGAAGTTAATATAAAGGTTTTTTTTTTATATTGTAAAGTTAATATAAAGGTTTTTTTATATTGCAAAGTTAATATAAAGGTTTTTTTATATTGTGAAGTTAATATAAAGGTTTTTTTATATTGCAAAGTTAATATAAAGGTTTTTTTATATTGTGAAGTTAATATAAAGGTTTTTTTATATTGCAAAGTTAATATAAAGGTTTTTTTATATTGTGAAGTTAATATAAAGGTTTTTTTATATTGTGAAGTTAATATAAAGGTTTTTTTATATTGCAAAGTTAATATAAAGGTTTTTTTATTATATTGTAAAGTTAATATAAAGGTTTTTTTATATTGCAAAGTTAATATAAAGGTTTTTTTATATTGCAAAGTTAATATAAAGATTTTTTTTTTATATTGTAAAGTTAATATAAAGGTTTTTTTATATTGCAAAGTTAATATAAAGGTTTTTTTATATTGTGAAGTTAATATAAAGGTTTTTTTATATTGCAAAGTTAATATAAAGGTTTTTTTATATTGTGAAGTTAATATAAAGGTTTTTTTTTTATATTGTAAAGTTAATATAAAGGTCTTTTTATATTGCAAAGTTAATATAAAGGTTTTTTTATATTGTGAAGTTAATATAAAGGTTTTTTTATATTGCAAAGTTAATATAAAGGTTTTTTTATATTGTGAAGTTAATATAAAGGTTTTTTTTTATATTGTAAAGTTAATATAAAGGTTTTTTTATATTGCAAAGTTAATATAAAGGTTTTTTTATATTGTGAAGTTAATATAAAGGTTTTTTTATATTGCAAAGTTAATATAAAGGTTTTTTTATTATATTGTAAAGTTAATATAAAGGTTTTTTTATATTGCAAAGTTAATATAAAGGTTTTTTTTTATATTGTAAAGTTAATATAAAGGTTTTTTTATATTGCAAAGTTAATATAAAGGTTTTTTTATTATATTGTAAAGTTAATATAAAGGTTTTTTTATATTGTAAAGTTAATATAAAGGTTTTTTTATATTGCAAAGTTAATATAAAGGTTTTTTTATATTGTGAAGTTAATATAAAGGTTTTTTTATATTGCAAAGTTAATATAAAGGTTTTTTTATATTGTGAAGTTAATATAAAGGTTTTTTTATATTGTGAAGTTAATATAAAGGTTTTTTTATATTGTAAAGTTAATATAAAGGTTTTTTTATATTGCAAAGTTAATATAAAGGTTTTTTTATATTGTGAAGTTAATATAAAGGTTTTTTTAACATTGTTCTACTCACAGCTCAGTATTTGCATCTAGCCATCTATGCTATATTACAAGATGACCTCAGGTTAACATCATGACAGGAGATTGAACATGAATTGGATTCATATTTTATATTAAAACCTAAAGATTTTTACGAGCAGGAATTTATAAGCTAGTGGAGAGATAGAATTAAGTTGTAGAGACCTTCTGGTTGTTATTGTTGTGAATAAAGAATGAAAAATACAGTTTTTCATTCTTTATTCACAAGATTAAATTTTTTAATTGGCAAAACATTTGTACTAATGCTTCATTTTTATTGACCTTTGCTTTTGATGACCTTTTTATTGACCTTTGCTTTTGATGACCTTTTTATTGGCCTTTGCTTTTGATGACCTTTTTATTGACCTTCGCTTTTGATGACCGTTTTATTGACCTTTGCTTTTGATGACCTTTTTATTGACCTTTGCTTTTGATCTTTGCTTTTGATGACCGTTTTATTGACCTTTGCTTTTGATGACCGTTTTATTGACCTTTGCTTTTGATGACCTTTTTATTGACCTTTGCTTTTGATGACCTTTTTATTGACCTTTACTTTTGATGACCTTTTTATTGACCTTTGCTTTTGATGACCTTTTTATTGACCTTTGCTTTTGCTGACCTTTTTATTGACCTTTACTTTTGATGACCTTTTTATTGACCTTTGCTTTTGATGACCTTTTTATTGACCTTTGCTTTTGATGACCTTTTTATTGATCTTTGCTTTTGATGAACTTTTTATTGACCTTTACTTTTGATGACCTTTTTATTGACCTTTGCTTTTGATGACCTTTTTATTGACCTTTGTTTGTGACTTATTTTTGATGACCATTTGTTCCATATTTCACCTGTTATGATTTTTTTTCTTTAGGAAGGTAAAACACCTTTACATTATGCCATACTGAAACAGGATTTAAAAATTACAGATATTTTATTGAAAAACAAAGCTGATGTGAATGCAATTGACACAAACCAAAGGTAAGTATTATTCATTTTTAGGAATATAAAGTTTAGTTGTCAGTTCAGCTTTTTTAGCAAAATTTTTTGTTATTAAGAAAAAGCGGAATTCTGAGTTAAATAGGAGGTTTTTGGAATGACAAAGTGTGGCCCTCATTGTTCATTGAGAATTTTATTTAAATCACAAAAGAACTTAATTGATTAAACTAGTAAGAAGGATTCTAATTCAGTTTCTGTTTCTTTTTGTTTTTTGTTATTTTTCCTCACTAGAACTCCTTTGATGTTTGCTTGCCATTTTGGACTTGAGGGTATCATATCTCTTCTTATAAAGAAAGGAGCTAGTATCACCGTGAAAGATGCCATGGGTAAGTTTGATTATTCTGAATATTCATTAACTCTGATTAAAAAAAAGTAACAGCAGGAAACTCTTAAAAAATAAAAAAAGTAACAGCAGGAAACTCCTAAAATAAAAAAGTAACAGCAGGAAACTCCTAAAATAAAAAAGTAACAGCAGGAAACTCCTAAAATAAAAAAGTAACAGCAGGAAACTCCTAAAATAAAAAAGTAACAGCAGGAAACTCCTAAAATAAAAAATGTAACAGCACGAAACTCCTAAAATAAAAAAAAGTAACAGCTAGAGAATCATAAAACAACCAAAAAAAGTGAAAACAGGAGAATTGTAAAACAACAAAAAAGTAACAACAAGAGAATCCTAAAACAAAAAAAGTAACAGCACAAAAGCTCTTAAAACCAAAAAAAATATCAGCAGGAGTATTCTAAAAACCTTAAGAATATACTTTAGGAGTATATTTTACTGCTCAATTTAAGTCTCATTTTTTTCTATAGTTTCAAAAGTATTTAAAATGATTGAAAAGAAACATTGTTTTGATATCTTTTTTTTAAACAGGATGAAATATTTTTTGTTTTACTCAGATACTCAGTAACCGCCTTTTAACAAGAGATAAAATTCTGAATGTGCAAATGACATAATAAAAAATGAGTATTTAAATAATCTTAATGTAACATGGTGCAGATGAGCGTGTGGAATATATCAGCAGCAGCGAAGGATGGATGGCTTGTGAAGAGATTAGCAGCAGCAGCAGAAAAACATGCATATGCAAATTAGGAAGTGTGCGTGAGAAGAGGAAGGAAAGAAAAAGAAAAAATACAACACGTGCTTGCGAGAGAAACAAAGTCGACGTTGAGAAGAACGGATGTGTAAAGACACAGACAAGAAATGGCTGGCATACGGCCGGTATAAGGTCAGAGAAATAAAGTCAACGTCAAATAGAAATGGACGTGTAAATAGCAAGGACAAAAATGGGCCAGTGGTAACCGACATGTGATCAGAGGAAAGAGAAATGAGTGCCTGGGAAAATAAACATTTGGCAGCGAGAGATTCTTTTTTTAAGTGTTGTCGAATGTAACGAGAATAAAAACGTTTTGTAAAAAAGAAAAAAATGCTGATCCAGATTTTGTTTATTTATTTCCAAATTGCTGAAGTAAAGTGTAACGGCCATGTTACATTAAGACATTCAATGATTTTGTTTTTTTTAATATTTAAATTTTCAATCTTTCAATACCAGTTTGTACTGTGAGCTGCCTTTCTAAACTTTTTTTGGCACGGTTTTACAATTTGCAAGAGAATCGTTTCTGTTTTCATATAATTTAATTTGCTAAAACCAACGAACCAACAATATTTTCATTTGATGAAAGCATTTAAAAAAAAAGTTTGTACACACACACACACACACACATATATATATGCTGAAAACGAGATGAAATAGACGAAAATGTTTATTATTGTTGATGAATAGAAATAGTGGAAAAATTAAATGCCTCTGATTCATGATTTTTTTTCTGATGAAATTTTTATACTAAAATCGATTACTTTTTATTCTTTGTTGAATGGGATCTAATGATCATTTTGTGAACTGATTTTTGGCATGGTTTTAAATTTGAGGAATATTCCCAAACTGGATTCTTTGTTTTTTTTTTTCTATTTTAAGTCAACGTTTCAATTCAAAGGCAGCAAAGACAAGATTGTCTGCATTAATAGAGGTTGGCTGAGTATTATTGATCAACAGTGCTTCTGGGGAATAATAATTAGACAAGAAAACAGTAAGCAAGCTTATTCGCTTTAATAAAAAATAAATAAATAGATAAATAAATAAATAATAATAATAATAATAATAATAATAATAATAATAATTTCAAAATACACACACACACACACACACATATATATAGACACTGTTTTACAATTTGTCACTATGCAGAGGGAGACAACTAAGAGATTCGTTCATTTTTTTCATCTCATAATTTCGGACACAATATTTTTTTAAAATCAAAACATTAAAAAAAGAAAGCTGCAACGATTTTTTTTTCAATGTAACAAAATTGATAATATTAATTTGTGCGACTATTGAGAGAAAACCAATGAACCCGCAATATTTTCATCTGATGAAAATATTTAAAAAAGAAGTTCGGCAACTTTTTTTTTTTTTTTTGTTAATTAAAAAGTAAATTTTATGGCAAGGTTTTTAAGTCTTTAATCTTTAAAAAAATACCAAGAATGAAACTCTTTAATAAACAAGGATGAAACTTTTAAAGCTGTGGCGACTTTTTTTTACTGTAACACTCTTTAACCCTTATCCTCGAGTGGCCTCTTGGCCTGGATAAGTGATGATGCCTATGTAAAAAAACAAAAAAAAAAAAAAACTTATAATATTAATAACCCCAACATCTGGTTTTTAACAAAAAATGCCACAACAGTTGTAAGGGTATTGTAATTTTTATTAAACAAAAACTGCTGTTTATTATTTACTAGCGGGGATGCCCGGCGTTGCCCGGATGTTTGGAGGTATGTGTTGAGTACAAAAAAAGAAAGTGGTGATAGGCAGGCAGGCTTGAACCCGTGATGCGAAGGCGAAAAAGAAAGTGAAAGAAAACCTGACATCTTACCGCTACTCCATAATGTGATCGGAAGTGTAAAGCGTTCAATCAAAAAGATGACTTGCGGAAATGGCTCTTAAAACTCCCATGAAAGTTGTTTTTAATGTGGGGGAAAAGCAGCTCCTCCAAAGAAGGGGGGGGGCTCTAGCAGTATCCAGATATTGTCACAGTATGAAGGGTTTTCCCTACATTGACCAATGACCAGTTACAGAACAGATACTACCTGGGTAATGGCCGGGAGTTAATGGTTGCGTTCGCTTAGTTTCACTTTATTTATATGAAAAGGACAAAAAAACACTCGAAACGAGGGAATTTTTTTAAATTCAATAAAAAAAATGATAAAGACGATGTTCGTTTGCAAATCTTAGATATTAAATCTTCTGGAATCTAACTGACGCGAGAACCCGATGCAAAAAACCTTTCGTGGACGTACACATTTTGCCTTTTATATATTAGATGTTAAAAACTAGGTGTTAGTGTTATTAATATTATAAGCTTGTTTAGTAAAAAAAAAAGCCACCACAGCCATTTTTTCATAATTTCATCTTTGTTTTATTAAAGTTTTGTTTGAAAAAAAAATATAATTTCCTATCGTCGCATTTAATCCCTTATTAAGTCATAAAAAAATGTAGAAAAAAGTTGCCACAGCTTACAACTATCATCAACAAACAATAAATAAATTATTTAACAATAATTTAAGTTTTAAAAAAATTCTTTTACAATAATTATGTTATCTTCAATAGACAATCAAATATTAATAAGAAAAAGAACAAAAAAGGAAACACCCCATCATAAAACAAAAGAAAAGAAAAAAAACCAACTATGTTTGTTTCAATGATGAGATTCATAAAAAAAACAATACTAGCTATCCGTAAATGTTATGTTTTTTGTTTAAAGGGTTGTTTGTTTGCAGAGATTGTTTGTTTGTAGGGGGTAGGTGCGTGGTGATACGTAAATTTCTGATTATGAGCAGTTAATAATTTTGTATTAGGTTTAATATTTCTAAGATGATTACTTCGTGTAGAGAGAGCCACCATATTTGTAAAGGTCAGATGCATTCGTTTTTGTAAAAAGGTGAGTATTCCACAATAATCGATTTTTCAACTTTTAGCCAATGTGAATTGCTGGAATTTTAGAAGGGAGAAATTATTATTTTCGATTCAGGAAATGGGAAAATAATTGTATATCTATGAGTGTATGATCCAGTTACGAAGGGTGGCAGGACAGTCTAGTTATGTGTATATATCTTCTCAGTGATGACTGGGTTGGTGTGAGGATTTTAAATTTAAAGGAAAAAAAGTAGGAGCTACTTCGTCTAAAGATGTTGTGATTGTGATGATGTTGCTCCTAGGATGAAATGTAGGATTTTAATATAATGATTAAATGTATCTAAAATGGAATTCTAAAGTTATATAAGATAGTGGCTAATAATCTAGACATAATAAATTTATATGTGGCATATGTTGTTGCAAACCTACGGTATTTTGGTCCAGAGGAGAATTTCTGCAATGAAAATATTATATAGGAGATATGAGTTTATTAAATATTTACACACAGACACATACCCACCCATGCATATACATCTACTGTTTTATTTATATAGATTATACATAGATTAATTAAACAAAAGTAGTAAAAACTTTGTGAGTGTTTGTTGTGTATTTTTCAGGTTTTAGCTGTATATACAAACATTTGACCTTTATATAATAGATTTTCTAATTAACATCTGATTTTTTTTTGAATTTTTTTTTTTCGTTTCCTCTGCAGGTTGGACAGCAAGTGACCACGCAATAGTAAAAGGTCACCAGTCATGCATGAGGCTTCTCGAAAGGGAACTGCGACAACAGCAAGATGAAGATTTACTCAAAGATTCAACCGACAGTCCATCTGCAATGCCAACCAACATTAAAAGACAAAACAGCAAAGTCTCTTCGAATACCTCACAGATTATTATGGGCGGATTTTCTGCGCATAGACGTGCTAGCATGAGTCCAACACATTTAGCGGCACCAACGCTGATGTGCCCAGCAGAAAGCAATGCTGGTTAGTAAGTTTAAACCATTTTCTGGCATAAGAAATATTGCATTGTATGTATCTAAAATTCGTGGTGGGACGATTAATCGTAAGAATCGTGTATTTTGGGGGGAATTGGAATCGCATTGTTAAAAAATACCTTAGATTTACAATTCTTTCATTACGATTCTTTTATATTTTTAAGTTGAACTGTTTATTTGCTGTCAAAAATTTATGATAAAAACGTCATAGAACTTTTTATAACATTTTATTTGATGTACAAGAATTTTATTAACTACTTTAAAGGTAATCTATTTATCTTAATGAGTTTCAAAATTTCTTTGATTTTTTTTTTTTTTTTTTTTTTTTACACATTGGTCACCACTTATCAAGGCCCGGAAGCCATTCAGGGATAAGGGTTATTGCAAGTACATTACGTTAGTGTGGAGATTTGATGAAGTGTTTACTTAAGGGGGCGGTTCATTAGGAATTTGTTAACGTTAGACTTGAAGACATCCAAGTTGTAGTCAGGTGGGAAGCAGGTAAACAGAACAGAGTTCCACAGGCGCGCAGTTCTAAGAAAGAAGCTTTGTTCATGGAATCCACATTTTGATTTAGGCACAGATAAAGAGTGGGGGAAATTTTTCACAGTGGATTCAGCTAGACGGGTGTTTTTCATGAAAGATTGGCGAGGGGGAACCAGAGATTGGAGTTCAGACGAGCACCTGCCATGGAAATAACGATAAAATAAGGACAGGCTTGCAACGTCTCTTCTGTGGGAGAGAGGTTGCAAGGTAGAGAAAAGGGCATCCCCCACTAAGCCACAAAGTCTATTTTGTACTATATAGATAGAGAATTGCATCAGTAGTGAGATATCTTCTGGAGCGGTAGAAGGATCCCACCATCTTTCCAGCGACCCTGGCAACAGACTTGATGTACGTGTTCCATTTCAGATCAGGAGTAAAGGTCAAACCCAGAAGCTTGTCAAAACACGGGGCCTCTCCCAGACGAGAGCCATCCATCCCAATTGATGCCAGATGGAGATCAGAGCGTTGATGATGTAAGGATAGGAGTTTGGTTTTAGATGCATTAAAGGTAACCAGCCACGTTTTCCCCCCTGAACCACGTGCTCGAGATCAGAGGAGAGAGAACTTTGTCATTTACAGCCTTTGACGTGTTGCCGTAGATGGTCGTGTCATCAGCATAGATGTCAACGAATGATTTAAGTATGTGTTTAGGGAGGTCATTGATGTAGATCAGGAAGAGAGTTGGGCCCAGGATTAACCCCTGAGGGACTCCAGCATTAATACTGCAGGCCTCTGATTTTTGTCCATCGACCACTACTCTTATGAGCCTATCAGAGAGAAATGATTTAATGATTGAGAAAACATTTCCAGTTATACCGTAGCTGGAAATCTTGTGAAGTATACCCTTATGCCATACCTTGTCGAAGGCTTTTGATATGTCAAGAGCAATTGCCCTAGAAAGGAAGCCTTTGTCAAGAGATTCACTAATCCTGTGAGATATAACCGCCAGCACATCTGCGGTAGATCTTGCAGAGCGGAAACCATATTGTGTGTCACTAAGAAGGTTGTTTCTGCTGAGGTGGTTGACTATTTCTCTATTTAATATGGATTCCAGCAACTTACTCATAACACACAGGAGACTTATTGGTCTGTTCTGAATTTTTTTCATTCTTTAATTCTTTGAATGAAAAAACAATTTTTTTTTTTACTTTCAGCTTAACTTGCTTTTACATTTCTTTTTTTAGTAATAAATGCTTCTCTACATTAAAAACCGACCGTGTGTCTAACTCTGCCCTTGTGGGGAGGCAAGTAAATAGGAAGTAATATGGCGGCTGAAAAACGTTTTTCGATCACCATAAAAGCATTACAATACATTTAAACCCTGAAGAATTTCCGCCATGCGCACTTGTTGTTCTAAGTTAACTAGCCATTACTTGTGTTTCAAGCTTTAAAAAAAAAAAAAAAGGAAAAAAAAAACGCTTTAAAATAGTAAAAACACTAAAGCTTTTTTCGTTTTGGAAGGGAGGTTTCAGGCGCCCCTATTATCCCAAAGAACCAGCTATGTAAACGCTTTGCAATATTTTTTAATAATTATTTTTAAAAAAATTCTTTATAATCAATTTTTTTTTTTTAAATTAAGAAATTATTTTCTAAAATATTTTGTTTATGTTTACATTTTGTTGTTAAATTAATTTTAAAAATATTGTTTGTACCCATCTTCAAAAGGGTTACTTTTTGGTAGCTTCACCGGTTGTTAACCTAAATTTTCCGAACGTCAGAATGAGGCTCGTCTGTGGGACCTATTTATCTAAGCTTCACCGATTTTTGTTATTATGATTTTATCTTTTTTTTTTTTATGGATATTTTTTTTTTCGCCCGAGTGTATGTAATTATTAACAGGAAAATTGGTGAAAGTCAAAATGGAATCCGTGCTATTTTTAAATATTATTTTCAAGTTTAATTAAAGTTTTACGATAACCTTTTTATTATTATTGTTTTTTGCATTCTTTTATTTTTATTTTTTTATTTTTTTTTACCGTATTTAACAAACAAACAAAATGAAAGCAAAGCAAAAGAAAACAAAGACAAAATTTGGTGCTTATGCACTTATGTTACCGTTATGTTTTTAATGGTTTAAGTGCCTCCTCACCCAATGTTTGAAGAGTTTCTAATTGTTTTTTAAAGGAAAATTGGTGAAAGCCAAAATTAGTACTTGTGACGATAAACAAAAAGCTTTAGCGTGAAATGATGTAGATCGAAACACAGCAAAATGTTATTTGATACTGGTGCACTTATTGATCCATACTATTTTTAAATAGTACTTTCAAGTTTAATTAAAGTTTTATGATACCTGTTTTTATTAAATTGTTGGGTGAAAGTACAGAATAGGTACACAAAACCCTCCTGTCCCCATGTTAAGAATGGCTTTCTAAATAATATCATTATTTCAGCACGGCTCAATAAGTGCATGAGTACCTTTTATTTTCTTGAATAAAATAAAAACTACTCGACGAGAACACTGTTTTTGTTTTAATAATTATTTTTTATTCGAAAATAACAAATAAAAATTTCAATTGTTCAAAACTTGTTTTTTTTTTAATTACCATATTTTTCATGAGCATGCTCTAAAAATGTTTCAAAATTATCTAATATTTTTTCACTTTTCATGTTATAAGCCTCTCTATACATGGCCTCATCGACATGAGACCATTTCATTTCTCCTACTCATCCCGATATGTATTTCAGTCTCCTTTTAATACAAGACCATTGAGCTTCAATATTGTTGATGCAAACACCAGTAAGCGGATCCACAAAATTTTATGAATGGTTTAAAGTCCCGTGAACATAATTAAACTTGAAAAGAATATTTTAAAATAGCACGGATTCCATTTTGACTTTCACCAATTTTCCTGTTCATAATTATATAAACTCTGGCAAAAAAATCCATCCCCCCCCCAAAAAAAAAACATAAAAAAAACAAAACAGATAAAACCATTATAACAAAAATCTTGGGCAAATTTCAAGCCAAAATAAAAAAAACAAAAAAATAAACTAGGTCACACACGCAAAAATTCTTTCCTTGTAAAAATAATAACTTCTTCCTCAGTCGAACAACGTACAATATTGGAGTTGATGCGTATTTCGCTACAGGGGTAGCATTCATGTACATCTGCCCTTTTTCTTTATATTGTTTAATATATAAAATAACTCCTGAAATTGATTGTTATTAATTTCATGGTGCATGTTTAATTCATGGTTAAAATATTTATTTTGACTTTTATCTTCAATGAAAGAAATTTTATGAAAAAAGTAAAATCGTTTTCGCAATTCCCTTAATTGTATTTCCACTTTTTTGCTGTACCAAATTTTTTCCCTACACAAAAATTGACGATTATATAATGGTATATTTCAAAACAACAATTCCACGGGAATCGGAATCAGAATCGTACTTGGTATCGAAACCGTTAATCAACATTTTCCTGAAATCGGAATCAGAAAAAAATTTAGGAATCGTCCCAACACTATCTAAAATATTAAGTTATTTGTCTGATTTTGGAACTTAGACCCAAATAGCATTGCATTTGGCACTTTGATATTTCTTCAGCCTAACCACTTTCTTTTTTCATTCCAGAATTTTCTTTAATATATCAAAATGGCTTTTGGTTCAGTTTGTTTGAAATAAAAAACATTTTTCCAGTTAGGAAGATCATTATAATAGTGGCAATTTTAAATAACTTCAATAATTTCAGAGAGAAATATTATAAAATATGACTCCTCTCCCTTACATCATTTAACTTAATCAACAATATTTTAAATCTCTTTTACTTTCTATCTCTTTTATATGTTAGTAACATTCTGTGATGTCTTCATGCATTTCTGTGTGTGTGTGTGTTTCTCGCCTATGTGTTACTTAGATATTATCTTTTTTTAGTTTACTTTCAATTTAAATTTTATTAATAAAACTAAAATTCTATTTCTTTTTCTGTATAGTTTTAAAATAATTTTCATATTTTGTGTAAACTAGGGGCCAACGAGAAGGTTTTGAATGTGGTTCAGAAATGTGCAAAACTTTTACTTTTAATGAGAGCTTTAATGTTAACAGAGGAGCACATTAGAATTCTTGAAAAGAAACTGGAATCTTAGGAAGATTTCTATGATTCCAGTAATTATAGGAGCAACCGGACTCATGATCAAGAATCTAAAAAATTATCTGGCAAATATACCCGATGAACCAAATGTAAGAGAGATACAAACAATTGCACTTCAAGGGACGGTTAGTTTCTTAAACAGATCTCTCGGTTGGAATGTTTGAGATAATAGGTGAATATTTTGCATCTGTTAGGATGTTCCGTTCCCAGCAAAACAAAATAAGAAAATTTTTAAAAAATAGTGTTCTTTAGCAAGTTGATTGCTTTTTAATTGTGCTTTAGAAGTTCTATCTATGAAGTTTCATACAAGTTATCTCTGAAAGAAATGCTGGATGATGATGATTTTGCACTTTCCTGTGAAACGGTAAAACTTAGAGGAATACTATGGAAAGTAAACGTCTGAGAGTGAATATTACCAAGACAAAAGTGGAATAATGGTTGATGAGTTTGGTGATACCATTGGAGCACAGAGAAGAGCAGGTGTTTGTTTGATTGCAGAAGTTAACAGCGAATGAACTTCAGGGAGCTTCTGTCATTACTAACTAGCATAGAGTTATATTTGTTGATCAAGAGAAATATCTATAAGGCATGTGTAAGTGATTTGATGATGTATGGAAGAGATGTTGTATGCTGATGAGTCAGTATTTGCCTGTGAAACAATGGATGAAGTTGATGAACTTGGAAGGATGTTATGCAAAGAAAACGTCTGAGAGTGAATTGATGTCCGTGGATTTTATCTTTTCTTGTTCTCTATTCATTAGATTACAGCATGTGCACAGAATGTGAGGAGCTTGGTCAGTTGTGTCATTGTTTTTCAATGTTTCTATTAGTTTCTGATTTAGCAAGATTTATTTTCTTCTGTGACATCCAGATATTGTTGGATGCAAATCATATGACATGTCTAATGTTGGATACAGGTCATATGATATGTCTAATGTTGGATACAGGTCATATGACATGTCTAATGTTGGATACAGGTCATATGACATGTCTAATGTTGGATACAGGTCATATGACATGTCTAATGTTGGATACAGGTCATATGATATGTCCGATATTGGTATAGGTCATATGACATGTCCGATGCTGGATGCAGGTCATATGACATGTCCGATGCTGGATGCAGATCATATGACATGTCCAATGTTGGATGCAGGTCATATGACATGTCCAATGTTGGATGCAGGTCATATGACATGTCCGATGCTGGATGCAGGTCATATGACTTGTCCGATATGTTGGATACAGGTCATATTACTTGTCCGATATGTTGGATGCAGGTTATATGGTAAATAAAGACAAAACAATTTTGCTGAAAATGGTAAATATTATCAAAGAACTAGAAGAATATCATTCCTGAATAAAACACTTTTCTGCCAATTTTATGTCCTCTTAGGAAGATTAAAATCAACGTATAATGTTCCTATATCTTGTTGTAGAATCCTTATTCCAATTTTCTTACATTATATGATTTTTATTTTAGAAAATGTCTAAAATTTAAGACTTTAGCTTAAGAAGTCTTAAGAAGAAATTGAAATTCAGAGAATCTTGCTTAATTATTGTCTAATGACTGTGGATGAAATTTAATGCAAGTTTGAAATATTTGAATTTTCGAAGGTTGTGTTCATATGCCACCTAAAGAATATTTTGCCGACAAAATTTATTTTTTACAAAAGAAGAATTACAGTCATTTTAACGATAAATAATTCTTGTGGACTGAAGATTAAGACCATGGAAGGAAAACACGGAACATGGATTAGGTTGAAGAAATACATATTAACCAAAACGGTTATAAGGATAGGATAAAGGATAAGTGGAGCTTACTATCCAGTGGTTATATTAAGATAATGAAAGATAATGTAAAGGGTAGTTGTATTGCTGCACACTACTAGTACTCCTGCTGATTCTATGGTATTACGATACTGCTCCCTGAGAGTGTTATCTCACATCGTAATATAGTACTGGAAGAGCCTATGATGCAGGTAAGTTTCGGTCTCATAATAATAATAAATCTTTTTGGTTTTTGCTTTTATTCTAAAATTTAAATTATTTAATTACACAATCTTAATATAACTTTATAATTTGCTACATTATTGTTTCTTTCTAGTTTTATAATTTAATATCCATTTCCTGATGACTGCTTTTTTTTTTACATAGAGGATTCAGGGGATGAAACTGTGACGGCGTCCAGCCACTGCAGCCAAGGAAAAGATGCTGGATCAGATTCATGGGCGGATGACACTGACATCAGTTTTGGAATAGATGATAAAAAGGGCAAAGTAAGCGTTATTTCTAGACTTTAAAACTTATAAAGTTATTTTGCAAAATTTTCAAAATACTTGATGTGTCCTTGTTACACGTTTAATATTATAAAATGAGAACCAAGGATAAATGGAGGAATCCCATTGAAAAGGGTGTCATTCTCCCTCATATCTTGGAGCGGTAAAAGGATCTAACCATTTTTACTGCAACCTGTTGGTTAATTAATTATTAACCTTTGATAGTTAATTATGAATTAAATAACAAACAAAAACATACCTTGTTTGTTTCAAATAAAATTTATATTGGAAGTCATATCAGCAGTTGACAAAAAGATAAATTAATTAACACATAGCCATTTTTAGTTTTAACACAGACACGGAGAAGACCATCTGTATTTATTTACATGGTGACAACAAAGAGAGGGAATACGCATAAATCACTTCTTTTATATACAGACAAAGAGAAGGTAAATCAAAAGCTTATATGTCATCATAAACCCATACACGGACAATGGAAAGCAACTCTTTACATGGTTAAAGAGAAAACTGTTGCAGTTTCCACAGTATAAAAACCCGACTAACATTGACAATTTTCAATAAAACCTAGAAATGCATACGTGTGAATTTGTTTTGTAATTTTGTTAATATAGAGATGACAGGTAAAGTAGTAGGCATTTCTTTTTATTCTTATTTCTGAATATTTTAACATTTCTTTTTATTCTTATTTCTGAATATTTTAACAGAGCGCCATGAGAGTGAGTCTTGCCAAGTTCATGCCTCAAACGTCGGATAGCGAAAATGTTGGTAAGTTTGATTTCGTTTTTTGATTTTATATAAACGTACGTCTTCATTGTAAATTTACAATTTAAAATTGTTTAATTAGCCAAGGAACATTGATTTTACAAAAAATATCAGTAGAAAAATGGCAAATGATTTTTTTTATAAATGGAACTATCTGATATATAAAGTGATCTCATCGTATTTTTAAATTTTGGCGCAGAAAAAAAAATGTGAAACTTGATGAAGGAAGCATTTACACTCTAATTTTAAAGAGACCATTAAAGCTCAATTTCACTGGGGTCCTGGATATGACCTTAAACTATATCCAATGGTGAGGCCACAGCTTGAAGGCTTTGGGGAGTGTGGAGCCACCCTTTAATTGCCATTGCTCCCAGGTCCATTCTGACCTCAAGTGGTAGTACCTGTTAGAGTCCCAACTACAGGTTAAATAAAAACCGACTTGAAAAAAAACAAATATATTCTATTAAAAAAATTTTCTTCAAAATACCTGGATTCGGCATTAAATAACCTGAAAAGGGTTGATATGCCGTAAAACAAAAACAACCAACTAACCAATCAATTTCACGGGATTAAATAAAACTAATAATCAACTTGAATTGATTCAATCCAAAAAACAAAATCACTCTCTATTCTCCTTAATTTCTTCAACTCCAGGTTTTAGTTTTTTTGGTGTTTCTTCGTTGTTAGAGCGAAAATCGAAATATTGGATTTTGCTAAAAGAAAAAAAAAAAAAAAAACAGAAGAGGTCGAATTGTAACAAGGGAGATAATTATTTTCTGGAAACTTTGAAAACCTTAGCTCAATTTAGCAAAACTCAAGTTTTGCTAATTTTCTTTAAAAACTATTTTCATTAATAATTAATTTTCTACCTTATCTTTTTTTTTTTTTTTGTAATTTTTTGATATGCTCATTACTTTGACATTACATTGGTTTTACTTGAAATTCAATTTTTTTATTTTTGAATTTCGTTCTCATAACAAGAAAAAAAAAGTCATTCTTTTTAACCAATGGGAATGCAGATAATTTGTTTGCTCACTTTTATTTTTATAAAGGTACATTTGCTTATTGGACTACAATAGCCAGTCATTCTCTTTCTCATAGGCCGATCTTTGCTAATAAATTATGATTTCTATACTTCTTTTTGTGACGGGATGAGGCAAGTCATGGCCACTTCCACTGCTCGGTCTGGGTTCAGGATCATCATTTCCACCGCAGACCTAAATAGCAATCTGTCTAACATATCGATACTTGATTTGGACAAGCCTATTTAAAAAAAATTTTTCTCACACTATGTTAAATTATTTTAAATGTTGGTGAATAAATCTGAAAAATATTTTAATTTTAATTTAATATTGAAAATTATAGTCTTAACAGATAATGATTTTTGCAAAACTTTAGAAAAATGATTCATCATAATTACATAATTGTTAAATTTACATAGAAAACTGAAAATTGAACACATTGTTTATTTATAATCTGAATATTTGGTATGTAATAGATAATAAGAATTCTTTGTATAACAAATGGTAAAATTGCAGTATAGTTAACATTCCAGAAATCATAAATATAAAAAAAAACTTATACCTAATGCATAGAATTTCATCATTTATTGATCTGTATACTTTCACTGTACTGAAGCTGTATATTTTTTTTTAAATTTAGATTTTTATTTCATTAAATAACAAAGACGTTAGACATCTGATAAATGTGAATAAAACTAATTCTATTTTCTTGCATTTTCTCGTGTCTCAAAGAGGATGGTTATGCTGAATTAAACTTCAAAAATGGTGCGTCAAATTTGGAGAAAAGTCCTGCGTCTCCAACCAAGAAGCAAGAAGATAATGGGAACGCATCTTTAATACCACGTAAAGGAAGAGTTTCATTTAAAGAAGACAATGAAATTACAGAAGTTTTCACAGTAAGAATCTCTCCATTTTATTCAGCTTTATGTCTTTCACTAATCTAAGATATCTAAGATATAAAGTTATCTTGTCGGATTTTCAATGTTAAACTTAAATAATAATAGATATGACAAATCGATATTTGATTCTGACTAGCAATTTTTTAAAATCCTTTGAACTAAAGTGTTAATTTTCTTTAGTTTCTTTTAGTTTGACACAATGGATAAAGGCACTGAGTTACAATCAGTTCTACAGTCTTCTGGAGATTGATGGTTAAATCCCCACTACATGTAATAAAAACTAAGAATAAAAAAATAATAAAAACTACTTAACATTTAACCAGATATGACTTATGTGGGGGTTCAGAGCATAGCAAGAATACTCGTCCCAAGATGGGTAAAATTAATTTCCTGAACAAAAACGGTTTTGCATCACTTTCATGTTTTCTGAGAAAAATAAAAATCAAGATGTAAGGCTACTAAACCTTATGTCTAGAATCTTTAATCCAATTTTGATCAAAATCTATTACATGATTGTGATTTTAAAAAATGCCTAAAATTTAAGGCTTAAGCTTAAGGGGTCTTAAGAATAAATTGAAATCAGGGAATCTATAGGTCAAATGTAATGTAAATCTGAAATACTTGAATTTTCAAGTTGGACGTTGTGCCTATATTATGTCCCCTGAAAGCTCTTGAAGATACTCCAAAGAAACTGCAATGAGGTTTCTGAATCCACAAAGAGATTCCACCCTGTTCTTACTCCCTTTATATGAAACTAAATTAAACTAAATATAGTTCACTTGATGACCCCTTACGCCTAGCAGCTGCATTTAAAAATTTATGATGATCGGTTAATTAGTTTAGTAATGAATCCTGTACATACAAATATATACAAAAA
This sequence comes from Euprymna scolopes, assembly GCF_053919585.1. Taxonomy (NCBI): domain Eukaryota; kingdom Metazoa; phylum Mollusca; class Cephalopoda; order Sepiida; family Sepiolidae; genus Euprymna; species Euprymna scolopes. Next base: position 39,064,708 of record NC_136511.1, read on the forward strand.
TACCTAATTTTATAAAGATAATGAATATTTAGGATTTCTTACTTCAAAACTTGGAAAGAGCATTTGAAGCAGAAGAGGACTTAAATAATTGTGTCTACACACAAACACTGTTAGGAAGGTAATATTTAATAGAAATAAGAGTATTTGATAACCATTTAATATTAAAAGTATGCAAATATTTTGTCCAAAAATTGGCCCTTGATAATAAAACCATTAAAACAAGCAATCTTGAGAATTTATTTCAACGCACTTTTGCTAACAATGAACAATGCTTGTGCATGAGTGTCTGGAACATTCTAGCTCCTTTATGTTTTTTTAACTCAAAAAGATGAAGAGCTTCAAAGACAAGAGTGGTGCCATTAAAATGATTGACCTTTTGAATTTAATTTTATACACCATCATTCTCAATGCACTTTTGCAATTAATTCAATAACACACCTCTGCTTATGATGCATGTCCATGACAAGAGTCGTTTTCTTAGAGTCTTTCATCATCAATATCTGTAACAGAGAGATGAAACTTTTAGGTCATGAATGCATAAGTTCAGTCATCATAACAATGCAATTTTCAATCCCTCTGATCCATTTGGGCAGAATAAAAAATAGAACACATAACTTTTCGAATAGGTTTGCTTATTGCTAGCTGGCATGTAAAAAATGTTCACATCCAAAGAAATCAATTGCTACATCCCACATATATTGAAAAATCATACTTAATTTTGTATTAAGTTTGAGACAAAGAATTGTAGGGGACGTTTTGTTATATATATTTATATTGAAAAGAAGTTTTATTGTGATTTAAAAAAAATAAATTTTAATTAAAAAAAAAATCGAATTTTGGTAATTGTTTTCTAACAACCTCTCAACACTAAACTAAGATAAAATTTTTTGACATATGGTGTAATATGAAAAATTGCTCCTAATTATATAGGGTGGAATTGCTTAAAGAATATGTACTTATTACTGTGAAAGTGTTAAGCACTCCTACTCTTATACTGAACTATACTAAGTGAACAAAATGGATAGAATATACAAATCAGGAATTAAAACAAACTAAACGACTTTTTTTTCGAAGCAACTAAAGTATACACAAAACAATATTTTATATGAAGCTTGTGTTTATGAAGCTATATCAGTCATTGAAATAGAGGATCTGACTTTATATATGATATGGTTAATGTAGAACTGAAGAGACATATGTTTTGAACAGTGCAAGAAAAATTTCTTAATAGATCTATTATATTTTATAAATTTTCAGATGAAATTGAAGTAGAACAAATAACACTTTTGACCAAATGGGTCACATCGGAGAGTCTATTAAAATAACAACTTTGTTTTTCATTTCTTTTTAGTCCTTTAATACTTCAGAAAGGATGCTTGACGCAATTGCAGATCCAGAGCCAATTTATGCAACAGTAAACAAACCCAAGAAACTGACGGTTGAACAGCAAAGAGGTAAGGATTTTGTGCAATTTTTCCCCCTAGGTTTTGTGTAATTATCCTCACTTTTTCTTGTCTTATTTGTTTTATTTACGTTGGTGAATCACTACTTATCAAGGCTAAAAGTCCCTTGAAGATAGAGGTTAATGTGATTTTTCAATTGAATGGTGTCACTAGTTGTTCTTCATCAAACTCAATCGAACGTCCTGATTGGCCTTCAGCCTTTTTCTAAATTATATAAACCAGGCATGTTAAGCTCTAAGTGCTGCACTCCTACATTTATAACTCATTTAGAAACGCGTAATAGTTTAGTTCTATTTAAGAATCCAAGTACAAACATACTTTAACAAAAATAAATATCAGGAAAGAAATTAGCATGAAATGTAAATGTGCTTGTTATTTCAATATAACAAAAATATAAATTAATCGTTCAACCATCAGCAAAAGACCGTGAACAAGGAAAAAAAGTCTCTCTTCTAAAAATTCCGGTGCTGTGAACCATAATTCTCCAAACTACAGAACAGTCAGGCTGGAATTTTTGTGCACCTTTGAGATTTATCAGAAATGATGAATGATGATCGGTCAACCAAGTTCTCTGAAAACTTTTGACATGAATTATTGTAAATTAATATTTTATTTTTTTTTTTTAATTTTTTTTTTTTTTTTTATTACATTTTCACCCCAAACAAGGCACATTGCCACTTTGGTGTAGGGGGCTACTATCAGGGGAAACATCTACTGGGGCACTATGTAGGGATTAGGGCAGCGAGATGTTGGTTCACGTTGCACTTGAACTTATGCATGTCAGTACAGTTGGGGAAGCAGTGATCTGGAATGGAATTCCAAAGTCTAGCAGTTCTGGGGAAGAAACTACTGGAGTAGAACGATCTTTTACCTCTAGGGATCTCTACAGTGTGGGGGTGGGATTTTGCAGCTTGTCGGGTCTGTCGAGGGTGTTCACGTCGTGGGGGCACAAGTGCTTGCAGTTCTTCAGAGCATTCACCATTATAATACTTGTAGAACAGGCAGAGGGATGCAACGTTTCGACGATGGGACAGAGGCTGAAGTTTTGATGCCAGTTTAGGGCCTATCAGATTTGCGACTCTCTTTTGAACCCTGTCAAGGAGAGAGAGACTAGTAGCCGATGCACCGGCCCAAATATGACAGCAATACTCCATACATGGGCGAATAGTGGCCTTATAGAGGTACAGGATACTTTCGGGTGTTAGAAGTTTTCTAGCACGGTAGAGAGAGCCCACCTTCCTCGCAGCGGCCCTGGCAATGCCCTCGATGTAATTGTTCCAGCTCATGTTTCCTGTGAACGTTAGATTGAGTTTTCATAATGTAACTGACTGTAACTTCTTTGATAATAAAGATAGTGATAACTCGAAAAACATTGTGCTCATGATGTTTTAAATTTTCAATCGGTGGATTCATTGAAAAAAAAAGCTTAGGATAGATAAGAAATTCTGACGCTTCTAGCATTTTGATATCTTCTCTCCTCCTTCTTCTTCTCCCACTTTTTCAAAATTGTTGTCTTTGTCGGCCGTAAATCAGCTTCCAATGTTTGGCATGTCTGAGGTAAATCCTCTTTTGCATGTTCTTTGATTCGTGCATTTTATTCTCCATAAATTGTGCAGAAATTTTTTAAACCACTTCAACCGTAGAGTTCCTGATTTCGAACTCAAGAAGCGATATGTACCTCTAGTACGTGTTTTTACGGCTTTCAGCTGTGAAAGTTAAATTTTTTCCCCGTAAAATAAATTTTAACTAAAATTAAATGTTAGCAAATATATATATATATTTATATATATATAATTATTTTTTTTGCTATAATAATTAAATACCTACAGACACTAGTGTTTCATCCTTTCGGGATTCTTCAGTGCAGGGTGTCACGATTAACACCAGCCGAACAATTCGAACCCCGCACCACGAGACATCTCTGGCTCGATTAGCGGAGACCGTATCCATTCGGCTACCATTAACCGCGTGAAATAGCGTTGAATTTAAACATTTTAATTTTAAATGTTCATTTACGTCAGTCAGAGAGTGATCTAATCGTTATACGATGATCTATGCATAAGAGCTAAATGGACCGACTGACGATTTTTATATATATATATATATATATATATATATATACTTTATTTCCTTATAATATACCAATCCTTTAGTTCAATGAGAAATTCCCACTTATTATTAAATTTCAAAGAATTAAAAATTCATGTTAAACATTCATAGCAAGAACTCATCTTCTACCATAATTTAAAAGAACATTCACTCGTCCTTGCTAGTGATCGTGAGTGCGTGCGTGTGTGTGTCAATCATAATATGCGTACACATGGCGAAATACCTGTCTGTGGCTGGCTGCTGCTAGGGGGATTCGCCAATGTCTTGGGGAGCTGGGTTCTGTTATAACAAGCATGTATGCAAAACACACAAGATGATGTGTGTTTTTTATATATTAGTTTATTTCACTTCCAGGCATTTCGTCTTCTGGAGTGGAATTGACAATCTTGGACATGTGGCGTTTCTCTGCATCCATTTGGAGACCATCACCCCCTTACGGGGAAACCTGTTCAACCCATCTTGTTTCCTCGGCTTCTCGGACCCCACTCTAAGCTTAAATCAGCTTATTCAAACTAGAGCACCTGACATGTCACGTCCGGTCCCTGTTTGCATAGTTTTGGTGTAACTTACCGATCTCCCAGTTGTCACAACATGATCCTTTGACTCTTTCTGCACGGGCATGCTTGCTCAACTTTTTGTTTTCCATGATTCAATCTCTGTTGTTTACTTCGCTAGATAGATAATTAGATAAACAAATAGATAGATAACTAAATACTCTGCTATTACCTAACAAGAGTTCAAACTCCCCAAAAAACACTTTATAGCAAAGAAGTTAATTCACTTTTGCATGATGTTTATTCAAATTCTTGAAATGTTCTGATTTTGTGTTGCATGATCCTCAACCTAACTTGAACCATCTCTTTTGTTGACAGGAAAGACAAGCTCAAATGGTAACTCATTTCACTGGTTTCAAAAGTAAAAATGGTTTAGAAGTGTTTGCTTGATATGATTATTACCAGGTTTCCGAAATCTATTATTATCTTAAAGTTCAGATAATCAGTGTTTGTTTCCCTAGGATTTTTTATATTAGTACATAAAAAATATGGAAATTGATTAAAATATCTCAATAATGGCATACATAGAAAGGGCTTGATAATCTAAGAAAGAATTTTCTTTTCAAGTTTTAAAATCTGAACAAAAGTAAGCAAGTTATATTTTTGTCCCTGACATGATTGGATATTTTTCTTTAAAAACATGTGTTTTGACACATTTTTATGCCACTTTTCAATTTTTTATTAACACACAAGATTAAGCAATAAAATTTGTATTTTTGTGCAATGAATTGGAATATGCCATTAAAAATTTCTAGAAATTAATACAAATTAATAGTTTCTGAATAATCTGCAGTAAATTCACATAACTATGCTGTAATACCTTAAATGTATCCATTACAAAAAAGAAATTGGAGAATTCAAAGTTAAATTGTAATCCAAAAAACTAAAATCTATTATAGATGTGACTATTTAAAGATGTCTATTTTTCTTTTATTATCTATGGTATTATCAACTACAGAAAAAGAAAGCAACATACAATTGATAAAAACAGAAAAAAAGATTGGGTATAAAAAAATTTTTTTAATGTCTGATATTTGTCATGTTGATGTCTTATTTTTAAAACAAAAAAAAAAGAAAGAAAACGAATCAGCTAGTTTATTTTGTACCCTGAAAAATTTGGAAGAATTGTTTCTCTTGATAAATTTCCAAATGTCATAACAAAATTCCTTTTAAAAATCTAATGCGGAATATTCGTTTCATAACATTTTAATCATTAATTTGCTAAAAACTCTTCAAATATATCATGGAGATTATTATTTATTAATGCATGTGAAATATTAATTTCCATACAAAATGGTGGTATTTTGAGGACATAAAGTGCTTTCATTTTAAAAATATGACTAATTTAGTAGAACTACCTTGAAATCTATGATTGTAAAAAGTGTTTTATGGTTGATGGGTATTTATATATATATATATATATATATATATATATATATATATATATATATATATATATATATATAAGGGATGGGAAGATTCCAGTATTTTGTAAATCTCTACATATTCAAAGTTGTTATTTTTCACGATTACTGTAAAAACACATGTTAAATGTGCAGATCTTTTCTTAAACATACAGATACACCTGTGAAGGATGATCTAGTGATTTTTAGATTAAAATCAATAGATATTCACTATTTTAGTATTACTATCAGCTGTAGAATATGTTTCTTTATAGAAAATCAAATAAAAAACCCAATTAAAAGAATCGATTTTGGCATCAGAAAATAGGCACAAATGTTTCCGATTCTGATACCTCCAAAATTTCCAATTTATTTGATTCCCGATTCCGATTAATCGACCCAACACTAGGCTATCCAATATTGCCAAGTTGTAAAATACGCTTAAATACAATATTTTGATTAATGCAGATTTCGTATTTATTTTTATATTGGACCTAATATATAATAATGATTTAAAAAGTTTTAAAAAAAAAATGATTCGTGTGGCACCACCGAGAATTTCTGTTACTTTTTTACTCAAGTTTTCCTGGAAAATCCGTTCTGTTACTTTTTTACTCATATCATGTTTAATGTTTGTGCAAAATTTCCAAAAATTCCAAGACTTAGTTATTGAGAAAAGTGCAGACGAACGGACAAGGGTGAATTTAAAGATCCACCCTCCTTTTGTCGAGGGACCAAAAATCAGATGTAAAGGGAGTTAACTATGAATTAGTTTACGCATTATAATAAAATCTTGTTTTTTATTCCTATTGTTTGAATAACTATTAGTTTTGTTAGCCATTAGAAAGAAAAATCAAATGTAACTATGGATCAGACAAAAATGTTAAATTTGATTATGAATTAATTTACGCATGTTTCACCATATTTGGTTTTAACTCAAATGATTTTTTTGCCACGTTTTTCTTAACGTCAACATCAGATGAACTTTAGAGAGTGAAGTAAAGCAAGAATGTTCTTGAATATTTTTTTCCTACACTTTTATTATTTATGAAATTATTATTTATAAAATTATTATTTATAAAATTATTATTTATGAAATTATTATTTATGATATTATTATTTATGATATTATTATTTATGAATTTATTATTTATGAAATTATTATTTATGAAATTATTATTTATAAAATTATTATTTATGAAATTATTATTTATGAAATTATTATTTATGAAATTATTTTTTGTGAAATTATTATTTATGATATTATTATTCATGATATTATATTTATGAAATTATTATTTATAAAATTATGAAATTATTATTTATAAAATTATTATTTATGATATTATTTATAAAATTATTATTTATGAAATAATTATTTATGAAATAATTATTTATGAAATTATTATTTATAAAATTATTATTTATAAAATTATTTTTTATGAAATTATTATTTATAAAATTATTATTTATAAAATCATTTATGAAATTATTATTTATAAATTATTATTTATGAAATTATTATTTATAAAATTATTTATGAAATTATTATTTATAAAATTATTTATGAAATTATTATTTATGAAATTATTTATGAAATTATTATTTATAAAATTATTATTTATGAAATTATTATTTATAAAATTATTTATGAAATTATTATTTATAAAATTATTCATGAAATTATTTATAAAATTATTTATGAAATTATTATTTATAAAATTATTTATAAAATCATTATTTACACAATAAAACTTTCTATTAAGTGATTTATTTTTAAAATAATTCTTTTTTTCGTGGATCCAGTTACTTTTATAATTACTGGAATGATAATCTTCCTAAAATTCCAGTTTCTTTTCATGCCAAACATAAGACCTTAGTAGTTAGCTATCTTCTCTTACTCTGCTTTGCTTAAACCAGCATGATTACGGACACTGACTTCAGCTAGGGTTGCTTCTGTCTCCTTTTATCCCATATCACTATGTCAAGTTTAATAGGTTTAACTTATGATGTACCTTTTTTTTCTACTAAATTTAACATCCAGGCAACAGCAGTTTTAAGTAAAAAATATTTTCATCTCAAATTAAATTTTTGATTGATAAAAATCAACAAAAATTGATTATAAAAATTTATAGTGAATTCATAGAAACCTGGTAATTCTCATTTTTTATGGTGATTTTTTTTTTTTTTTTTTTTTTTTTTGCTTGCTGTGAATATTTAATGCACTATTTTGGGACACTGTGTTTTTAGTTGGCTACGTTTTCTTTTATGCTAAATGTATATTTTTAAAAATTAAATTAAAGCCAAGGTGAGATATTTGTAGGAGTATATATATTTTTTCGTTTTATTTATTTTCAGCTTTGAAATTTATAATTAAAATTATGTCACCACTTCTGGTATATGTGTGTTTCTTGTCTCTACGTGACACAGTATTATATGCACAAAGTTGGTTGAATGTTTTGTCATTTCTTTCAAAATTCTATCAATGTTTCTATTTATGCTTATTTATTTGCAAAAAAAAAAAAAAAAGCGGATGGAAATTAAATTCCTTATATGGTCACTAGATGAAAAACTCTTCAAACCGTTGTTTTCATGTACTTGTTTTAAAAGTCCATTATTCAGGTTTATGATGAAGATTAGCTAGGAAATAATTGGAACTCTACAGCAAAAAAAAAAACAAACAAACAAACCCCCCCCCACTTGATGGGACATTCAAACCGTGAAAAAAATAGCATAAAATATTTGAACCAGCGGTGAACATCCGCTGATCAAATAAAAATATTTCATCTTTTTAACCTACTTGTTGTTTGGTTGGTAAATAATAAGAAAATATTAAATTGGAAAAGAAATGATAAAAATGACAGAATATTTGACAGAGGAGGATGTTTTCTCACTTAACAATCAAATTTTATTTAATAAGGCACATTTTTTTTCTATGCATCCTTTTTTGCTTCAGTTATTTTGTCAGATGTGTTTTGATTGGCTAATTAACATTTGTTACAGTTTTAACCAGTTGTTCCATAGTGGTGAAGGCCTAAAATTGAAAGTGCATTTAAATAATGGTTTAGAATTTCATTGATAAAAATCAAAAAATTCTGACCCCCCCCCCAAAAAAAAAAACGAAACAATTGTCTAATGTGAGATTCAAACCCTGAAAAATAATATAAAATATTGGAACGAGTGGTGAATATTCACTGATCAAATAAAAATGTTCTGTCTTTTTAATTTTTTGTTCAGTTGGTGAATAATAAGAAAATATTAAACTGGAAACGAAACGCTAAACATATTTGTTTATAATGTTTTATCATTTTGAATAACGAGTTTAAAATAATGAATTTGCTTCCCTTATTTTGTCCTTCAGTCCTTACATTCAATCAGAAATGTTTATGACAAGAATCTCTGGGTTTTTTTTTTTTTTTTTGCCTTGTGACAACAAAACGAACACTCATAAACTGTTGAAGCCATTTCCTGAACTGACTCTATATTCCCTCCAGTCTTAAAATATATTACGTGTTGATTTATTTGTATTTTTGTTTTTTGTTTTTAAGGAGGAGGTAATGCCTGATAGGAAATTATATTACAGTTGCCTAGTCTTTTGGCTAAGATCAAAGTGTAGTATCTGTTCTCAGCATTCCAGTTCCCCCCCCCCCCACATAAACAGAGGATGTCATCTACCTAGATAACTTATTAAACACTTATTATAACCAAATTTTTTTACCTTGAAATAATATTTTTTAGCTCCTTACATGAGGTGGCTTAATGCCTTGTCTGGAGCAATTTCCATAATATATATACATCTAAGATTTATGCTAACCAGTAATACATGCTTTGCTGTTTTTTATCCTCTGATAAAAATATTCTATCTTTGAAAATCTATGGATTAAGGATTATTTATTTTGATTCCTTGTTTAGATATGAATATTGTATTTTATTAAATTTTTATTTTTTATCATTTTCTTATGATTTATCTTTATTGATTTAATTTTATTATTATTATTATTATTAGATAAAGTTATTTTGTTGAATTTTCTATATTAGACCTAAATAGCACTACATCTGACAAATGAATAGCCGTAAAATATTCAGTTTTGTGAAAAATCTTTCTTAAATTTTAAATGTTTTCATTTTAGTGATTTTGATAATTTTGAAATACACCTTAAAATCTTAGCATGTATGTGTTATATTGCAGGAACCGACACAATTTGGTGCTGTGACCAGAATTCACACATTATGTTTTTATTTGTGAGTGATCAATAAGCCAAACAAAAATCTTTTTGTACATGCATGCTAGATTTTATTTAATGTCCTCAACCCTAACTGACCAAGTTTCACTCCAGTACATCATGACACTGCATACATATGTCTGATAGTTTTAACCAGTTCTTCCATAGTAGTCGAGGCCTAAAATTAAAAATGCATTTAAATAACTACTGAGAATTTCATTGATAAAAATTTTGTTGATAAAAATCAAAAATTCTGAAACCTAATTTGTTGCATTATTGTTTGTATCCAATAGCATTTATGGCAGAGCTTGGCTTCAGTGACAATGATGATCTGACAGATGGTTCTGCCCCAATTTATACCGACAACCAAATTCTTGATACAGATGAACAAAACAGTGACTGGGATACAACTCCTAGAAGTCAGTCAGAGCAGATGTCCACTATTAAGTTGGTTGATCATGAAATAGAGGTAAGAAATCACATTTTTTCTTTTTTCTTTTTTAATTAATGTCAAACATGCATTTTATGAAACCGACCTTTTTTATAACTAATGAGTGACCACTTATAAAGGCTAAAAACCATTTGGGTACACAAATAAAAGAGACAAATAGATTGTTAGTTGAATCATTGTAACAGAGCACGTATGAAAATATCAGCAGCCGAAGGATGGATAGCAAGGGATAGTATTTTTTTTTATAAGTTTTATTCAAACAGTCTTTATTTGAACTTAATGGACTGTTTTTTTTCTTTTGTATTTATTAACTGTTTTATTCTTTTTATCAAACAAAAATAGAACTTTTATAATGAAATATATATTATGGACTGTTTTTCAAACATCGAAATTTTAAAATTAAAGTTTTATTTAAAAAAAAAAAAGAAAAAGACAAGGAGTTTTTTCTTTTCGAGATTTTTTTTTCACCATTTATCACTTTGAAATTTTATTCAACAATGAAATGATAAAAAAAAACTTTTCGTTAAATATATTTAAAAAAACTTATTATAAAATATCTATAAAGTCTATTTTTTATGTCTGTAAAAGTTTATTTTTATTGCGGACTATTATTCTCATCTTTATTGGTTGTTGTTTTTCACAACGTTTCGGCCAACTATTCCTCTGGCCTCCGTCAGGTGGTAACCGCGACGGATAGGAACTTTGAATCTCCTAACTGCATTCTCAGCAATCACTGCCATCCGTAGTTGTTGTCGTCTCATCACGTTTTGGCCAAGTAAACCTCTGGCACACTTTAGGTAGGATTGAAACCGCTATCTTCAGACAATGTCCATCTGGAACCGTAGAGATTCAACGTCTCTATCAACTGCGCCACGGGCTCCGAAGGGCGATCAAGGTTGGATTTTTTTATCTTATAAATCCACGTTTATTTATTATCTGATCTTCCATAGTCGGGTCCGTACCGATTGGTATATATATATCATTCCTTAATTGGAATTCATTTTTGAGATGAGCATTATATATATTAATTTATTTTTATTTCGGACCATTATTCTCATCTGAGAATAATAGTCTGAAATAAAAATAAATTAATATATATAATGCTCATCTCAAAAATGAATTCCAATTAAGGAATGATATATATACTGTAAAAGTTTGTCGAAAAGTTCAAATAAAGTTTATAATTTAATTGAAAAAAAAAAGAAACACCTCGTCTTTTTTTTTTTTTTTTTAAATAAAACTAACTTTAATTTTAAAATTTCGATGTTTGAAAAACAGTCCATAATATATATTTCATTATAAAAGTTCTGTTTTTGTTTGATAAAAAGAATAAAACAGTTAATAAATACAAAACAAAACAAAACAACAACAAAAAAAAAACTGTCCATTAAGTTCAAATAAAACTTATTAAAAAAAAAGGTTCATTCTATATGGTATTGGGCATCCGTAGATAAAAATATGTCTGACGTCACTTCCGTCAAATGGCTTTGTAAACAAAGGAAGGCCAATCTACACCATTACGGATTTCACCAAGGTAACAAAACTTCTGAAATACCTTAAATAGCTTCTCAATATAAATACAATTTCTCCATTCATTTCCATCGTCTTACGCATTTTGCATCCTTTCTTAACTAACCATAATTCCACTTCTTGCGAATACCATAAAGTGAGCATGGGAACTTTCCTATTTTAATGAATTTTTCAACACTACAACCAGGAATAATCATGTTGATTCTGGTAACATTCACTTCTAGACAGAATCGATGACAGAGTTTGGGGTTACAGATGTAGAAAACTTTGGGTTAGCATATTTAGTTGACAAGAAAAGGCCAAGGAAATCATGGAGGTGGAATGGTTAGGATGGTTTTATGAGAGAGAGGAATAAATAAAAACCTGGCCAGAGATAGTTTGGAACTCAGTTTCTAAAAGGCATGAAACACACGATTTCTGGTATTTTTCCAACACTACAACCATTGATCATCTCTTTCATTTCAGTAACATTCACTCTAATCATCACTTTATTTTTTAAGACTTTCTTCCAAGTCTTAAACTTAACAAGTCGATCTTTTATTATTTCTCAAACAAGTACAACATCATCAATGTGCAGTGTTTCTTTCAAACAGTCTGTACGGAACCCATCAAGCAAGGCTTCTAAGACACAAATGAAAACCACTTGATTCTGTACAGAACCCGGATGTATTCCCTCTTAAACATAACATTCCTACAAGTCTTAAACATTCAAGCTGTCACTTAATATGCTATTTATTTGGTACTTATGCATGTACTAGCTTGGGTGTTTGGAGATGTGTGTTGAGCAAAAAAACAAAAACAAACAAAAAAAACGTGGTAGTTGGCAGGCAGGCTCAAACCCATACCACGAAGGACAAAAAAAAAAATGAAAAAAAAAAATGTAATGTCTTTGCTGTTGCCACCATTGCCAAACAGCAAGTGGCGAAGGTTTGAATTAAGGCTAGTCAATCAAAAAGAGGGGATATCGGTGAAAAACAGTGACCCCCTCCTTGTGGAAAAGTGCTCAGTTGAGGGTGAAGGAATTAATGTTTTTAGCCAATTTTTTTTTATATTTTTCGTCCGAAGGGTCGAGCTTCAAAACGATACCAATCTCGTGAAAATCCGTTGCCTCTGTTGAAAGTTTTAGGTAGGCAGGCAGACATACATATATACATTTAAACAGACAGGTGAGATTTATATAATAAATGTTACCATGATAGGTTGTTAATTCGAACATGATGCTGATAATTTCTGTACATAGCTTGAACAATCTTCATCAACAAAAACTCACTTGTTTCTAGTTTACACAGACAACATTTCTTGATTTCTGTCAATAGTTTTCTTCAGATCCACAAAAGCAAAATACAGGTTCTTCTTCTTCTTACCAAGGTACTTCTCTTGTATTTGTCTCTGGATAAATACAGCACCAATGGTATTTTGACCAAGCATAAAATCAAGCTGCATTTCATTTATGCTTATCTGACTCATCTGCTGCTCAATTATTCTCTTAATCTTTTTCAAGATTTGGTTCAACTTTAAGTCTGTGAAAAGATAACTTCACCTTGTAAACAATTCACAATTGTACTAAGACCAAGAAAAATCTGGTTCAAATCATTTTTGTAGGAACAACAAAGAGTCCTGCAACCTTATCTTCATCTTACAAATCTTAATGTACCATTTTTTTTTTTTTTTGCTATTCTTATAACTGGGCTAGATACTACTTTAGAAAAAAAAACTTGGTATTTAAGAATTTCTCATGATGGAATTTGCAAGCGTCCTTCATCTGTTGTCATTTTGCATGCACGCCTATCTCAAATATTTTATTCTTATGGTCATTCCTTTGTAGGTCATCAGCTATCTCAAATATTTTATTCTTATGGTCATTTCTTTGTAGGTCATCTGCTATCTCAAATATTTTATTCTTATGGTCATTCCTTTGTAGGTCATCAGCTATCTCAAATATTTTATTCTTATGGTCATTCCTTTGTAGTATGTGTGGAAACCTGACTTCTTCAACCTTCTGCTGCCCAATTATTTTCTCAATCATTTTCAAGATTTGGTTTATCAATTTGCAGTCTCTGAAATTACCTTTATCTTGAGCTTTTCCTTCATTTTTATAATAATCACTAACATTCTAAACTTTAGGAATAACCTCTTTTATATTTGTCAAATCTGTGATAATCTCATTGTCTGTTTCACTTACAGCCTTCAACATTTCTGCAACAACACATAAGGATTCTTAAATCTTTATCTTACAATTTCCTGTACCATTTCTATCTCAGTTCTTATAGCTGAATCGGATACTTTTTGCAATTCTAGCTTTTTTAGTTCCATGAAAACTCCATATTGAACAATTTTTTTATAATATCATTTCTACAACAACAACTAAGAATATTTCAGCCGTATACTTCTTCATTTTAGAGCTTCTCGTACCATTTCTGTCCCATTTAAGATGGTTATTTCAGTGTCGTGAAAACTGTATTGAACAATTTCTCATCATAGCATTTGTCCAGGCATCCAACAGTATTTTATTTATGTTTATCTGACTTTTTATTTATTGCTCAATTCTTCTCTTAATCATTTCCATCAATTTTAAGCCTTTGTAATTTCCTCAATGATCTGCTCCTTGATATTTACAACAGTTAACAATCGTACTAAGATTCCATTCTGTAGGAATAAAGTCTTAGAACAGTTTACAATTGTATGACGTTCCCAATCTCTGAAGACCCCCTCCCCTACACAGCTTTACTTTTCTTCATCTAATTCACAGCTTCCCATACCGTTTTTTTTTTTTTCTTTATTCTTATAGCTAGACCAGATACTATAGTATTTATAGTATTCAACATTTTTTTCATCATAGCATTTCCTTCTTTTCTGGTTCATTTGTTGCTAACACTTCATTGTCATTTTGAATGCATTTCACTCCAACAATATCCATATTTGTCTTTGTCATCTGTTTAGCCATCTTGAATGCTTAATTCTTTTTTGTCCATATCTTCATCATATCTGGAAACTTGATTTGCTAAACCTCCTCCTTGGATTTGGATATTGCTCTTCTTTGCATTGATATTCATTCAATATTTCATCCTTTATTTCTGCTTTTATTTTAATAGACTTCCACCACCATGTCACCCTGTAATGAAAATCTTAAAGAAAGGCTTAGATCTGATAATCTCAGAGAAAGACTAAATGATGAGTCACATTGAAAGAATAGATTAACTTTTTGGTTTGTATAGAACAGTTTAGGAATTTGATCAATTTGAAATGCACTTCGCTCCAACCAACTTATGCTTCATTCTTTTGCCCATCCTTTCATAGTAGAAATGTAAGCCATGTTTAGTTTCAGAAAAGTTTCAGATGGTTCGTTGTTCTAAGCAAGTCTTGAGAGGTGACTGGTTTGCAGTAGACAGAACAGTTTCCGATGGTTCGTTGTTACACACAAGTCCTGAGAGGTGACTTGTTTGCAGTAGACAGTCCCACAGAGCAAAAGATTCTTATCGTGTCGGGACAGAAAAAAAAACATGTGAAATTGCTCCAGAAAAGGTTTAATATTTATGAAGCAATTCTGGTTTCTGATTGGTTGGTAGCAGAACATGAATTAATTTAATTCGTCAGTTCCTAGCAGCATCGTTTATAAATAGAATCATCCGACTGTGTGGGATCATACCCCATTACCAGTCCAAAATATTGCAACATATATCTAAAAATCTATCTTACTCAACATCCATCTTGGCTTTTTAGAATTGAAAGAATGGATGAGTATGTCGGTTAGTATAGAACAGTTTAGGAACTGTTCAATTTGAAAAAAAAAAAATGCACATGAAGAAGTGAAGATTACGTTGGCTGAAGAGAGTAAAAAAAAAAAAAAGTTGCTTTTGGGTTTACTTTTGGCAGTCTCATAACTCTCACTTCCCTTATTTTGTCTTTTAGTCCTCACATTCTAGGAGCTATGTTTCAGACAAAGAGCAAAGAATTGCTGTTTTCTAGGTCAGAATCTATTCCATCTAACACTAATTGTTGACAAGTTTTTGATCTTGAAGTAGTATTTTTTACTTTAGCTTCTTACATCAAGTGGCTTCATGTCTTGTCTAGATCGATTTCCATTTAAAAATAAATGTGAAAATTGCAATGAAAACGAAATAGATAATTATGAATCCTCATTTAAATTGTTTCAAAAAATTCAATAAATGTTTTGAAACTGGTTAAAGTCGCCACTATTTTAATAAATTTGTTAAAAATGATCAAAGTCATCACTATGAATGAATCAAGTAGAGTTGAGACAGATGTCTGGAGGCAAATACAATTTTTGATAAAAATAGAAACTTATCTGCAAACAAAATACCCTAATCAAAATACATTTAAACCCTAACCGAAACATGTCCTAATTCTAACCGAAACACAAACCTAACTCTAACTGAAATACAAACCTAACCCTAACTGAAATACAAACCTAAGCCTATCACCTAACCATAACCTATATAAGGTATGGTTGAAAAGGAGTAGGCAAAACAGTTATCAAGACTAAATATTTTATTCATTAAACTTACAATCAGTGTTTTTTTTTTTTTAATTTGTATTTTTTTTTTTTAATTTCTAAAACTTTTTAACAATTTTTCATCAACTTTTCATTATTTTCATTATAAAAAACAATGATAATACTTTCATTGAAAATTTTTTCCATTGTCCCCCCCCTCAATCCACCAAGCTTTTGTTTGGCAGGTTCTGCAACCTGCTTAGAATATGCCAATGATAGTTCAGTCCCTATTCTGTATAAGTATCAGTTGTTTATATTTAAGATATAAGGTAGAACTAGTCAAGCTGATCATATGTAAGCCTTTACTAGCTTTTATCATATTTAGGACTGTTTGACCAGTTGTTTATGGCAAATATTGGGTCATGTTTTATTTAAGAAAAATTATTTTCAATGGATTTAATTAATTACACATTTAATCCTCTCAGTATCTTTCTTTTGCTTGGTGGTATTAGGTAAAATCAAATATTAATGCCTGTTAGGTCTAAATTCTAAAATTTGACAAGGGAAAATTAAAATGCTAACTAAATTTGTGAACAACACTATTTTTGCTTTAAACATATTCAAAATTTCTTGCATATTTTTATCATATTTGTTTTTTCTTTTTCTTTTTTTTTCTCCAGGATTCAGTGTTTTATCCAAATGATACTGATAAAACTGAAGATTTCCAAACTGCTAATGATCAGAATACCTCTGGTAAGTTTTTACAATCCTTTCGTTATGTTCTTTCCTCCAAGAAAAATATCACTTGTAATGGAAGGATTTTGTAGTTTGCTTAAAGCATTGTTTAGTACGGCACAATCACGTTGACACACTGGTTCTCACCAGATCACTGAAGTTAAGCAACATTGAGCCTGGCCAGTACCATATAGGTGACCATTTGGAAAGTCTAGGCGCTGTATGTACCTTCTGCTAATAATTTCCTCTAAGAAAAATATCACTTGTAATAGGATTTTGTAGTTTGCTTAAAGCATTGTGTGAAATGTAAAAAGGTTGTGTTTGAGGGCTATAACAATGCGGTTATGGAAACAGTCTATGTAGTAAAATAAATAATGATGACAGGATTGTGGCAGTCAAAGAAGATCATTGTTTCCCAAGAACATCCAGCAGTTTCCAAGTTGCATATTCGTCTTTGGGATAATGGAAATAAAATCTGGTTGAAAGAATAGCATTTTGCTGATAGATGCACTAAATGAAATACATTTGTTTGCTAAATAAACAATACCTAGCTGAAAATCACATCCCCTGGTTAGATTTAATGCATAGGCAAAAACCAGGATGTGTAACAGTTGGGGATGTGTGAATGTTTAAAATTCTTATATCAATTGGCTTGGACTGACATAGACAAAAATTTACTAGCTAGTGAGTTTGAGAGATCAACTTTTGACAATAATGTCTGTTTCTCTCTTTTTCTTAGTAAAATATGTTATATAATATATATATATATAAAAGTGAGAATGTGTATATGAGGTTACTTCTCAACCTATATACCCTGGTTGTTAAATCAACCTAAAGTCATACTAGACTTGACAATATATCCTTAATCCAATACTCACCCTGCAGACTATAGAGAAAAACTAAGCAACATTCTGGATACTTACCCAAATTGGACACACATTTACACTGATGGTTCCAAAGATCAAAACAAGGTGGGATGTGCTGCTATTTCAGAAAACACTATTCAGCAGAAAAGGTTACCAAATAACTCCTCTATCTATAGTGCAGAAATTACAGCCATAAACCTGGCTCTAGATATTATCATCAACCAAAACTCCAAAAAATTTATAATATTTGTAGACTCATTATCAGTATTAGAAGCAATTAAAAAATAAAAATTAAACAATCCCCTACTCATCAAACTGTTACAAAAGATCCATTCTATCCTGCAACACAAAACTTTCTTCTTCTGTTGGATTTCCAGTCACTACGGTTTCCGTAGAAATGATAAAGCTGACATGGTGGCCAAAAATTCCTTAAAGCTACAAATAAACGACATAAAGGTCCCATATAAGGATTACAAACATTCAATAAACATTTTTATCACAAAGAAATGGCAAGAAAATTGGAACAATTGCCAAAACAACAAACTCTTCCAAATTACTCCTATACTTAAAAAGAACCCTCTAGATACCAGAAAATCACGTAAAGAAGAAGTAGTCTTATCACGTATCCGGATAGGACACACATACATAACTCACTCCCATCTACTAAAAAGTGAAGAACCCCCCAAATGTATACCATGTCACAAACCTTACACAGTGAAACACTTTTTACTTGACTGTCATGATCTCACACGAATTCGTCAACACTACTACAAGGCTACAAGTTTAAAAGAACTCTTTGATAAAGAAAATCCTAAAACCATTCTAAATTTCTTAAAACAGGCAAATCTTTACCATAAAATATAAAAACCATCAAATAACAAACTACACCAAAACATTGGTCGAATATACCCAGCGAAAATTGATTCTGAAAATATCAAAAATTTAAATCTTGTATACAGCATTAAATGACCCAAAGAAGGTTGATATGCTGGTTAAACAAACAAACAAACAAACAAACAAACAAACAAACTCAACCTATATACTCAACAAATGTTTGATCTACGGACTTGAAATTTGGTGTATAGGGTATTCAGACATGTGGAAGACTTTTTAATCGGTTTTCATTCGAAAAAAGGGTTGCTAAGGGCTCAAAATTTAAAAATTGGTACTTGAGAGTCGTTGCATTTTTATCTGTCAATTATTTCACAAGGTTTGAAAACATTTTTTTAAAAATCGTGGCAAGGTGGCCTAATGGTTATTGTACTTGACTCACTGACTTTAGGTTTTGGTTTTGATCTCAGACTGAGGATTTTTTTGTACTTAGAAGAAAGGAATTGTTTAGAAAAAAACCCCAATACTCTCGTGCACATGTCTCAATTTCTTTCCATTTTTTTTATTTTATGTTTTTTAATACTTTGTTTATGTTTTTTAATACTTTGTTTATGTTTTTTAATACTTTGTTTATGTTTTTTAATACTTTGTTTATGTTTTTTAATACTGGGCAATGTCAGGTACAACTTCAAGTTTTATATAAAAATATGTTATAGGATCTCTTCGCTGCAACCTCTTTCTCACAGAAGAAATGTTTTGAGCCTGTCTCTGCTTTATTGTTATTTTCATGGCAAGTGCTTGTTTGTGCTCCAATCCATGGTCCTCCCCTGGCCTGACTTTCATGAAAAACACTCGTCTTACTGAAACTACTATCAATAATTTCTCTCACTCTTTATCTGTGCCTAAACCAAAACGTAGATTCCATGAACAAAGTTTCTTTCTTAGAACTGCACACCTGTGGAACTTTGTTGTGTTTTCTTGCTTTCCAGCTGACTACAATGTGGTCGTCTTCAAGTCCAACGTAAACAAGTTCTTGATAAGCCGTCCCCTTAAGTAATACAATTTACCAAATTTCCACTACTAACAATTATGCTATTGCTCCATTGACTACTGTACACTCATTAATTAATCCTCAGGTGGCCTTCAGGCCTTTATAAGTGGTGACTCTGTAAAATACAAAAAAAATAATAATAATAATGTTACGTTATTAAAAATGTGTAACAAAACAAAAGAACAATATGGAGAAAAAAAATAGAATAATTTGTGATTGGTCTAAAACTTTTGTTTATTTGAAGCCGCCATAAAAAAAAAAGAAATAAAAGAACTGCTAGAAAGCAATCGTTCGTTTTGGAAATTAGAAGACCATTGTCAACTCCCCTCCCCCTTGGATGTTAAACTAAATATGATGATTGTGAACATTGTTGTTTGATATTTTCATCTTTATTTTATGCAGACCTTAAAGCATCGGAAATGAATGAAAGTGAATTTTGTCCTCCGATTCCACCAAAATTGTCAACTTCACAGAGAGAATCTGTTGCAGATGAGGATCAATTTGATGTGGCCCGTGTCACTGAGACTGAGGTTGATGAGAGTGATTGGGATTCACCTGCTCCTTCTGTTCAACCCACGCCCAGGAACGAAGAAGAAGATGAGGTAGATGTCCTATCCTATACCAACTTGCATGCACGTATATCACATCTATTCTTATACTTAAGCTGAGTTCACCAACTTTTGTTTCTTATATACTTTAGTGACACAAATGTTCAAATATGCTTTAGTTTTGGGATTGAGTTAGGTTTGAAAAAAAAATCTTTTTTTTACTTCTTTTAGTTAGCCATAATTTATAATTAACTGAACAAGTCATCCACCTTCCTTTCTTAACTATCTATGTATTTCTCTCACTGCACTTCTGACTCTATGTTGATTCAACCACTTTCTGGTGTTTTTTAATGTCTCAGTGAGCATTTAGAAAACGTGACCTTTTTTTTTTTTCAGCTAATATAAATATTATGTAAACGTGTCGGAATGAAATATCGATTTGTCAAAGGTATTGACCAACACGGAAGATCTGACAATATTTACTTCATATATTATAATCAGATGGATATGGAGTTGCAAATGTATTTCATCAGAAAGTTGGTATTAGTGAAATAACAGATTACTACATCTTGCATCGACTCCAAAATGTGCCTGAATATCCTGAGTAATAAGGATGATGGTAGACTTGAAGATGTGGCTCGGGTGAGTAAGAAGTGATCTAACTGCATGCAACCTTTGGACTTGATGGCATGAAGCGCAGACATCTGATGCTGCCTGGTATTGCCCAGTTTGTAGTCAGAACATTTGCAACCAAATCGCTGGAAAAATGGTGGGATCCTTCTACCGCTCCAGAAGATATCTCACTACTGATGCAATTCTCTATCTATATAAAAGCCAAGTACATCCAAGGATGGAGTACTGCTGTCACATCTGGGCAGGAGCTGCTAAAAACAGCCTATCCTGCCTCGACAGAGTGCAAAATAGACTTTTTGGCTTAGTGGGGGATGCCCTTTTCTCTTCCCTGCACCCTCTCTTCCACAGAAGAGACATTGCGAGCCTGTCTTTGTTTTATCGTGCTTGTCTGAGCTCCGATCCCTGGTCCCCCCATCCTTGCCAATCTTTCACAATAAACACCCGTCTAGCTGAAACCACTGTCAAAAATTTTCCCCACTCTTTAATTGTGCCAAAATCAAAACGTAGATTCCATGAACAAAGCTTCTTTCTTAGAAGTGCACGACTGTGAAACTCTTTTCCGTTTGCCTGTTTCTCACCTGACTACCACTTGAATGTCTTCAAGTCCAACATAAACAAATTCCTGATGAACCGCCCCCTTAAGTAAGATACTTTATCAAATCTTCAATACTAACGATTACTACGATACTATCCCATTGATTACTGTACACGCAATAACCCTTATCCCCGAGTGGCTTCTGGGCCTTGATAAGTGGTTACTTCCATGTAAAAAAAAACAATGCTTATGGTGTGGATGAAGACACTATGCAAATTAGATGATGAAAACAAGAACATAAGTTGGCAAGAGACTGAATATTTTCACATGACGATGTTAGGATGTGGGTCAAAGTTTTATTTCTCCATGTTGTATGAAATATCGTTGTATAGTTGGGTACACAAGAGAAATTATCTGTGATTTATCTATTTTTATATCTATCTATCTATCTATCTATCTATATAAATGTTTGGATGGACAAAATTTATGAATAGATTTAAATAATATGTGCGGAAATTTCTCGAGGGCTCTTTCGGCTATCATCTCTTCAAGAAAAAAATCGATAGCATACAAAATAATATTATTGGCGAAATTAAAGAGCACTACGGGGGAATTTTTATGTGCCAAAATTTAAAAAAAAAAACAATTAAAAGAAAAATTTAATCTGTAAGTACGGCGTTTAAAAGCGATTAAAACTGGGCAGGAGGGGGAGAAAAGGAGTCAAAGTTCCCCAAAGAGAAATAATGCTTTTGTTGTCTCTTTTTGCCAGCATAAAGAAGGTTTTCAAACCCCAATAGAGACAGACTCCAAAATCTTTAAATGGTTTTTTGGAATCTGCTCTGTGTAACACCTCAAACCACTCTATTCTATATTTGTCGGCATAATATGGATTGTCAACCAAATGCTGACCAATAGCAGAGTCCAAGGCCGCAGAAAGAGGGAGACTACCAGATTCTACCCTCCCCTGTCTGATTTTAGATGGAACGTGTTGGTTTATACAAGTTAGCAAATGCAAAGATGTTCGCCCGACAAATTCCCCCGTAGCGCTCTTTAATTTCGCCAATAATATATCTATCTATCTCTCTAACTGGTGAAGTGAGCAAGAGATGAGATGTGAAGCTATGTTTTCATATATTATTAAAAACATGTCAATATCACATCAAACTTGGTGACCGATCGAGTTGCACCGGAAGAGTATCTGATTAATTGACCGGAAGTACATGTCTGTTGTCACGTGTTCTGGTTAGCTGAGAAAATAGATGAGTTGAAAAGAGAATGTCAAACAGAGCAGACAATTTAACAGGTCATTTTCCCCTCTCATCGAGGAGGAAGCCAACGTGTTTCAGAATGGAGACTAGAATTAACCACTCAAGCAAAGATATTCACTTCCCATCCTTCTGTGATCGACACCTGAGAAGTAATAAAAAACTATATAAAATAAACCATCGTCTTGGAGTTGAAATGCATTCATCCACAAGTTCCATCTTCCATCCAAGAACAGATGAAATTCCCAGGTGGACCAAAAGACCAACAACGCAGTTGAAAAGTTGATGAGGTATGTCGAAATACATGTGTGTGTTTGTTATATCTGACACACATGCATGAACACATTTAGACGATCACGGAACATAAGCTGCAACACGTAACTTAGGGTTCAGATAGCGAAGAAGACGCAGTATAGAGACTAGTAATATGAAACACAATAACACGGCGTATATATGAACACCACCCCACAACGTAATAATATTTCCAAAGTTATACCATGGAAATGTGGATAGGTATCCATTTCTCTCCCACAATGAGAAGTGTGACACACAGATCGGAAATGGGATTGAAGAGTCAGTGCCTCCAAGAAGGACACTCTGATTTGCAGAACTTGCCTGGATAGCCCTGTAGGGGTACCTTAGGCAATCAGAAATAAACTAACTGTTTCTCAAAGATAAAAGGCAAAATTTGTAAGGCTTGACCTCCTAGAATTACACAGGATCAGCATCATAACACAATCAACAGGGAAAAAGTAATTTCAGAAACGACCTAGACTTTGTTGAATTTTGTGCTGAGGGAACAAATTCTAAATACCAATAACATGAAAACTATCTGAAATGTTGCATTGTGGTTACTGTTATGAAAGAGTATCGGATCCGTACATCAAATTTGGAGAAAACATCGGAAGTACAAATTCCTTCAAACATTAACCATGATCCAACTTTACAGTGTTAATGGTCAAGGTCATTTAAGATGCGAGACTTCATTGGCTATAATATGGACCAATTTGTCTCTGATGAACAGAACTCATTAAAAGTATGACTTTCAGTTAATTACAAATTATGGCTCATAAGAATTATGATTTTTGTTTCAAATATAACTCAATCCTATAACTAAGGTATATATGATTAAAGTATATATGAAAAAAAAAACCCTTTAGAAAACAAACTTTGATTTACTTAGTTTTAGTATAATAATAGATGTTCACTTGTAGGTATTGTAGTAACTGCAATGATTCGAGCCAAGAGTAGGATAGTCAAATACGGGTAATTCATAAAGATTACGGCCATGAAAGAACGTGAAAAAAAAATCTGTTTAGGCATTAAAAGTATTTTTATGTTGCTGTTTTTGGTTAACTATTATTAATTTAGTATTATTATTATTATTATTATTATTATTATTATAATAAATTAATAATAGTTAACCAAAAACATAATAATCATTTCTAGTTAAAATTCAAGGTTCTTTAGATAAATATGGCAGCAGTTCAAATTTGGTATCCATTTTGTTTTGTTTTGGTTTCTTTCACATAAAATTGACATTTTTCAAGCGTGCTTTTCTTAATTTTAGATGCATAATATTAACTAGATTTTTAATGGAAATTATTCCTCATTTACAATAAAAATAATAGCAAAAAGCTATTTTCAATACCTAAACAGATTTTTTCCATGATTGCGATCTTTATAAATTGTCCAATTTGTTCTCGTTCTTGCCTTTTGTTTGAGAATGTATTAAGCATGTACACATCGCATGATTTGTTTGTGCCTTAAATTTAATCGATCAATGTTTATTTGTTTTTTTATTTGATTTTCAGGTATTGCTTATATACTATATATACTAGTTTACTTTGCCCCCCCCCCATTGCTTCACAGAGTTCACTGTTTGAAATATTAATTTAAAATAATACACACTTCGTTCAAAACTTTATCAACACAGAAACAAAATGTATTCATATTGTATTTTGATGATTTTGATACAAATTTATTTATCGTTTAAACGTTTATATGCTTATAAATGTTTATAAATTATAAATGCTTATATGCTTATAAATGTTTATATGTTTATAAATGTTTAGAAATTATAAATGTTTACATGCTTATAAATGTTTATATATTTATAAATTATAAATGTTTACATGCTTATAAATGTTTATATGTTTATAAATGTTTACATGCTTATAAATGTTTATGTTTATGAATGTTTATAAATTATAAATGTTTACATGCTTATAAATGTTTATAAATGTTTATATGCTTATAAATGTTTATATAAACCTTTATAAATTATAAATGTTTACATGCTTATAAATGTTTATATAAACCTTTATAAATTATAAATGTTTATAAATGCTATGGGGGGGAATAAATCTGGCAAAACATTGAGATAATAAGTAGAAAAATTGCAAAACAAATAAGATGATCCTCATTTGTGTTGATGATATACTGTCTTTATTTATGAAACGATCAAAATAAGGTAAAATGTAACATATTAAAAAAATATAAGAAAATAAGAAAAATATATGGAAAGATATGGATAGAGTAAGAGAGAAATGGGAAAGGGAGACAAGGATTGGTAATGAATCGAAATACATTTTCGGAATTTTTCATGACAAGTGCAATGGCATAAAACGAAAGTCTGTGTCAGTTTGTTCATTTTCCCATGCTACAAACATACACACACACACACACACACACACACACACACACACACACACATATATTTATAGCGATGTCTTGTCAGACGAGTGCCACTCCTCTAGTCACTGAGCGTCCATGTGCCCAAAGATGACTTTTTCAGTCCTGCCAGCGACTTGCGCACCCTCAAGCAGATATGCAACACACTTGTTGTGTTGGTCTGCTCATCTTAATTTGAAAGGAGTCAGAGTTAAACTCAGTGTATACTGTCCTTTAAAATAAAAAAAAAATATGCTCTTACCTACATAATTGAGCACTCTGGTCATTTCACCTATACCGAAAATACGTGTATGAAAGAGAGGAGGGGATAAATTGGAATAAATTCAACAAAATCTTAAGAAAATAAGTGTTAAAAGTGATTAACTTCACGTGTACAAATAAGATTAAACTCATTCATGTTTTTTTTCAATATTTTGAATGTATTTTTACAAATATATAAAAAAAATAATAATTCATCTCTATATAAATAAAATGAACTCATTTTTCCCCGTCTGATTTTGACCTTAATAGGATTAAAAATCAAGATATTTCATGCAAATATAATATGCACAAACGGCAGAACAATATCTGAGGTGTGTTATAGGCTTATTATTTCTCAAATTCCTCGATAATCTTAGATTTCTATACTTTTTCTGTTTTTTTTTCAATATTTTGAATGTATTTTTACAAATATATAAAAAAAATAATAATTCATAGAATAATAATATAATAATAATATAATAGAATAGAATGATGACATAATAATAATATAATATAATAATATAATAATAGTACACTTTTCCTTGTCTACCATCAAAGATCTGTTTTCTTGCAGTTGTGTGAATATTTAGTTTGAAATATACAATAATTTGTATTATGTATTTATGATTTTTCAAAGTAAGTTTAAATGTGATTTCGAAATTTGTATTATTTAGATTCTTTAGACTATTGTTCTCATCTTCAGTGCCATTTTCATAACATTTCGGTCAATTGTAACCTCTGATCTTCTTTAGATGTATCTTGTTGGACTCTGGAATCTTTCTGTTAAATTTGGGAATCTGCACAGAATTTTGAATGGAATCTTTTATTTTATCCACAGCGGTAGCATGTTTTAAGTTCCATCAGCCATGACCGAATAAATGTCCTAATTAATTCGCTATTGTATTTTTAAGAATCTTCAACCTCCAGAAAAGTGTAACTCGTAGCTGAATTTTACCAAGTACTTTATCCACTTAAACATAGATCCTTGCGGACAGTTAAAGTATGAAATTTATGAGCCTTATTTTTGTTTTTATATATCTACAACCTTACTATTTATCATTATATAGCTCTCTCTCTCTCTCTCTCTCTCTCTATATATATATATATATATATATATATATATATATATATACATATATATATATACACACACATATACACTCTTCAGAATAAAATTATCTAACAATCAACTGGTATGAAAACCTGTGATTATAAATTTTACATGATATTACTGGCAGTAATATTCTATAAGTAACTATCCCACCTAAATAAAAATTGCTCGATATACAAGATAGAGATTTAGTCATTGAATGACTAAAATTTGATATATATGTATACATATATAATATTAGTGTTGGGACGATTAATCGGAATCGGGAATCGGAAGAATCAGAACTATTTGGGGTATCCAAATCAGTATTGGAATCAGAAAAAATTTGTCTATTTTCCAATGCCAAAAACGATTCCTTCAATTATCTTTTTTATTTGATTTAGCTTAAAACAATATTTTCCACTGTTAGTATAAATAATAATAAAATAATAAATATTTATTGATTTTAAACAACCAGTAGAACTAAAATCTATAGATCACCCACCACACACACACACACACACACACACAAGTATGTTTTTATTTTTGAGAAAATATATCCACATTTAAGATTTGTTTTTATTATAATCCAGAAAAAATAACAACTCTATAGTTAAATATTAAGAGATTTATATAAAACTAGCGAGGGGTACCCGGCGTTGCCCGGGTGTTTTTTGGGGTATGTGAAAAAAAAACAGGTGCCCGTGAAAAAAAAACGAAGCCTTCATGACGTGCAGTTGGAAAATAGTAAAGTGTTAAAAAAAACAGGTGCACATTTTTGATTGACGTGACGGCGATAGGTATTCAGCAGTTACGATTTTGTGTGGGACAGTTTTGAATGAGGTGAATAAATCGGTTTGTTTGTTTTTAAAAACCCGCTCCCTGTTTATTAGGAGGAGCGAAATGAAAGCTACAGTCTGATATGACAGAAGTCGACATTGAACAAACGTTACTTAGCTCTCTTGAGACAACTGGCTTTCGGCCTGTTGGATTTATTTGCTTCCCCACTGAGCAAATTAGGCACAAGGCCGTTTTTTAATGTGGAGAGAGAGGGAGGGGGGGGAGGGAAAGGGGGATCCAGCTCCCGAGAGGTGGGAAATGGGAGCTGGATAGTAACTGTGGTCTGTAGGGTGATCCCTACATTGACCAAGTTCAGATATGTGGGGTTACCCCCACATATGGTCTTTGCTAGTCATAGCTGGTCATTGCTTGCAGCATCTGCCGGAACAGATACTACACTTTGATCTTGTCGCCCTGACCCCCGAGGGGTTTTGGGCTGTGATATTTATTTGCTTCCCCACTGAGCAAATTAGGCACAAGGCCGTTTTTTAATGGAGGGGGAGGGGGGAGGGAAAGGGGGTACCAGCTCCCGAGAGGTGAGAAATGGGAGGTGGATTAGAAACTGTTGGTATGAAGGGTTGCCCCTTCAGTGACCAAGTTCAGATATGTGGGGTTACTCCCACATATGGTCTTTGCTAGTCATAGCTGATCTTTGCTAGTCATAGCTTTGCAGTATCTGTCGGAACAGATATTATCTTGTCGCCCGGACCCCCGAGGGGGTTTTGGGCTGTGAGAGGGAGTTTTGGGCTGTGATTAGAGTCGAGTTTCGCTTTTTTTTATACTGAAAACCGAATGTAACGCGTGCCGATGCAGGAAATGTCGAATAATTAACGTTTGAAAGTCAATAAAATTAAATAGACAGGCGAGCTCCGTGGATAACTCTGAGATATTGTAATAACAATTTATAGATGATATAAAAAGTTTTAAGAAGTTGTGAACCGAGCAAGCGCTTCTTTGAAAGAAGCTTTTTGTGGACATCGAGGAAAAGCGTACATACATACACACATACATTTTCGCTTTTATATATATAGATTAGAATCAGTAATTGTATCAGAATCAGGAAAAATATTGGAATCATCCCATCACTATATATATATATATATATATATATATATATATATATATATAAATAAATTTAGTAATTAAAATTTTATTACGTGAAATGGTTAAATTTCAAATCTAGAATTCTTATTATATTCAAAACAAAGAATACATTTCAATAAGTATATCTCCTTAACCTATAGGTTTTCGATGTCTACCCATCTCCTCAGAGGAGAAAATATTAGCAACTATTATAATGGTCTATACCTAATAAGCTAAAAACAATAAACAGAAAATCATAATTAAAAGTTTTTAAAGTTTTTAAATCATAATAATAAAATAATAAAACCAATAATCACTGGATTTCCATACCAGTAGATCTGTTGCATTACTTTATTTTGACAATAACAAAGACTTTCGCAGGCGAGGACTACTATTGAGCATAACCAGTTATACAGTCCTTTTGAAATTTTCATCTCTATTTTTCTCGTTATCTACTGAATATTTTTAATGAAACCTATATGAAATATGTTCCTTATTAAATTGTAGGATTTTCTATTTTGAAAGAAGTTTAAAAAATTGAATGTAAAAAGTTATTTTAAAGTTTTTGTTAAAAAAATTCAGATTTTCTCATTATTCAGAGATGTATGACAAAGAGGGAGTTGCAAAAAATGAGTTGTGGTGTGAGGAGAAATACAAACTGAAGCAGAATATTCAGACCTGTAATAATACAAAGAGGGAGTTGCAAAAATGAGTTGTGGTGTGAGGAGAATTACAAACTGAAACAGAGAGAATATTCAGACCTGTAATAATACAAAGAGGGGGTTGCAAAAACGAGTTGTGGTGTGAGGAGAAATACAAACTGCAATAGGGAGTAGGAGAGTTTTTATAAAAACATGCAAAACCACATTCATTTTTTTTAAATCCAAATTAAATAAAATATAATCTTAAAAAGATATAAGTTAGAAAAGCATTTCATCCAAGGCATGAAAATTGTTAAACAAAATGTTTTTACTATAGGCTTTCAAAATAAAGGTACAAGATTCAATTTGAAATTTATTTATCTTCAAAGTGCACTTTTATACATTTTACAAAGTAAGGTATTAAATTTTTATACCTTACTTTGTAAAATTTATAAAAGTGCACTTTGAAGATAAATAAATTTCAAATTGAATCTTGTACCTTTATTTTGAAAGCCTATAGTAAAAACATTTGTTTAACAATTTTCATGCCTTGGATGAAATGCTTTTCTAACTTATATATATATACATATATATATATATTATTGATTATATATATTATTTATAATTAATGGTTCTCATATTGTGTTAAATTTTATATTAGGTCTGCTTAGTAAGTGATTGGCATACAGCATATGCGTTGCTTCTTTGAGTCGTCATAATGTCCACCATTCTTTTTTATCTATGATTTTGTCTCGTTAGAAATTATTCTCAAGGTAATATGATATGATACTATTATTATGTAGTACTTCCAGCGTACTTCCTCGCTACGACGAATGAATATGGCTGCCAGCAAAATCATGACTTTATCAAATGAATCTCCAGAATGCATCGATATGTACATAGGCGAGTATAAGAGCGCCTATGAAGAAGCCGTTAATTTGGGCGTAGTTGATGATATTGCTTCCGATAACATGGCCAAGAGTCAAATCATGCAAGAACTAGACAAACTCTTGGAGGCAAATGCTGCTGTGACTGACCATAATGAACCCGGTGCCAAAGACAAACTTTTAGAGGCTGCAAGGTGAGTTTTACGATTTTGTTTGCACCTTTTTTTTTCTTCGTATTAGTTGAATCTTTCGATCAGTTCACTTTAAGAAACATGACAACGAATTAAATGTCAATAATAGGTCTGTGTTTAGTAGTTTAGTAAATTCTTGAACTACTGAACTTATTAATATAAATTATGAAATATGTATTCTAGGTAACAGGGTGAGTAATTTATGTACTTTTTTTTTCTTTTTAACTTTGGTGGGGGGGGGTCACTGAACAGTACCATATACTCCAAAAAAGGAAAAAAAATTGTGCAATTTCATTATAATATCAGAATTTGGAAAATGAAAAGATCAACTTGAACAAAAGTATCTATTGACTTTTTGTGTCAATTTCAACGGGTATTCTATTATTTGGATTATTCAGGCTATATTTGTTCCACAGACAAAACAAAAAAAATGCAAAGAAAACGGTAAAGTAATCATGATTTCAGATGATGCATAAAAATGTAATTGGAAAATTATTTTTAGATGATTTTCATGCATTTTTTTTTCCTTTCTATTATATTTAATAGAATGTAATTAAGCTTAGCCATTCATTTATGATTATCTTATACAGGCATAGGAGTTCTCTGTTCTTTTAGCAGAATTTAGAGAAAGTGGACTTGTTCTAAAATCGTTAGAACCTCCAATGTCTGGGTTCGTTTATTAGTTGAAATCTTTTTTTTTTTAATTCCGAGCAAGTGGATTTCTTCTATAATCATGAGAACCTTTGTTTTTTATTGTCAAACAAGACACAAGGCCACTTAGTTGTGAGGGATTAATATTTGGGAGCAGATTTTCAGGGATAATTTAAGGAGTTGGGTAGCAATATGTCTGTTCACAATACACTTGAACTTCTGCATGTCAGTACAGTCAGGTGAGCAAGGGCCCAGGAAGGAACTCCAAAGTGCAACAGTCCAAGGGAAAAAGCTATTTGAGTAGAAAGCTTTACGGCATCTAAGGATTTTTACAGTCTAGAGGTGGAATTTTGCTGTTTGTCAAGTTTGTTGAGGGTATTGTTGTCGAGGGGGTACTAGTAATCGGAGTTTGTCAGAGCACTTGTCATTGAAATACTTATAAATAGGTGCTATGACAAGAGAATATTCTTTTCATTATTTTTGACTCTCGAGTATATATCAGTTAATATCTTATGTTTTTATATAGAGTGATGTGGTTCTCGATTGATTAACTGTTTCGGATATATACCCGAGAGTCAAAAGAATGATAAGAATATTCTCTTGTCATAGCCCTAATTATAAAACAGGCACAAGGATGCCACATTTTGGCGATGGAATGGTTGGAGTTTAGTTGATAGTTCCGGACCTATTAGGTTGGCAACTCTTTTTTTTTTTTTTAACCGTATCTAAGAGCGAGAGACTAGTGGCAGATGCACTAGCCCAGATATGTTAACAATACTTCATACATAAGTGAACCAGCTTTAATGTATATGTTTAGTTTTGGAGTGAAATCTGGGTTTTTTTTTTTTAATATTACAAAAAACGGATTTCAGTTTCTGTCCAGAATGTGTTGTTGTAAAGGGTATGAAAAAATTCAAAGTTACTTTTGAGTTCATCCTCCATTTTCTACTAAATTCTTTTCCAGCATTCTGATCTTTTTAGGCAAATCCATTTGCACATAATTTGTTATTTCATTTAAAGCACAAATAAGCAAAACTTATTCATTTTTCTTTTTGGATGTAACAAATTATCAATGGCTCATTTTTATGTCAAAACTAGCCGTACCTAACCGGCATAACCCGGGATTTGTAACGTGGTTGTTACATTTTAATTCAGACCCAACGCTGTGTATAAAAGTCTTACAAAAAAACAACAAATAAGAAATTCAACACAATTTTTTTTTTTCTGTTGAAAGAAAAGGTATTTATTACCGGTCGTTTCAACACCAAGCCGCTGACATGTATTTTCCAAACCAACAGAGTATGATCGCATACTCTCAAAGTCAATTAATAATTTTTTAGTCTGCAGCTATAACCAGCTGTTATGTGTGTAATTCGTTTAACAATTTTCCTTTACTGACGATCCTGCTATGGCTTGGTCATTTGCATTACAAATTCATTAATGTTATTTTAGTTTAAATTTCTAAATTAAAACCAAAAAATAATTTGTAAATCACAAAGAGATGGAAAAAAGAGAGACTCGAACTAGGAATTATCTCCCTTAGATTTTAAGCTTTTTTATGTCATTATTTAAAATTGTCTCCATCGTAATACTCTTCCTTGTCAGAATAATTATTTTGGGAAAGAGACGGAAGTGAATTAGATTATTTTAGTGTAAAGAACATACTGCAAGAATAAATAGAAATCACTCGTCAAAATTATATACCGATTTGTTATGTATTTTTTTTTACTAACGAGTCATTGCTTATCAAGGTCTAAAGACCACTTGAGGACAAGGATTAATGATTTGTGTTAGTTGAATGCGACAAACACTTTGAGGATTGCAAATCATAGTTAAATTTGATTACTTGATATGATGGCTTCACAAGAATTTGGTAACATTGAACTTGAAAATGACCATGATATAGTCAACTGGAAAATGGTGCACAGTTCTTGGAAAGAAATTCTGCTCATGAAAATTCTGTCTTGTTCTGAGTACACAGAAAGAAAGAAAAATTTTTTACAGTGGTTGTAGGAAGACGAGTTTTGATGTGAATGTTTTACAAGCACCTAGCATGAAAATAACGATAGAGTAGAGAAAGACTAACAGCATCTCTTCTGTGAGAAATAACTCTACAGGAAAGAGAAAAGAACATCCTCCTCTACTATTTAGTTGGGAGTCATCACTTATCAAAGCCCGACGGCCACTCAAGGATAAGGGTTAATGAATGTAAAGTTGTAGTTTAGTAATCATAAATCGTGTAAATTAGGTAGAATTTGATTATTTATGGAGACGACTCGACAAGAACTTGTTTATATTCGATTTTAAGGCTATTATGTTATATTCAAGTGGGAAGTCTCACAATGTCTTTTCTGTGGGGAAAGAGGTTACAGGGAAGAGAAAAGGGCATCACCTACTAGGTTTTGAAGCCGGTTTTGAACTCTATCAAGGCTGGATATGACGCACCAAGCAGCTCCTGCCCAAATGTGACAACAGTACTTCATTTTAAGGAGTACCTGGCTCTTATACAGATAGAGGATTGCATCGGCAGTAAGATACCTTCTGGAACGGTAAAGTGATCCAACCATTTATCCAGCGATCTTGGCAAGTTTCTGCATTTTGAACTACATTTTTCCGGTATCCTCTTATGGCTTTCAAAGGCCTGTGCCCCCCTTAGAAGGCTATAAGAACCCCAGTTGGGAAACACTGCTTCAGGCAGATACATGGATTCCTCTCAAAGTGCTTACAGTCAAATGTATTTCTACTTAAATTCAACATGAAAAAACTGAAAATACAACTTGATCTGAAAAAAACTTTATATGTACACAGCAGCTATTTTTTTTTTTTTTTAATTTTTATAGCAAGTATTTCTTTTAGATTTTCGGGAGAGTTTTCTATGCTTTATTATTCCAAATATTTTGTACAAAACAAAGAATTTGATTGGAACAAGTAAAATAGTTGTTATTGCCTTTTCTGTCTAGAACCGTCACAGAGCGCATTAACCAAATGATAGACGTGTGTTCTGGAGAGACATGTATTGAAGATGAAATTAAAGCTACAGATTCACTTGAAGCCCAGGTGAGATTCGTAGGAAATAAATGTCTTTTTAGTTTCTTTCTCGTTTTTTTTTTTCTCGGGTTGATGTAAAAGTTTTTGCCGATTTAAAATTTCATCTTGAAAATGAAAAAAAAAACTGTTTTTAAAAATATTTATTTATAACAATAACAGCCTTTACTCTCTATAACTTGATTCCATCTGTCAATGGGATTATAAATTCTTCACTTGTAAAATTTTTTGGGTTTTGATGTGAAATATGAATCAAACTCATGTTCAATCTCATCTCGTGATGTTAACCTAAGTTCATCTAAATGCTTTTGTGATCCTCAAAATAAGTGATAATCCCAGGGAGCTAACTCAGGAGAATATGCGATTTGGGACAAGATTCTTCTATGAAAACTTTGATCAGATTTTTAACTTGTAAAAACGAGCATTATCATGATGGAAGATGACTTGCTTTCTGTTGACTAAAGAAGGTGGTTTTTTGGTCATCATAGGTGAGAATATTGCAGAAAAATATGAAATGTGCTTTAAAAATGTGAAAGCAAAAAGTTATAAAATTAATCATGGTGATATATTTAAGTAATAAAAATATGCATAAAATAAATTGTAATGCTTTAAAAATGTCCCTTTCTACAAACTTTTTCACTGGCCTTATACTAATGGTACTAAATACGTTGCATTAGTCTTTTAAAAGAATTCACTTTGAATTTAAACTTGCTTCGACATGTCTTTGTGCTGTAGAAATGTCCGGTGAATACGTGATTGTAATCATTGCTGGGCATATTTTAATGCATTTTTTACCCCAAACAAGGCAGAGTGCCACTTTGATGTAGAGGACTACTATCTGGAACATAATTTGCAGGGGTATTATGTAGGGAGTTGAGTAGCAAGATGTCTGTTTTCATTACACTTGAACTTCTTGAATTAATCATGATGATACATTTAAGTAATAACAGTATGAATAAAATAAATTATAATGGTTTTAAAATGAACCTTCTAAAAACCGGCAAAAGCTTCTGCACCAATTCGATGATAAAAGAAATAATTTAACTAATTGTTCAAGTTAATAATAATAATGACAATTAATAGAAAATGTTTGGTGTGTTAATGTTGTTTTGCAGAGTTTTCTTTAACCGTGTTGAGCTTTTATTTACTAGTATAGTAATATTTGATACTAGCAGGGCTACCCGGTGTTGCTTGAGACCGTAAAAAACTGATTAGATCTTAGTGTTAAGTTGCTCCCACCCCAATGAAGAGAATAAGAGGGAAACAGATTTTAAAGAATAGCGTCTATACACACTAGAAGAAAAGTATTAATTTATAAGTATACAAGTATTTCTAAATGATGTATTTGTTAAGAAAAACTGTTCCAAAGATGAAAGAGAAACAAATATTTTGTGTAAAAACAATTCTTGATTTGACTAATATTTGAAATCTGAATTAGATTAAAATTATGGTTGAAAATAAATAAGAGTCAAATCTGCAGGATGGAATGATAAAAATGTTGCCATAGAAAAGTTGACATGATTCCATTTCCGTTTGATGAAAACTGGTTTTCTTTTTTGTTGCAGACCATCTACTAGTTGGCCAATCATATGTACAAATCCCATGAGCGATAGGAGCCTTCTATCATGTCTGAAAGTGACACAATGTTCAACGAGTGAGATCATGCTCTCTACTGATTCAAGTTATGACAACAGGACCATTGCCAGCATCCTCAAAATGCATCACTGGATTGCCACGAATAACAGGGATGTGCCCAGGGTGATGAAAACAAAGTTTCTGGCCACGGTTTTAGTCTTTGGTGTGGTTTCAAGAGAGGGTCACATTATGCCACCTCACATCTTCAAGGTCAGCTTGAAAATCAACACCAAAGTGTACCTGGATGGTGCAATCAGGTGGCTGCTGACAGATCCTGGATGTAGCAGCAGGATTTGTGCCAGCCTACAAGTCCAAAGAGACCCAGGCTTGGCTTTAGAAGGAGTGATATGACTTTGTACCCTTCTCTCAATGGCCCTCCTCCTCTCCTGACCTGAACCCACTGGACTACATCGAGAGCATCAGCAACATGACCTCCCACAACACCAAAGCAAGCCTGATCGCCACCATCTACCAAGTATTCGCCAAGCTCCTGCTGGCACTTGTGGAAAAGGCATGCTCCCAGTTCCGTACCCATATCGAGGCGGTGATTGAGGCTGAAGGTGGCTACATTGACTAGATGTCAGCTCTACTACATAATCAGGTTACCTGAATTGATTTTGATTTTTTTCAATAAAACTTTTAAAATAAAGCTGTAGTGTCGCTTTCTTTAGGGCGACACTTTTATCGTTCCATGTATATAAATCACAGAACAATAAAAAAATGAGACTATTTTATATGATTAAACTTATTTTATTTATATATTTGTATAAGAAGTATTGATGAGGAAAAATAGTTTTAAGCTTGAGACAGAACTTTATTTATATTTATGTATTCAAAGCGCTACTGAAAGCATCAAATGAAATTAAAAACAAGGGAACTAACTATAGAGCACAATTAAAATTAAGTTTCTTTAATTCCCCTTTCTTTGTAGAGAAATGACAATAGTTAAGAAATGATAAGTTAGTATCTTTAAATCTGAAAAATGCTGACTCATTTCCTATGCCATATTAATACATGATAACATTAAGAATGATGTTTAATTTTTGATAACATTTAAGCAATACAAATAGATATTTGACCTTCAAAAATATTAATCTTTCTAAATTTTATTTTTTATTTTTCTAGAGTCATGATGATTAAAAACAACTACCGATTTTGTAGGGGTTTGTTGTGTATTTTTTAAATTTTAGCTGGACATACACACATACAGAGACAACTGCCTCTTTATATAATAGACTAGCGGTGCTACCCGGCGTTGCTTGGGACCGTATAAACAATGAGAAAATTGAATTTGATTTTGAATATATTTGTTATTCTTAGGAGAGAGGAATTTTTTAATGTCTATGTATATCATTTGCTATTTCGAGCAAAAGAATATTTTACCTAGCTAGAACAGGTATTACACGTATGAAATAATTGTATCTTACCTAGGGTAGGTAATTTACAGCATGTATATGAAATAATTTTACCTTTGCAAGGACGGGTAATATACAACACATATTTAAAATAATTTTACCTACACTAAGACCGGTAATTTGAATGCATATAGGAAACAATTTCACATACCTTTTGACCCCAAAACGGACATTAATCTCTCCAGCCCAACCCCCGAGAGAGAACTCAAGCATGTTTAAAATTAACATAATCATGCTTCTTTCTACCCACCATTACAACAATCACATCATTCCCGGATGATAACATAAAAAATTCAAAAAAATATGAATCACCCTCTACGGAAACTGTCCTAGTAATTATATAATAGATGACACGGACAGATTATTAAAAACTGGACAATTCTCTACAATAATCTGTAAAATTTCAAACTTTTTAAATTGGATTTCTTTAGCGTTTTTTGTACTAAGGTGTTTATTATATCACACAAAGAAGAATGATAAGACAAAGAAAATGTATTATTAAGAAGACATATTTACAATTGTTTTTCCTTTCTTTCTGATACAAGAAAGAAAGATAAACAGAGAAAATCTATTAAGAAACGGAACAAAAAAACAGAATCGCGGAGCAAAAACAGGACGTAGTTACAAATACAATAGATGTTAACTACAAGTGCATGCTCTACACAAATTCTTTTATATTTCTGGGTGACCGAAAGTCATATAGCACGAGCTACATCACAACTGTTTTCAACTTGATTTTTTTTATATGTGAAAGACAACTTACGA
Source organism: Euprymna scolopes (assembly GCF_053919585.1). NCBI lineage: Eukaryota > Metazoa > Mollusca > Cephalopoda > Sepiida > Sepiolidae > Euprymna > Euprymna scolopes. The sequence continues at coordinate 39,102,535 of NC_136511.1, forward strand.
GGTGCCTTAAATAAGTTCCCAGATTTATTGATAGTACACACATGAAACTCTAGTCCCTTCAAAGTAATCTCCTCCGGTTGCAATGCATCTGTACTGTTCCAACAACTTCTAGAAAGCCCCATGAAAGTCCTCTTGTGTGAAACGTGTCAATGACCCTCATCACAGCCTCTTTCATCTCCTCAATTGTTTCATAACAAGAGCCTCTAATGTTTTCTTTGAGCTTAAGGAATAACCAAAAGTCACAGGGAGCAAGGTCTGGATTATAGGGAGGGTGAGGAACTGTTTTTATGCCCATCTTGGTTAAAAAAGTCTGTGACAAGAATTTCATGATGGTCTAATGGTTATCGCACTGTCTTTGGGTTTTGATTTCAATCTTAGCTCTAGTATATTTTTTTTACTTACAAGAAGTGAACTGTTTAGAAAAAAACATATACTTGCATGCACATGTCTCAATTTCTGTATTTATTAAAATATAATATTTATGCATATTTTACGACTGGGCAACGTTGGGCAGCCTGCTAGTATATATATATAAAAGTAAAAAACTGAAAACTTCTTTTCAAAAAGACATGCACAAAACAAACTGGAAAGTATTTTTACTAATGAATCTACAGTCTCTGACCAGTGCAACTTTATCATCTATAAAAGTGAAATTGTCTATGTGTGTACAATTCCCTACCAAACTACTCTGTCAATTTTCAGTTTACAGATTATAGATTTGACATAAGGGGTATTGAGATTTGGGAAAATCTTTTTTATCGGTTTTCGACCAGAAAATTGGCTGTCAAGAGGTCAAAGTTCAACGATTTGACCTTTAAAAGCTCTACCAAACTCCTCTGCCAAGTTTGGGTATAAACACTCGAAATTTTAGATGTAGGTTACTTGGACATGGGTCAAACGTTTTCATTTGATTTGAGCCCAAAACAATAAATATCAAGGAATCAAAATTGGGGTCAAAGTTTTAAAAAAATTGACCTGTGCGATCTCTACCAAATTACTTAGTCAATTTTTGGTCTAAACATTTGAAATTTTACATAAAGTACTTTCAGACATAGGACAACCTTTTTAATCGGTTTTCGGCCAAAAATTTGGCTGCCAAAGGGGCAAAGTTAAAAATGTTGATCTTTGCGGTCTCTAGCAAACTATTCAGCCAATTTTGGGTCTAAACATTTAAAATTTTACATAAAGGGTATTCAGACATGCAACAAGCTTTTTAATCAGTTTTGGGGTGAAAATTTGGCTGCCAAAAGATCAAAGTTGAAAGAGTTGACCTTTGCAGACTCTACCAAACACCTGGACATGAGACAAACTTTTTAATATATATATATATATATATATATATATATATATATACACTAGCAAAAGTACCCGTCGTGGACTGGGTTCAAAAACAGCCTACAGAAAATGGACTCTGATTTATGAAAGTATGATAGGTTATGAAAAGGAAGGGTTGTAAAGAGATAACTTCGAATTTGGAATTTGGTTTTGATAACCAAAGCAAAATATGATGAAAGTAAAAATAAAATAGATAAACCCCATAATTTATTATACCATACCTGTTCACACTGAAACACTTATCACAATATTCTGTGGATCTATATTAAAAAACCTTGTTTAACTTTGTGACATATTTCCATTCTATAGAGGTCAGGCGTGAACGAACACCCCATAATTTTATTATACCATATTTCTTCAAATTGAAACATAATTATCAAAGTATACTTACGCAGATAGATATGAAAAATCTTTATTAAAGTTTGTGCCTATTTCCATTCTATGGAGGCCAGGCGCGAACACAGACCCCACAATTTTATTATACCATCCCTATTTAAGTTAAAACATACTTATCAAAGTTTTCTTATGCACATCTATATCAAAAACACTTGTAAACGTTTCTTTTTAATTTTTAAATTTTTTATTTCCATACTTTGTGGACCAGGCGCGTACGCAGAACGCACAATTTTAATGAATCATCATTATGCCAGATCAAACATACCCATTCTTGTATCTCAATACATCTTCTATCATTATATGTAATCAGTTTTCTATAATAGTCAACCATATAGGAGCCTATTCGTGACCAGACACACACACAGACGTTCAGCTTTATATTATCTCTATATAAATAAAATTAACTCATTTTTTCCTGTGGGATTTTGACCTTAATAGGATTAAAAATCAAGATATTTCATGCAAATACATTATGCACAAACGGCAGAACAATATCTGAGGTTTGTTATAGGCTTATTAGTTCTCAAATTCCTCGATAATCTTAGATTTCTATACTTTTTCTGCTGAGAAGTCACGGCCAAAATCGGTTAAGATCAATGGAAGTGGTAAAATGTTTTCTCTCTTAAAAATTCCTCCTCCCACTGCCACCACTTAACACCGTTTGGAGATCGTTCACAAGGAACAGTTGAGAAGAGAACACCGGTTTGGCTTCGTAGTTCTATCATGTGAAGTTATTTAAAATCACTAAACTAAGCTGCAGTGCTCTGTGGCGTAGTGGTTAGGGTGCTGGACAATTCACATTATATTTTCACGTTCGCGCCGACCTACCGTAGTCGTTTTTTTTTTTTTTTTTTTTTTCCTAAACAACTGGAATGGACTTTTCTTGGTGGCCGAACTGTTAACGTTGCAGATGTTTTTGTTTTTTTTTTTTTTGTTTTTTTTTCACACTTTATTTTCCTACTTTTACTCATGACTCCGGGTTTGATCCTTCCTACTTACCTACCATAACATTTTTTAAAACTCCCCCCCCCCGTCCCGGAAACAAACACTCGGGCAACGCCGGGTACCCCCGCTAGTATATATATATATATATATATATATATATAAAGTTATGAACAGTACATAGGGCCTGAGCAAAGCCGGGCTGAACTGCTAGTATAAAATATTTATGTTGATGTCAAGTTGGAATCACGTAAAGAATTAAAAGAATCTCTCTAAATATTGAGCAGATATAAATAAAAAAAAATCTAAAGAAATGATTTAAAAAATAATTTTTGCTTTTGGAAACATGAACCAGACAGAAGTGCAGAATCCAATTTTATTTACTGTAACTTTTGTTTATTAGCAAAAATTTTGTTTGTTGAAATGATAGATATTAATTTATGCTATATATTTTATGCATGTCCTTTTTTTTTTAATGTTGTTTTTTTTTTTTTTTTGAGTATTTGAATTGTAATTTTGCCATTTGTAAATTTTTACTAACTTAATTTTTTTAATGTCAAACACTTTGCTTCTTTTTCACCAAAATTTAAGCCATACTATTCATGACTTTATCAGCTTTCACAACAATTTAATTCCTTGCAGGTTGAGGATATGTGTTGCATGGAGAGAAGAATGAAATAAAAATGATGCAATATAATGCTTAAATCTGATGACCTCCGAAGAAGATAAAATCTGGACAGAATGTGCAAAAATGGTTTGTCACATTGAAAGAATAGTTAGTGCTAGGTTTGACAGATGTAGAACAGTTGAGGTAGCAGGGTCAGTTAGCAGGACAAGACAAAGGAAATGATGAGGATAGATTTGAGAAAAGTTTTCTGTTCTGCACAGATTTAATTTTCTTCTGAGGTCATCAGATCTAAACTTGTTTTTAAGACTCGTATTACTCTCCATGCAAGACATTTTACTCCTCTCTCACTAGCCAGGTTTCACTTCCATACATCAACACTGCGTAGACATACCCAATAGATTCTTCCCTTGGTTGACAATGGTAATGCTCTGCTGGTTAGTAATGACAGCAGTTCCCTGAACTTACTCTTGTAAGCTATACCTGTGGAACATAGTTACTATACTTCTGTAGAGGAATAAGGTCCATCCCCCACTCCTCAACCTTCGACGTCATCTGTTGACTGTGGGTGGTGACCCTTGATTATTACTACAATCATTGTTATTCACGATTACTTACATTCATATCTCATTATTTACTTCATATTCTAACGCGATCACAAACTTATGCATTATTTAACCTACTAGTCTCATTTGGAATTTTATTTTCATGTTTCGGATGATGTAAGCTCTGATCTTCTTCAAGTGCATCTTGTCGAACTCAGGAATCTGCATCAAATTTCAAATAGAACTTGTAGCAATTGTGCCCCCTTTGATGTACATACTCCTGACTAACCCAACAAACAGCAAAATCCCACCCCTTCACAGTTGATGCCACTTCATGCTGGAAAACCTTTTATTCTAATAATTTCTTCCCTCAGACTTTGAAATTGAAGTCTTAATCCTCAGTGCAGTCGATACTAAGAATACAATTACAAATTAAGATTTCTACCATGGCTGACTGAATGAGAGCATTCTACTCTCATCTTCTGTAATATAAATCTCACCTGTCTGTTTAAACGTATGTATGTATGTTTGTATGTCTTGCAAAAACTTTCAACAGAGGCGACAGATCCTGACAAGATTGGAATCATTTTGAAGCTTGACGTCTCGAACGACAAATATTGAAACAGCTTGCGATATCAACGAAGCGTTTGGCCCAGGAACCACTACTGAATGTACAGTACAATGGTGGTTTAAGAAATTTTGTGGCGGCGACAAGAGTCTTGAAGATAATAAGAGTAGTGGTCAGCTATCGGATGTTAACAATGATCAATTAAGAGCCTTAATCGAAACTAATCCACACATAACTGTTTGGGAACTTGCTTTTGAATTAGACATAACATATACAACGGTTTCCAACCACTTGAGAGATTGGAAAGACAAAAAACTTGATAAATGGGTGCCTTATGAATTGAACGACAACCAAAAGAAATGCCCTTATATAGTGTTATCTTCCCTTCTTTTATGCAACAAGAACAACCTGTTTTTCAACCGGGTTGTAACTTGCAATGAAAAGTGAGTTCTTTACGACAACCGGTGATGCTTAGCTCAGTGGTTAGACACTCGTGAAGCTCCACAACACTTCCCGAAACCAGAGTTTCACCAAAATGTCATGCTGACTGTTTGGTGGTCTGCGATCCGTTTCATCTATTACAGTTTTTAATGCAAGCGAAACCATTACAGTGGTGAAGTACTATCAACAAATGAATGAAATGCATCAGAAATGTCGACAACAACACCCAGCATTAGTCAACAGAAAACCGACCCTGCAGAAGTTGGACGAATTGGGCTACGAAACTTTATCTCATCCACCATACTCCCCAAACCTCTCACCTACAGACTACTACTTTTCTAAGCATCTCAACAACTTTCTGCATGAGAAATGCTTTGAAAACCTAAGCGATATCAAAAACACCTTCAGCAACTTCATTGCCACCAGAACTGAAGATTTTTATCTTACTGGCATAAATACACTTGTTTTGCGTTAATTCTGATGGTGCTTGTTTCGATCAATAATTTTTTTTGTTTGAGCTGATATCTGTTCATCGAAATTTTAAAGTTAAAAACCGCAAGGACTTTCTGATACATCATCTGAAACGAAGTGAAAATAACACTCCAGGTGAGAACAGTGGTCAGAATAATCCACACAAACCAAATAGTTTTCTCTTAAGTTAGGTGAGAATCAGCCTGAGTGCCACTGCGTCAACTGGCCAAAACCATCTTAAAAGACCACCATTTAAACTGCACGTCCCACCTATGCTTGTATCATCTTTATTGTTATCAGGTAAAGGAAGACATCCTGGAGCTTGTCGGTTGCCCATCCCTGGAAACGATGGGTGAGCTCCGCCAGACCTACTTATATAAACCTGATTCCCTTGGTAACGTGGTTGATGATGGTGACGATGATAGCACAACCAGTGGCAATGCCAGCCACAGAATGCCGTCTGCTTCTCCATCACCAGTGTTCTCTCACCAAAGATTACAGGTATGGTAAACGTGCACATTGCCAGAGGATCAGAAAGTATTCCGAGGTGGCACAATGGGAAGGGATGCACGATATTAAATTAAAAAAATATATATTATTTATTGTGACTTTTCTTCTTCAAATTTTTACAGTATATTATATTTTATTTTATTTATTCTTAATTCTTTTTACTAATGACTCTTACTTATCAAGGCTAAGAACCACTTGAGGATACAGGTTAATGAGATGGATGGATGATCAGTTGAATGATGAAGAATATTATGAGAGGATTGAATACGATGAATGCAATCAAAAAGTTTTGATTACTTATGAGAACAATTTATGACAAGAATTCTTTTAGATTGGATTTGAAGACCCTGTTGTAGTCCGCAAGGAGACAGTCTCACGGTAATGTGTTCCACAGATGAGAAGTTTTTGAAAGAAATTCTGTTCATGGAAATTTTATTTGATGTTAGACATATGAAGGGAAAAAAAGGAAAGTTGTTTGCAGTTGTAGTAATAAGAGTTTTGCTGTAAATGTCTTACATAGAGGAACCAAAGACTGGAGCTCAGTCGAGTACCTTGTATTACAAGGTGCGGTGGCACAATAGGAATGCCTGCATGATATCAAAAAAATTTTTTTTTTCTTCAAATGATTGTATTTTGGTTAAATATATGAAAGGTGTCAATACATTTGCCAGTCTGTTATTTAAGAGGGAGACTTGTTATCATTCAGATTCCAGGGAACATTACTTGTTATTTGCCAGTCAGCAATCACTGATAATAACTCCTTATCAGTAATTAATAAAATTCCGAACATATAATTAAAAATTCTGACTATATTTATATCATAGTGCAAAATAAATGTTTGAATTTTCAAATATAATTGACTTAATTTCTTTCCAAAATCCCTGGAAAGCAAATATTTGCTTAACGAGTTTCCAGTCATGCTTCTCAACTGTGCCATGAAATTGCCTGGAGTATGGAAAGCCATGATATGATTATACATTAAATTGCATAAAAAGGCAACTTTTAAGTGTACTAATATCACACTAATACAATATTTTGCTGATTGCCTGACTGATACAAGCAACACTAACATAAACTAATCAGCCTTGCATCGTTTTTTTTACTAACATTTTTTTGTTTTACATTGAAATAAAAAGATTTTTTTGATTGAAATTCATACTAATAATTGTTTGCATCTTTTTGTCATTGTAATAATATTAGTTATTTATTGCAAATACATGTAATCTTTTCTATCACTGCATTACTATTACTATTATCAATACGTTTGATATCTTCACTAATATTTGTAAACATTGCATTTGGAATCTGATGAACTTCATTTTTGATAACATCTTTTAATTAACATGTTGGGGCTGTTTTTTTCTAATGCATGGGGTCCCAGGTCATGTGATGAAAGGACAGTCATCCAGTAGTTGATTTAGCCACATTATCACACATATAAAAATTGTGACTAAGAAGTTCACTTCCTTCTTTCACCCCTTTTGGTCTGATCCTTTTGTAGCTGAAGTGACAACATCATTTGTTTACTGCTATGATTGGTTCGGACCAGTTCTGTTGATACGTTGTCAGTCTCCTCTTTATCTAGATAAGTTTTGTTTGCTTGTTTTGTTTATTTTTAGATCAGATCTCTACAAGTGTTTGGTAAGTCTGTCTTTCATTGTATCCAGTGGCGTAGCAAAGGTGGGTGGAGAGAGTAGTCCGCCCTGGGTGGCACGTGCCAAGAGGCAACATTTTGAGGGAGTGAAAATAGAAAAAAATTAAAATAATAAAAAGCTAACAAAAATCTGAAATTTTATACCAAAATGAGATTTTATGGTCGTAATGTTTTTTGCATTATATTTGTGTAATTTGATTTGACTTACGTTTTTGTTTTAAAAAATCTTTGGTTTTCTTTGATGACGACCGTGTATATATATGGGTAGTGTAATAACAGCAGTCTAAAATTAGATCCTTGATTGTAATTCCATGAAAATAAATATTTTGAAGATTTTCTGAAATTTTGAAAGTTAACGGATTATCAACGACCACAGGGGGGGGGGTGCAAATCTTACGACCACCCAGAATGGTAAAAATAGTTGCTACATCATTGAATGTATCCATGGATAAGTAAGTTTTCACATGTGTAGATATCTAGTGTAATACTTTTAACGGAAAATAAATCCTGTTATATTTTTATTGAGAAAACTTGATATTTGTTTGTATTTTATTTATTTTGATTTAAATTACTCCAAACAAGGAATGTTTCCACAAAACGTAAAGAGTTGCTCTAATTAGGGGCCAGATTTATCGAATAGCATCTTGAGCAGAGAGTTGTGAAGTAAGGTTCTTGTTAACATTATTTACGAAAACAGTAAAGGAAATGAAGAAAACATTTTTATTTAAAGGAAAATTACCTTTCCACAGTAAGAAAAACATAAAAATAAAATAACACTAAAATTGCTATATTGAGCACTGCCAAGGCATACCAAGTAACCTGAACGATTATTATTATGATTGTTTTTGATTTTAAGATGATTCTAGAAACTGTGTATCAAGATGAAAAAGGTATTTTTTAGGATAAAAATATTTGGTAGAAATGTGTTGGGAATGCTAGAAATGTTAGAATAAAACAATGGAGATGATTTTAGTGATGGCATCAAGTTATCTTAATGCTATGTACACTAATGCCTGGGACTAGGACAACAGCATATTCTTTTCATTGTTTTCATTCTCGAGTGTGTATCCATTGATATCTTATATGCTTTTATATAGTGATGTGGTTCTTGGTTGATTAACTGTGTCGGATATATACTCGAGAGTCAAAACAATGAAAAGAATATGCTGTTGTCATAGTCCTTCTAATGACATAATGAGATAGTTAGAAAAGAAACGTATAGTTTTAGTTTAGAGTTTGGAGTCAGACTGGTATAAGTTGGATAAGTTAGCATGGAAAATATTGTCTCTGCATTTTGGAAGTTGGGAGAAACTACAACGTTGTGCAGCTCCAATGGGAAATAATGACCCATGAAATGAAATTATATAAAAATATGACTTCAATTTGTTTTTTTTCTTCTGGAGAAACCTTCAATTACATACCAACTGAGGGAAAGAAGGTATGTGTTCCAACGTATGTTATGTATAGAGCTGTGACAACAGCATATTCTTTTCATTGTTTTTAATCTTGAGTATATCTCCATTAATATCTTATATGTTTTTATATAGACTGATACGGTTCTCGGTTGATTGACTTTGTCTTACTGTGTCAGATATATACTTGAGAGTCGAAAAGAATGAAAAGAATATTCTGTTGTCACGACCCAATAGTTATGTATTGCCACGTAGTAAATGAATGGTCTTCATTCTCCTGCAGCCGGCCACTTAATGGAAAAGAACATTACAATAATATTAACTGAATGTATATATACATTATATGCACTAGAAGACAACAGAGACATTTATAAATATGTATGCACATACAATATACATGTAAATATATACACCCATTATACAGACGGCTATGCAACAAAATATGAGAGCTAAATTACCTGTTAAACATAGGAAGCTGTGATATTGACTCCATATTTTTTTTATTTGTAATGGTACAAGTAAATAAAATCCAATCCAAATCTTTAATTGTACCTATTTACTATGCCTCCCTACGGGACAGAGTTAGACACCAGGGTCGTTTTTTAACGTGGAGAAAAGGTACAAAAATGAAAATTGTCTCAGTCGTGAAGGATTTCTCCTCCACCGAAAGAGAACAAGAAATTGAAGTGCAGTATCTGAAGAACAGATACTAGACTTTGATCTTGGCCAAAAGGCCAAACATTGTACCTATTTACTATGCCTCCCCACGGGACAGAGACACCAGGGTCGTTTTTTAACGTGGAGAAAAGGTACAAAAATAAAAATTGTCTCAGTCGTGAAGGATTTCTCCTCCACCGAAAGAGAACAAGAAATAGAAGTGCAGCATCTGAAGAACAGATACTACACTTTGATCTTGTCCCGATCCTTATTTGTACAAGGACATTCTAAGTCTGACATGTTTTTATTCATGAATTTTAAAAAATATTAAATTTCAATAATTAAGTAAATTGCATTTTTAATGGTTTTTTCCAGAGTTAGTTTTCCCTTAACTATCCAATAAAAAATGGTTTCTTCATTTTCCATTTCAAAAAAAAATTTGTTTTTTTTGTTGTTTTTTTTTTCAATGAAAAAGTTGAATAGTAAAAGATAGCTAAGTAATATAAAAAAATATTTTTGTAAATAAAATATTTGTTAGAATTATTGAAAGTTAATCCAAAAATACCTTCGGATAAAATAAATGCAGAAAATATACAGAAAATTTTTGTTCAAATCAATTCTTGAAAAAAAAATCTGAATTGGCCAGTTTTTTTGTTATGATAATGAAATTCAAATTTCAAAATATTATAAAGTAAAACCAACAGTATCTACTTAATTGTCATGTTGCAATAATGAACATATCCAAAAATTATGAAAAATGATAGAGTAAAAAATTAATTATTAATGAAGATAGTTTTTGAAGAAAATTAATGAAAATTGATTTTTAATAAATTTTTCAGTTTTAAAAAAATATTTCTCCCTTTATTCTTTTTCTTTTTTTCTTTTCTTTTTCTTTTTCTTTTTTCTTCTCTCTTTATTTTTTATTTTTCTTTTTTCTATTTTTCTTTTTCTTTTTCTTTTCTTTTTCTTTTCTTTTTTGCCTTTTCTTTCTTCTTTTTCTTTTTTTAGCAAAACTCAATTTTCTCTAATTGCTTTCTAAAACTATTGAAAATTATTTTCATTAATAAATTTTTTACCTTGTCGTTTTTCATAATTTTTGGATATGTCCATTAGTGCGACATGACAATTACCATTGGCTTTACTTGAAATTCAATATTTTGATTTTCGCAATTATTATGAAGAAGCACCCGAAATTCAAGTGAGTTATTTCCCTTGATAAGACAAGTTGCCACTTTAGAGTAAAAACAGGTCATAACTTCAATTTAAAATCAGTTCAGACTTTTGATTTAACAATGTTTCCTATTTTATTAATCTATAAAATTAATTGTAGCAAAGTGTATTATTATATTGCCAATTAGATGTTATGAAAATAACAAATATTGGTTAGTTAAAAGCAAAGATTGATTTATCAACTTAAATGCTATTTGGGTCTAACTTTATATGCTAAATGTATTTACATTTTTTTTGTTTTTCGACAGAACCAAATTATTTCTCCAACCTTGAATCTATCTACTTTCAAAGAAATGGATGAGAAAGAAGAATTGGACGATATTGTTCAAGAGGATTGTATTGAGAATTTACATTCATCTTCCACAAAAGATTATCAGATGACAGAGCCTCCCAAAGAGCCACAAGATTCTAATGGTATCATTGCAGGAAAAGACAATGATGAAACTGATGGCGCAGTTCCAAAGTTAGAGAATTGGCAGAAGTTGACATCAACTCCCAAACCTACATTAACAGATTTCTCATCACCTCCGAAACAACGTCCAGATCTTCTAAATTCTGGAAATGGAAATGGATTGATAAGAAAGTCTGTTTTGGTATTGCCTCAGAAAACTCTTTGTGCGTAAGTAATCAGTTATTTTTTTATAAAGGAACTAGACGTACCTAGGACACCATATCTACTTGATCCTGGATATGACCTTAAACTATATCCAGTGGTAAGGCCCCAGCTTGCAGGCTTTGGGGAGTGTGGAGCCACCCTTTAATTGCTATTGCTCCCAGGTCCACTCTGACCCAGACTGGTAGTACTCGTTAGGGTCCCAACTATGGGTTAAATAGAAACCGACTTAAAAAAAAACAAATATACTCTATTAAAAAAATTTTCTTCAAAATCATTAAATAACCTGAAAAGGGTTGATATGCCATAAAACAAAAACAACCAACCAACCAACGAACCAAACAGCCATATCTACTCGACTTTGATTTAATTTGAAAATTCATAAAGTGTGGTGTATGTTTTTATTAAGTTGAGTTCATCTAGAACCATATAGATAGGGAAGGTTTTATAGACTAAAAAGAGGATCACTCAACTATGATCAGGAGAGGATTATAATGGCTGCCTTTGATGACCAATGCTTTTAAGAAGATAAGTGGTCTCAGCAATGAAAATAAGTGCAGGTTCTGCCACAAAGAGGTAAAAAAGAGTATGGGCCATCTAAAATCCAGCAATAATGTTCTGTTGGGGGACAACAGTATTTACTTAATTGTCAGATAGGAAATAGTAATATATCCAAAAATTACAAAAATTCATTGAATAGATTATTTATAGTGAAAAATAATTATTATGGAAAATTGGGGGAAATGGTATTTTCCCTAGATGTGAACACCTTGAAGATTGCGAATACATGAGACATACTGCTCTCCTTTTTCGCTACTTTAATGGCTGACGTTTTGTTTTAGCTGATAGCAATAGACTTTTTTTCCACCAAAATCACAATAGCAGTTGTTCTACGCAGTGAATTTTCATAATTTTTGGATATATTACTATTTTCGACAAAACAATTAAGTAAATACTGTTGTTTTGGCTTAAGACCACATATTTAAAAGCTCAATCTGTCGAATCTATCTTAACAAGCACCAAAAGAGTACTTAAAGAGTCTTTGGGGGCTCAAAGGCAGAGAAACTGACAAGAGAGAGGAGAGGTGTAATAATATAATTCATAAAAAATTTTGTATTATTTGAATTATGGTCTCCCCTTGCCAAACTTTCACAAAAAAACACTCGACTACCTACAACCACTATATACGATTTCTCCTACTTTCTATCTGTGCCTAAATCTAAACACAGATTTTATAAAAAAAAAAAAACTTCTTTCCCAGAGCTGCCCACCCGTGGAACACTGTTTTGCTGACCTGCTTCCTGATTGAATACAGTATAGTAGCCTTCAAATCCAATGTAAACAAATTCTTGATGAACCGTCCCCATAAATAATCAAATTCCACCCAATTTACACCATTAATGATTACTACACTACCACCTTACATTCATTAAGCCTTATCCTTGAGTGGCCTTTGGGCCTTGATAAGTGGTGACTCCCAAGTAAAAAAAAAGAAAAATATTCATACTGGTGTTCTCATCATGGGTGTTATTTTCAGAACATTTCGATCGATGTAACCTCCGACCTTCAGGTGTATCTTGTCGAACTTGGGAATCTTTCTGTTGAGCTCTGGAATCTGCATGGAACCCTTTATTTAATCCATGCGGATAGCATGCTCTCGTTCTGTCAGCCATAAACATGTAGAAGGTTCAAGCACTTCACCATTGTATTCTGTGCACCGCCCACACTGAGGATTGAACCTTCGACCTCCAGGAGAGGGTCACATTTTTTTCTCTTTTTAACTCATGTTCATCTCTAACAAGGCATATCGCTACTTGGACATGAGGGCCTATTATTTGGGACCATGCCTAGGGAAAAATTAGCAAAATGTTGGTTTACATTACATTTAAACTTCTGCATGTCAGTACAGCCAGGGAAGCAGGCAGGAGGAAGGAATTCCAAAGTCTAGCTGTTCAAGGGAAGAAACTATTAGAGTAGAAAGCTTTCTGGGATTTAAGGATCTCAACATTGAAGGGGTGAGATTTTGTTGCTCAACAGGTTTGTCATGGATATGTACATCTAGGGGGCACAAGTGCAATGAGTTCATCAGAGCATATTCCTCTAAAATATCTGTAAAACAGGCACAGATGCAACACTGCAGCGATGGGACAGGGGTTGGAGCTTAGTTGACAAAGTGGGACCTATTAGATTGAAAACCCCTTTTTTTGGTTCCTATCCAAGAGGGAAAAGCTAGTACTAGATGCACCAGCCCAGATGTGGCAACAATACTCCATGCATGGGTGAATGGTTGCCTTGTAGAGGTACAGGATACTCTTAAAACTGAATTTTATTAAGTAGATTATCCATTTTCAGAAACATAAATTCTATTGTTAGCTTTAAAAGTCCTGTAAGATAACTTAGTATATCAGATAAATCTATGAAATATTTTCTGGAATGGGGTTCAATATTTATTTAATTTTTCTTCTCTTTGAAATTGTTTTAGCTCCAGTCAGAGTTGACAGTTGATAAACATTTCTATTGTAGGAATGGTTCTGAAATGTTTGCTGAAGGATTAAGCGGCTTGCATTACCTCGACTCTTCAGATATTCTCAAAGACGATGATTTGATGTCTTTAACATCGACTGAAAATGAAGGCAACCAAATTCTGTACGGCAAAGATACGCTGATGAATCTAAATTTAAATGGTGAGTTCTTTTAACACTGGAACATTATCCTCTTTCTCTCTTCACCCTCCCCTTCTTTCTCTCTTAACCTCTCCCTCCTTCTTTCTCTTTTCACCCCTCCCTCCTTCTCTCTTTACCCCTCCCTCCTTCTTTCTCTCTTCACCCCTCCCTCCTTCTTTCTCTCTTAACCCCTCCTTCCTTCTTTCTCTCTTCATTCCTCTTTCTTTCTTCATCCCCTTCTTCCTTCTTTCTCTCTTCACTCCTTTTCTTTCTTCATCCCCTTCTTTCTCTCTTCACCCCTCCCCTTCTTTCTCTCTTTACCCCTTCTTTCTCTCTTTACCCCCTCCTTCTTTCTCTTTTTAAACCCTCTTCTTTTTCTCTTGCCCTTCCCTGCTCTTCTTCCACCTTCATTTTCCCTTGTCAAAATATCAAGGGTTTTCTGACACTTTGCAATCTCACTTTCCAGCCATGCAGAAACAAGAGAAACAAAAGATATTGTTTCACTCTCTTTCATCTCTTGTCGTCTCATACATATATATATATATATATATATATATGATGATTATTGCATCTTTCCAGATAATTGCCGTCACATTGAATTCTTCAAATCTTGTTGTCCATGCCATCTCAGAATACTCTGCACTCTCGCCACAGATTTGCACATCTTGAAATGTGACATACAAATTGAGAAATTGAGTAATTTCCACTGAGTTGACTTCCTGTATTTCCCTTTAATTGCCATTGTTCCCAGGTCCACTCTGACCCGAAGTGGTAGTACCTGTTAGGGTCCCAACTATGGGTTAAATAGAAACCGACTTGAAAACAACAAATATTCTATTAAAAGATTTTTCTCCAAAATCTTTGGATTCGGCATTAAATAATCTGAAAAGAGTTGATATGCTGTAAAACAAAAAACAACCAACCAAAACAATCATCAGAAATCACAATAAGTTCAGAGCTGTTATTTGCCACATAACCCATAGAGATATATATAGATTGCGCATGCAAAATCTCAGCTATAGCAGATAACTGAAATTGGGTCAAACGCATTACTTATTGAATGCCCTTCATATTTACTTTTAACATTTTACCATGTTATTTTTTCAGTATCATTTTTTTCTAAATTTATTCATATGATATCTAGATTTTTGTTTTTTTTTAAAAGCAATTAATATTTATCATTGAAATGGAAAATTAGAAATGAAGTTTTAAACAAAAATTGAAAAAATCATTTTCGGGAGTAGAAAACAGCCTAAATTTTTCCAACACTGATTCCGATATCCCCCAAAAATTCAAATCTTTTTCGATTTCCAATTTCTGTTAATTATCCCAACACTAATGTACTTGCGTATCTTTTTCAGACTCAACATCCATTGCTAAAATTCAAGAACATCTTCAAGAAAGCAGACAAAAATTAGACAAGGAAAAAAATCAACGTACTTTGATAGAAAACCAATATCGGATTCTACAGGAGGAGAATAATAAATTGGTCAAGTTTGTATATTTTTAAAATTTTTAAATAATTATCTTTTTTAATATTTAATGATTTGAAAGACCAGACGAGTGTGAAATTGTTTTTTAATAAATATTGCTTTTTATTAAAAATCAAATTGAAATTTTTTTTGACGTTTGCTGAACGCATATGTAATAAAAACTAAAACATCACTTTGATTTAACTCCAAACATTTCAAGTCATGCCAAGGATTACCACCACCATTGTATGTGGGAGGAAGAAAAAGAAGAAAAAAACACAACGAAAGAACAAACTGTCCAATTTTTTTAAGATAAATATTTTACTATTCGAAAATTTGAGAAAAAAAAATCTCAATTTTATTAAAAACAATTTTACACACGTCTCGTCTTTCTAGCCGTTAAATCTTAATTTATTATTGAGCGTTTCAAACAGTGAATTTTTATCTTCTTCAATATGTTTTATATCTAATATATAAAGTTATGTTGTTGAATTTTCAAAGTCAGGCCCAAATAACAATCTGTCTGGTATATAAATATTTGATTAAAACTAGCCTATTTTTTTCATTTCTTCCTCCTATGTTTATATATATATATATATATATATATATATATATATATATATATATATATATATATATATACTAGCAAACGTACCCGTCGTTGACTGGGTTCAAAAACAGCGTACAGAAGATGGACTCTGATTTATTAAAGTATGATAGGTTATGAAAAGGAAGGGTTGTAATGAGATGGCTTCGAATTTGGGGGTATCAAAACCAAAGCAAAATATGATGAAAGTAAAAATAAAATAGATAAATCCCATAATTTATTATACCATACCTGTTCACACTGAAACACTTATTCTGTGGATCTATATTAAAAAACCTTGTTAAACTTTGTGACATATTTCCATTCTATGGAGGTCAGGTGCTAACAAACACCCCATAATTTTATTATACCATATTTCTTCAAACTGAAATATAATTATCAGAGTATACTTACGCAGATAGATATGAAAAGACTTTATTAAAGTTTGTGCCTATTTCCATTCTATGGAGGCCAGGCGCGAATGCAGACCCCACAATTTTATTATACAATCCCTATTTAAGTTAAAACATACTTATCAAAGTATTCTTATGTGCATCTATATCAAAAACACTTGTAAACGTTTTTTTTTTAATTTTTTAATTTTTTTATTTCCATACTTTGTGGACCAGGTGCGAACGCAGACCCCTCAATTTTAATGAACCACCGTTCTGCCTGATCAAACATACCCATTCCTGTGTCTCGATACATCTTCTATCATTATATGCAATCAGTTTTTTAAAATAGTCAATCATATAGGAGCCTGTTCGTGACCAGACACACACATACATACACACACAGACATTCAGCTTTATATTTTATATATATATATATATATATATATATTTTATTTCTTGTTTTTTTTTTTTTTTTTTTTCTTAATATTCATTACAGAATGGATACTTTGTTTTTGTGATCACTTTGTATGAATTGGAAAATGTGTACCGTGTTTGTAACTTACATTTTATTTTTGTAGAAATTAATGAATCAGTTGATAAAATAAACCGTACTCCTCATGATGATATTCAGTTGAATGTCCATTTTGCACACTGGCAGATTTGAACATGCAAGAGATTTCTCATTCTTAAACAGTTCGGTTCACTTATTGTGACAATGTGTATCATGTTATTAAAAGCATTTTTAAAAAATGTTTTCAATGACAAATCTTTATCATCAATATCCTGAGAGTTCAACATTCTCAGGCAGCACAAATAGGAATAAATACGTAGAAGATATTGCAGAGTAGATTGCCAAGAATATATATATATATATATATATAGTCTAAAGAAGCTTTGAATAAAAAAAAAATGTAAAAATAAAAATGAAGAATTTAAATTCCCGGAGAAAAAAAAAGAAAATAACTTTAACCTATGTCGATGCAAAGAAAAAAAAGCACACAAAACTTCAGCTCACTGTAGCAGCGTCGTCGTCCATCAGTACTTTCCGTAGACTCGTTTTCACATTTGACCCACCTGCTCCAGTGGCCTGTTTTTATAAAAGACAGAGTCCTCCAAATTTGCATATGTGCACGAGAGCACACAAGATTTGGCGAGACTGCATTGTTATATAACGCTGCAGGCGCCATCTTGGACCCTTTTCAGCATCATGTCGCTGCGTCAGCAAAGCACACACCGAGGCCGTTTAAGAGGTAAGCTTGCATTCCCACAATTTTCGCCACAACCTATCGCAGACTTAGCACCTACTTAATCCGACTTCTAAAAAGTTTATAATTACAAAAGAAAATTCATTTATATAAGGTGAGGAGAAGAAAAAAAAAGAAGCCTTAACTAAAATTGTTAAATAGAAATAGACTTAGCACTATATATATATATATATATATATATATATATATATATATATACTAGTGCTGGGACGATTAATTGGAATTGAGAATGAATTTAAAAAAACAGAACTTTAGGGGTTGTGAAATCAGCTTTGAAAAAAATTTGTATCTTTTTTTTTCCGATGCAAAAACGATTGGCTTTTTTAAATTCTTCCACCCTTGATAGTAATAATAAAATAATGAAAATCTACTGATTTTAAAAGTAAAATCGATAGATCACCTCCGCTAATGTATTTGAACAAATATATGCTCATTCAACATGTGTTTTTATGGTAATCGTGAAAAAAGAAGAAAAAAAAAACTCCATAGTTAAATATTTAGAGATTTAAAATTAATCAGAATCAGTAATTGTATCAAAATCAAGAATTTTTTATGGAATTGTCTCATCACTAACATATATGATGATCGGTCATTAGTGTCCTGTATAAAAGTGTCCTAGGTCTTTAGTGTACCTTTTCATTTGTGTACCTGTAATATCTGCTTTGTTGAGGTTTTGACCCCACCTTAAGACAGACCAGTGACACCCCAACCTGAAATAAAAAAGTTCATAATGATCTAGGTTTATGTATATAGATAGATAGATAGATAGAGAATCAATGTTTTTAAAATAAATAATTTTACTTTTTCTTATTCATACCAATAATAATGTAAGGTCTTCATTCACGCTTAACATTTATAAAAAGGAAATACATTTTAACTTTTAATTTATTTTTACCAATAATAATATGAGGTCGACATTTGTGTTTGACGTTTATAAGAAAGAACTACATTTTAACTTTTTGTTTAGTCTTACCAATAATATTGTGGAGTCTGTATTTGCACGTTAAATTTATAGAAAGAAAATTTTATTTTTAATTTATTCATTACAATAATATTATGGGGGTTACGTTTGCACTTGATATTTTTACTTTTTATTTATCAATAATATTGCGGTGTCTATGACAAATTGTCTAAACGCAGAGAGTCTAGTTTATTATGTAAGGGGGCGTTTTATTTGTGTGTGCGTTTTCAGCTAAAAGTCAGAAACTCCACAAGACATACTTACAAGGCTGATATCTTTTTTTCTCAGCATTGCTTCTGACAGAATATAGGCACCGTCTTAGGGAATATTCAAGTAGGATTGGGGGGGGTATCATTTAGAGCTTTTTTATCAACATTTGGTGTGAAACTTAAACTAAGAATACACTTTTTTTAATATATTCTGGTTTTGGTTAGAAGAAAAATCTGTCTTGGAGGAGAAAAGAAAGATGTTCCTTTTTAACTCTTCTGTTTTATTGTCTATGTTTCCAGACAGTGCCGGATAACCATACTAGTTTAGTATATAAAATTATCTCTTGTTCGTGAATGTTTCATATGCAGATTAGTAATTTGGATTCTTCAGACTACCATTCTCATCTTGAGTGTAATTTGCAAAACATTTCAGCTGATGTAACTGCTTCAGGTGTACCTTGTCGAACTCGGGTGTCTGCATGGAATTTTATTTAATCTACTGGGGGTAACATACTCTCATTCCATCAACCATGACCGTGAAGAAGTCTTTGGCAAAGTAATACTCAAAGTAGATTAATCCAAATCATTGGATTTTCAGTTTTTTATCAACAAATCAATTTTGGTTGTAAGTGTTTTGATGCAGAATATTGAAAATTCTTTGATTTTGAAACTCGTTTTTTATATGGGATTATTTTTGTAGTATTTATAATACTTTGTTCAATGAAAATTAACTATTTATAATTTTATTTTCCTAATTTTAGAAAAATCCAGGCTTTGAGTCAAGAGAAGACTTCCTTGGAAGAAACGAAACTTTCTTTGGAGGCCAAGATCCGAAATTTACAGTATGTATTTGATTTGTACATATTTATAATTTTCTTGAATGTGCTTCAAAAAAACAGAATATATAAAGAAAAAGGATTTAATAATAATAATAATAATAATAATCTAACATATAAAGTTATTTATCAGATCTAAATAGCTTTGTATCTGCCATTATTATTATTTTATTGGGGATTACAAAAGTTTATGATCAGAGTTATTCACATAATGAAAAAGAAATTCCAATCTATTTCATCAAATACATATTTTATCCAGCCCAATAATTCTTTCAGTAACATAAACTGAAGGATATTCACCATTTATTTACAGTATAAAAGCAACAGATACGATTAAACAGTATCACTTTATCTTTTATCAACATGTAATTTTGCAAATGGCTACCAAAATAAAATATTTATTTACATATTTTTCATCATTTCTTCAGTGACAACTTTATATTCTAGCCATAACTCAATGTTATCCAGGAAAAGTGTCTCAAGATACAAAAATGATATTGTCTGAATAAAGTTCCCTCAGCTCCTCAAACACACTCACCCAAAATATTATCCTTTAAATCGTTGCACTTGTGCCCCTTGTCATACATATCCCTGACACGTCCGCTTAGCGACAAAATCACACCTCTTCACTATTGAGGTCCCTAGATACCAGAAAGCTTTCTACTCTAATAGTTTCTTCCTTTGAACAGCTAGGCTTTGAAATTCATTTCTTGCTACTTACTTCCTTGATTGTACTGATATGCAGAATTTTAAATGTAATGTAAACCAACATTTTGTTAATCTAGGCATGGTCCCAAATAGTAACCCCTTACGTCCAAGTGGCGATATGCCTTGTTAGGGGTGGATATGAATAAAAAAATATATATATATATATCAATACTTTAATAAATGCATTTATATATATATATATATATATATATATATATTAAATCCCCGAAACAGTGTTTCATGGTAAACAACTGATGATCCCTTGAAAAAATAAAAAAATTGGTATTATAGTAAATTCGAGAGAGTTGATGCAGTGATTGCAGGTGATTAAATGACTTACTGACGAGATGGTTTTTTTTTAACGAATGATAAAAAGTAATTTTTTGTATAGTTTCAAATGTTAAAAACTTCAAAGACTATATATATATATATGTATATATATATATACGTTTTATTTTTTGTTACCATATTTTTCTGTTAAGTTACATTATTGTTTCGGCTACACGGCCGTTTTTTTTTTAATTCTTTCAGTAACATAAACTTTTTTATTAATTACGTGATATATATATATATATATATATATATATATATATATATATATATATATATATAATGACGTAATTAATAGGGGAAGTTCACTAGGTGAATGCAAAAATAAGCTTCAGTCTAATAATAAACGTATTAATGTTTATATTATCCCAACCAAGTAAAAAAATATCAATACAACAGCGAGAAGTAGAGCGTAATGCCATGAGTATGGATAAAAGCTGTAAATCAGAAATTTACATGTACAAATTTATTTTTCGACAATAAAAAAAGGGGCCGTGAACTATTTTCGATGGAGTTCACTGCTCCTTTTTTTTTTTATTGAAGGTGTTCTTTTGGAAAATAAATTTCTGCGTGTAAATTTTTGATTTACAATTTTATTTATACTTATGGTATTCAAATTTCATTTAAAGAGTTACATTTTAAAATACAAATTTATGGTTTGAACCAAAGAATACAATGTTTAAATCAATTTCCATAATTCATGGACAGTCAATGTAAGTACATCTCCTCAAAGGAAAAATTCTAGCAAAATATTGATATTGGTTCGCAATTATTTTGTTAAATAGCACACAGAGAGAAAATATTGAAGATTAAATGCCTTTAAGGGACATAGAAAAAGGGAATGAGTTTTGAAAGCAAAAAGGGTATGATGATTAGTATCCAAATACATAGTTTTTGAATACCAATTATCATATCCTCTTTTTTTTTTTCACATAGGCATCACCACTTATCAAGGCCCAGAGACCACTCGAGGATAAGGGTTAAGAGTGTACAGTAGTCAATTGGACAATATAGTAATAGTTAGTAATGGAAATTTGGTAAATTTGTTAACTTAAGTAGAACGCCTCATCAGGAACTTGTTTACATTGGACTTGAAGACAATCAGATTGTAGTCAGCTGGAAAGCATGAAAATGGAAGACAGTTCCACAGGCGGGCACTTCTAAGAAAGAAGCTTTGTTCATGGAATCTACGTTTAGGTTTAGGCACAGATAAAGAGTCGGGGGAATTATTGATAGTGTTTTCAGCTAGACGAGTGTTTCTTGTGAAAGTTTGGCGAGGCGGGACCATAGATTGAAGCTCAGTCGAGCACTTGCCATGAAAAAAATGATAAAGTGGAGAAAAACTCGCAACATCTCTTCTGTGAGATAGAGGTTGTTTTTATTTTCATTTTTCTTTGCTCCATCTAGTTTTTCTATGTCCCTTATTTTTATTTGCTCTATCTAGTATATTGAGCAATTTTATTTGGCTGGGATTGTCTTATATGAATATTTCTTTTTGTAGGACTTGAAGCCACTAGATTCACTAACCTGTAATCTAATTCATTTCAATATCTTAAAATATATATATATATATACGTTTTATTTTTTTATTGCCGCATCTTTCTGTTAAGTTACATTATTGTTTCAGCTACTTGGCCGTTTTTTTGTCCGTCTGTAGCATCCTCAGACTTTTACAGAAATGTTAGCTATTTTGGGATGAAGTAACCCCCCCTCCTCCCACCACCACATATTCCCCTTCCCCTCTATGTATCCCTATGCCCTCAGCCACACCAGAAATAAACTTCCCAGAACCTCCCCCAAAAGTTCCTTAAACCCCAAAACTAAAACATTATTTACATACCAAGCCCCCCCCACTTCCTCCCTTGTTCCCTTCCTCTATTTCTTCCGCCCTCCTCGCACCCCACCTAACCTCATTCACTCTTTCACTCTCTCATCCCAAAATAGCGAACATTTCTGTAAAAGTCTGAGGACACTAAAGACGGCCAAAAAAAAAAACGGCCAAGTAGCTGAAACAATAATGTAACTTAACAGAAAGATATGGTAATAAAAAATAAAACTCATATTTGCTCTACAACGGTATTGAGCACTTTCTTCAGTTTTTATTAATTACCATTTCCATTATATATATATATATATATGAGCAAACAGTTAATAAAATATGTTAAAAAACACTTTGAAATGAGTTAAAAACATATTTAATCTGAAAAGGAAACACTAGATAAATGGATAGTCCTTAATCCGCGGAGTTTCGAAGAAATACTCTCGTTCTCATCAGAGGGTAGGAAATAGCAAAATGCGGGATCGGATTTTGCATGCAGAAGTATTTGATGAAACAACAAGTAAGTCAAAGATCTTACTTGAAAACAAAATAAGTTAAGCAGAGGGAATATGGTAAAGAAAAAGGTGATTACACATGAATGGATAGTCTGGTGGAAGATAAAAAATCCAGTGACGGTAAAATCCAAATGTAAAACTTCAAGAAAGTTAAAAGAATTTCAATTTGTACAAGTAAAATCCAAAGACATCCCGTAATTGGAAGAAGATGGTCCATAATAATCCAAAGGCAGAAATCCATGGAATAATTCACAAAAATGTGTACAAGGAAAAAAATAATATTAATAAAAGAAAAATAAGATGTGCTTTTCACTCTACTTCCGAGACATAACAATTTTATATATATATATATAAATAAACAAAAATTTAAATTCTTTCTGTGTATAACTTATATTCACATTGTTTTACATGTATTGAACTAATTTAAAGAAATATATTTCTAGATTAACTTATCTCTGGCCAGGTTTTAACCTATCCCTCTTTCTATCGAATCCATTTTTATCACTTCTTCCTCTGTGAACTGAACCTGATATATCAGTTGTTCAGCGTTTACTAATGCATTCTTTCAATGCAGCCGTACCATTAAAATCTTCGTGCATTTCAGATCATCAGAACTAAACCTATCTTTCATGCTATATGCACATGATGGCCTCGTATGAAAATGGTAACGCTCTGCTGCTTAGTAATGGTACAAATTTCCTGAACTTTCCTAATTCTTGCAGTCCCACTAATAATACAAACAACAGAAAAATTATACTAATTTAAAAAACTGTTTCATGGAAATAGCTCCACACAGAACATGAAATCACTTAAGGAAAACAAAAGCAAAAAGACAGAAGATGCCTATTGATTTAAACTAAACAAAACTTTAAACTTAAACTGGTAATATAATATAATACCATAATAGTATTTATAGAAAAGGCTGAAACCATAATAGTATTTGTAAAAAAGGGTAAAACTAGCAACATCACATCTATGAGAGAGAGGTTGCAGTGAATAAGAAAGGGTGGGGCCAAATCAAATTACAGATATGTTTCTGCACCTTACCAACAACCCTCAAATGGAACAGAGATTCACGACACCAAATGTGACAACAGTACTTAATATATCGTTTCAGAGTAGATTTGTAGAGATAGAGAATAACTTCAGTTATTAGAAAGTGTTTAGAGTGATAAAGCGAACCGACTACACAAGAAGTAGAAAGAATAACGGATATTATATATCAACTCCAAGAAAGATTTGATGACCGAGGAGTTTCAAAGTGAATTTCTCTATGAGAATCTCAAGAAGGAAAAGGGGAACATCTACGATTGAAAAAGTTGAGGATTAATTGAAACAGGCCATTTTGTATTCAACTCAACAACTGACCTTAGGTTAACTTCTAGATTTTAACTGAGTGTTCATTTTCTGAATAATATTCTCTGGGAAATTAAGAGACAGCATTGGGCTTAGAATGAAGCCCAATTTTCAAAGTTATCGATTTATTTTTCAATAAATCTTTTTCCATCCAAAAAAATCTGTAAATATAAACCTTTACTGTTAATATGAAACAAAAGAAAAATAAAAACTAATTTGTGAATCCTTTGCAGACAATTTAGTTTACAATATTGATGCTAATATATGCCAGAAAATAGATGAACAATCTATTTTTTGTTTTTTGTTTTCAGATTTCAACTGACTGAAGAGGCAGATAAATCGAAAGTAGCTGAGATATTACATGAGCAGTCGAAGAAACAACTGGAAAAAATAGATCAGCAGTATAAAAAGTAACTTGACATTTTTATTTAATATATAAAGTTATCTTGTTGGATTTTCAAAGTCAAATCTAAATAGCAATGTATCTAACAAATTTATATTTGATTCTGACTAGCAATGCATTCTTTTTCATCCTTGTAGCATAATTTTTTTATATTAAATAGCATTCTGAAAATAATTATTCAGACATGGAAGATTATTACAATGAATGCAATTTTAAATAATGACCTAAAAGATTTAAATTATAAGAGATGTTTCCTATTTTAATTTAAACTTTAACTTAATGGTGAAAATTTGAATTATCTCCCTTACATTTTGATTTTTTTACAGTTTCTGTCTAATTGGCACATAATATATATTAGTATTGGAATGATTTATTGAAATCGGAAAAATTGGAACTTTGGGGGTATCAGAATCGATATCGGAAAATTCTTTACCTTTTTTTCCGATTTTCTGATGCCAAAAACGATTCTTTTAACCGTTTCATTTTTACTTTTGTTTAAAACTTAATTTGCTATTGCTAATAATAAAATAATACATATTTATTTATTTTAAACTACTAGGAAAAGTAAAATCTATAGATACCTACAACTACAACTCAGAAATGTATTTTCACATTTCCACAAGTGTATGTATATATTACTCAGGTATTTAAAATAATCGCACCCCTACCACACACCCACACAGAGACACCTTAAGAAAATACAACTTCATAGAAAAACATTTAATGATTTAAAAAGAATTGGAATTGGTAATTGTATTGGAATCATAAATTTAACACAGAATCATTAATTGTATCAGATCCGGGAAAGACTGAAATCGTCCTATCACTAATATATATACACACACACACACACACATATATATACACATATATATATATTTCTGTAGAAATATATTTTCTTTATAATATATACCAATCCTTATTTAAGAAGCTCAATGTAATTACAGAGCAATATATAGAATAAATAACAAAGTTATCTTCCAAGATACATGATGTTGTTCTCATCAAAAGAAATAGTAATAATTGACGGATTGATCGTTGCTATTTCTTCTGATGAGTTAAGGGTATAATAGATTCACTGATTGATATAATAATTAAGTGATTGATTTTGCGCTATGAAACAGACACTGTCAAGAATTGTATAAGTCAACTGAATTAAAGGAATAAATTATAAGATGGTCAACATCATGAATTTTGGAATATAAGTTTTTGTTATTTATTATATATATATATATATAATTATCCACTGACACGTGTTTCGTCGTCTATAACTCATCAGAGTAGCTGAATCTGATGAGTCGTAGACGACGAAACACGTGTCAGTGGATAATTATATTTTAAAAATAATATATATGCCGCTCCCCATTTAAGGGGGTACCAAATTGGTCAAAGGGAAAATTATTCCCAACTTGCATTTAGGTAAAAATGCAATTTCATATGAATAATTGAATTCATTCAAAAAGTATCGCTAACAAATACAAATATATATATATATATATATATAACTTTAAACTAAAATAATATTAAATCAATATGTGTTTAGTTATTCTTTTGTAAGCGACAGTTTTAAAGAATTTTCCTTTTAGTTGCTTTATTAACCCTTTTTTAGATCAGTTGTAGAAAAATGGTAAAATTCTAAAATCTATATACACAGAATATTTGTGGCAAATTTGACAATGGTTTTAATTTAGGCTTCAGGCATTTTCTGCAATATTTTATTTAATTTTAAACTAATTTCTGATTACAATACCAAATTGAAATGCCTTGAACATATTTGAATTTATAATATACTCATAGATTGGTCAGTAGTTGTCTTCGTTGTCTCTTTAAAGGCCGTATAGATTGGTCAAAAGGTAACCCAACCACTGGCCGCTTGGGGGGGGGGGGTCACATGAGGCAGCCTATATAAGCTCAAATGCTTAGTGCTCTAGCCTCCTTTTTTAGTTATCCTATTACTGTAGATGTTGGTCTGTGATAAAAGTGTAAAGAAGGCTTAAGATTCACAGACAACATGAACTGGAACAAATACATTGAGGACATTGTCAAGGCTGCTGCAAAGAAGGTTGGTTCCCTTTACCATGCTAGAAGATTACTCACACCTGAGAGCATCGTGTATCTCTACAAAACCACTATTCGCCTATGCATGGAATATTGTTGCCACATCTACCACTAGTCTCTTCCTCTTACATAGGTGTGATAGTGTTGATGGGTGAAAAAAGTTTGATATACTACGGAAACTCCATGGAATAAGGTTTTTCTGGTTTATTTGTACTCCTTGTTGGATAATTAAAATTTTGTAAACCTTCCTTACAGGTTTATAATGTTTTATTGAAAATTTGAATAAATTTTCAATCACAAGATTTTTATATATAAAAGCGAAAATGTGTTTGTGTGTGTGTGCATTTTTTTGTATGTCCGGCAAAGGCTTTTTTCATTGGGACGCTGGGGAGGAGGTCACTAATTCTTACAACTTTTTATATACTCCCTAGATTATAATATCTCCGATTTACAAAACGAGGTTGTCTATCTTTTTATTGAGTGACTTCTATGTTACAAAATTCACGCTGTGATTTCATTTCTCTGTGGCCTGATGATTGACCTAGAATAGCAGATATTGACGTTCGTTTAAGCACCTGCTTTTTTAGGCATTTAATTTCAACCATTCTCACTTCTCAGTCCTCTTAGTGTCACGGTAATGTGTCCCACTTTCTTTTCTGCCTTCGCCTCAAGGCTTCAGGTTCGAGCCTATCTGCCTACCAAAACTTGTTTCTTTTACACCTCCAAACACCCAGGCAACGCCGGGCGTCCCTGCTAGTACATTATAAAAGAGAGAGAGAAATATATTTTTATTTACTATTAATTTTTTTATTATTTAGATTATTCAAACTACTATTCTCATCGTCGAAGTGTTAATTAATCATTTATTTTTATTCTTAGTTATTATTGCCCTTAATAAGGATTGGACCTCCTGAAATTTGTCATTAAGAACTGATTGATACTCAACACATTTATCTGTGTGCTGTGGGTACATGAGTCGGAAGTTTCATCAGTGAAAACGTAAAAATTACAACCAAGATGAGAATAGTAGTTTGAATAATCCAATTAATTTAAATTATTATTTCTCACCTCGAAAATTCGGAAACGTATGTAGATTATTTAGAATTTGTTTAAACGGTATATTTTTATACATCTTTTGTCTGTTTTCAGAGATTTTGAAATCAAGCAACAAACTGAAATGGAACTGAAATGTTCAAAAGATTCTCTAGAAACGGTAAGAAATAATTGACTTTGTTGTCATCATCATCATCATCATCATCATCATCATCAATTTAATGTCTGTTTTATATGCTAGTATGTGTTAGATGCTTTTCGGCGGTAGTAGTGGTGTTTGAGACTGTTTGGAAAATAAGAATGTCATCATCTATGTATCACACGGATGCAAGTGTTAGAGTTTATGCATGTCATCTGTTTGAATCTGTGTTGTTGGAATCGTCACCTAAAGATCATATACGTCAGTAGTTATGAATCTGAAGAAATAATTTGAGGAGCTACAGTTGGTGATACGATCGACCACTGCAGATGTAGAACTGTAGAAAGAGAGAGAATAACAAATAGGATCCTGAATGATATATACTCCAGATATTACAGTATGGATATCTGCTGTAGAACGAACTTGCCTAATTGTTGGTAGGATCCTGAATGGTATATACTCCAGAGGGTAAGTTTGGAAAAAGGTATTATAAATAATAAACTAGACAAAATACTGTTAGAAATTCGCTCAATATATGTTACCGTGACATAAGTTGACATATATTCGGTTGTTTTTTAATAGTATTTTGTCTAGTTTATTATTTATAACATCTTTTCCCAAACTTACCGTGTTAAAGAGACAGTCGGGCGCCATTTTGAATTTTCCAATACATCGGCAAACACTGCATGTTTTTCGAGCTGAATAAACATGTTACATTGAATAAAAACACGAAAAATATATCCAGTTAGGTAGAAAAGTAACTTATCTTGCCTTTGATAACATTTACTTGTTATATATTTGTTTTTTGACAACTTTTTCGAATCTATGTGTACAGCAATACAAACCCTATGATTCAAGTGGTATTAGGAATTAAGATAAATATCCAGAGTCATGCATCAAATTTTAAGTCGATAAAAATGACAAATAAAATGTATTTATGCAATA
The DNA here is from genome assembly GCF_053919585.1 of Euprymna scolopes. NCBI lineage: Eukaryota > Metazoa > Mollusca > Cephalopoda > Sepiida > Sepiolidae > Euprymna > Euprymna scolopes. The sequence goes on from NC_136511.1 coordinate 39,131,647, forward strand.
TAAATTTATGTAACGATGTAACTATGATTCAAAGTACATTTCAATGCCGGTTAAACGGGAAGTAAGGGAGAAGCTATAGAAATCTCAGTATGAATAATTAGACTTAAATAGCAGTATAGTTATATTTACAGTATATACGAACATATATAAATTGTAGATAAATTGTAGATATTAAGTATATTACTTGAATAAATATAAGTTCTTCTGGCTTGTATCATTTAAAGATAAATCTTCCTTTCATTAAAGTTTGTAAGTGTATTTTTTGTAACGTAATCCCCCATTGAGAAGCGTTAGAACTACGCTGAGGTAGCTTTTTATTCCCGGGTGACGCCAGATACCCCGAAGATTTAAGATAGAGAAGATAAATATATATATTTTATTTCATGTCAAAATAGATATTGTTTGAAAATCAGAGAAATGTATTTTTACGGCTAAGAGTTGACAGCAGGAAATTTCACTTAGAACCTTGTCTGGCCTTAGATGAACCCCGGCGGTCGGATGTCAGAATTGACATCTGTTCTTGAAAATCATACCTAGATTCAGTGTGGGAATTGTACCCACGCAAAACCCTGGGGTTTAGGATTTCGTTGACATTCGTGGCGGAATCTTATTGACTATGGAGAAGCACTACCCCATCCACGTACCTTACTATAAATACGACTGTCGTGCGAAAATTAGTAAGTTTCAGAGAAGAGTTTCAGAGTTGAGTCGAACAGAGTTCAGATCAGAGTAGAGAAAAGACGTGACCCCTCCCCACCTCATCCATCCGTCGGTCGCTGTCTGTGAAGAGAGTTGAGACTTTGTAAAGAACTTACAAAATCTGAATTAGCATCTTAAAAACATTTGTACATAATTTTATGAGAATTAAGCTTTTGTAGATAGACTACAATCGTCGTCTTTCTTCCTGCCTGCCGCTTCGATATTCGCTTTCAGCATACCAGGTTATGTAACAACCTCCGAGGAGTCTAGACGACCACGTGCCGAGATCCAGTGAAATAAGAGTCCTAGCCACCTCCTCAAGAAGGGGTGTTACATTTTGCATAACATAAGTTATCTGTGGATGATGTCGTCCAAGTTGCTGATGTGTCTGAAAAGGTTGAATGTAGAGGTTTTAGTAGTTGAGAGAGGAGCCAGAAGATTTTGTGTGTTTGAAACTATGGGCTGATTTGTGTGGTGGTATTGGTTTTGTCGGTTTTCATGAAGTGGCAGAAGGTGGGATGTTGTTTCTTCTCATGAGGTTTTATTTTTTTTTCACATTTTATTAAAAATCAAATTTTTTGTGACATAGAAAATGCTTGTTCCTAACATCATTCACCATTTTTTTATTTTTTTTATTTCAGCTTGAGGCTGAAAATCGAGAACTAAAGACCCTTTTCAAGGACATAATTCAAGAAAGAAATCTAAAACAAGAAGAACAGTTAAAACAACACATGCCAAATCAACAAGCTGATAATGTAAGAACCGAAAAATTAAAATCGATAAAAAAAAGGCTTATGTAATGCATAAAATGAGTTTATGCCCTCTGTCATAAATAATGTGAAAAAATAATTATTGGTCCCCAGACAAAAGAGGGCTTGGATCTGGTAATTCACTCCTGTTCATCTGTTCACACTTTTCTCAATAACCACACCTTGAATTTTTTAAAAATTTTACACGAACATTAGTCATGGTGAAAGTAAATTTTTGTCGGAATAGATTTTCCAGGATAACTCTAGTTGCCTCCTAGAGGATATTATAGAAATAAAATTGCCCCCAAATTGTTCAGCCATTCATTTGTTTACACTTTTCTCGATAACCACGCTTTGGATATTTAAAAAAATTTGCACAAACATTAGCCATGGTGAGAGTAAATTTTTCGCTCTGGGGATAGAGGACTCCGCATGCTCAGCTTATCTTTTGGCAGTATTTGCACTAATATAAAATAGCGTCTAAATCAATGAAGTTAAAAGTGAAAGGAAATGTCTCAAACTGTAACAGTTAAGAAAAAATGTATAAATCAGTATAGAAAAAAAAACGAAAATAATGTCTCATTATGGAAATAGGTACTTCTGCAGTTTATGGACTGTGCTGAAATTAAGATGGGGAGAGTGGGGCTTTGTTAACTCTTCTGTGCTTTCACCTAACAATTTAATAAACAAGATACCATAAAAATTGAATTTGAATTGAAAATCTTATCTTAAGAAAACTGGAAATAAATTAAAGGCAAAAGTTGTCTGATTTGCTATTTGCTTCAGTTTCCAAAGAATATAAAAAAGTTGTTACCTTTTTTTTTTGAATAATAATATTAATTATTATTATAAATTTTTTTTTTAATAATAATATTAATTATTATTATCAAAATAATTTTTTTTTTGAATAATAATATTAATTATTATTATAAATTTTTTTTAAATAATAATATTAATTATTATTATAAAAATATTTTTTTTAATAATGATATTAATTATTATTATATAAAAACGTTTTGAAAAATAAAATTAATTATTATTTAAAAATTTTTTTAATAATTATATTAATTATTATAATTGTTTTTGATAAAAATATTAATTATTATTATAAAAAATTTTTTTGATAATAATAATATTAATTATTATTATTAAAATTTTTGTTTTTTTTAATAATAATAGTAATTATTATTATAAAAAAAAATTTATTTTGAATAATAATATTAATTATTATTATAAATTCTTTTTGGAATAATAATATTATTATTATACAAATTTTTTTTTTTGAATAATGATATTATTACTATAAAATTTTTTTTTTTTAATAATAATATTTATTATAAAATTTTTTTTTTGAATAATAATATTAATTATTATTATAAAAAATTGTTTTTGTGAATAATAATATTAATTATTATTATAAAAATCTTTGATTTTTTTTTTTTTTGCATAATCTATATATTAATACAATAGCGTGTGTGTTCTTTTGTGTGTCACGCTTTCGGGCAAATTTGATTGGAATAGACATTTAATTTCGGAATACACATTTATGAATGCTCTAGGTTCTGTCCAATTAGCGTGTTCTTACAGATATATTTGTTTTTAACTCTATAAAATTTAGGGTTTTATCTTACAAAAGTTGTTAAGAAATAATTGATTTTAAGTTATTCCGTAATAAAAAAAAACTATAGCACACATCTCTCGGCCGTTGAGCAGTTTTTTTGTTTTTTTTTTCATTGTTTATTTTTCTTTACATTTGTTTATTGAGAGAGAAAGAGAGAGAGACGCTGATATCTTCGTTCATTAAAATATTATTGATACTACTAATTGCTATAACATGTAAACAAAAGCCCAGATGCATATGTTATGAAACCTCGAAGATAGCAACAAGTTATTATATATATATTAAATGACAGTTCCTTTTTCTAAATAAATTATTTTTATTACAACATTGTTTTAACTAAAATAGTTTCATGAAAAAACTGTTTTTGATACATAAAATATTTTAGGTACTCATGCAGACGTAACTCCGAGTCCGCCCGGCTTTCTCCGGAACATGACGTCAACAGCCGGACTAAGCCGAGCATCGCCGATGAAAGCATAACAAGAAAAGAAAACTTACCTTAAATTTTAAGTTTTATTAATTGTAAAGAAAAATGTTATAACAATATTTTTTCTGTTTTTTTTGCTATATATATATATATATATATATATATATATATATATATATTTTAAAATAATGTTAAAGATTTTTTTGTTTGAGAAAAGGTTTAGAGGTTAGTCAAATACTTTCAAGGAATTTTTTTTGTAATTTTTTTTTTTTTTTTCAAGAAAAATTTAAAACAATTTTTTTATTTTTTTTTTGGGTGTTATTTTTTTATTTTATTTTATTTTATTTATTTATTTTTTTTTTTTCAAGGAAAAACCTGAGAACTAGAAAAGTTGAAACAAAACTGGGTGGGATTGTTTTTTTTTAATATTTAAACAGATATTGTTGTTGTTTCCTCAGACCCTTGTTTTATTAATCGTGTGTGTGTGTAGATCGTATTCCGTATTCGCACTGGAGGTCTTTCTGTGTTGCTTGCTCGAACGCCCACAAGTGGATGATTTTAATTATGATGGCAATTGTCAGCCTAGACTTGCCAAAAAAGTTACCAGTCCGGATGATGTAAAGGTTCGGCATTTTGTAGCTTGACACCTTCAGGCATAGCCATCGCTCACCTTTCCGCTTATAATAAGATTGCATCTGTGTCCACATGTGCACAAGTTTTCGTTCGTGGCAATAAATTTTTTCTTGACAAAATCGAGGACTCCGGCTGGTGTTTTTAGCTGCTCACTTAAGGCTGTAAAATTCATGTTTTTTTTTTTCTGACGTGAAAGTACGAAATGGTGAGCTTTTTTTTTTGCTTTTTTTTTAACTAATTTGTTTTCTTTTCTTCCTCTTCCAAATTGTCGTCTGCTGCTTAGAATTTTCAACTCGTGCGAATGCGCATCGCGTTGAAAACCATCGTGCTACATTGTCATTGGCTCAGCTTTATGTTACGTCAGACAGCTTAATTTTCTTGGCGACACTCGGCTTACTCCGGCTGTTGGCGTCATGTTCTGAGGAAAGCCGGGCGTGTGCGTGCGCTGAGTTACGCCTGGATCACTCTCTGCATGAGTACCATATTTTAATCTATATATTAATACGATAGCATGTGTGTTATTTTCTGTATCACATTTATTTTTTTCTTTCTTCCGAGTGTCTGTCGTTTAATTGTTATGCCTTTCCATTTCTTGTAATAAATAATTTTATCAAGAATTCTTCATCAGTTTTGGTTTCGATTACAGCTAAAAGAACTAAAGTTATATATACATACATTCTTTTTTCCTTCATAAGTTTGGGTTTCGATTTCGATTCAAGCTGAAGCACCCACACCATATGGATATATTTTTTTAATTTTGAAATCACAGGTTTATAATATATAAGAATGGGTCGAAAATTGACTCTTATAGTAATATGTACGAGATCTGCATAAATTAAAATATCATATTTAAGCACATTTTACGACCAGGCTATGCCGGGCGTCCCTGCTAGCTAAAATAAATACTTTTGCAGTTTTAACAAAAGAGCTGCAATAATTTCAGGGTGTCTCCATTTACGCTGAACATCTGCAAAATGCCAACATCAATATATTACATATGTGGAATTTCCACAGGTCTTGCTAGTATTAATTATTATTATAAAACTTCTTTTTTTTTTTTTTTGGAATAATAATATTAATTATTATTAAAATTTAAAAAAAATTTTTTTAATAATAATATATATTTATTATCATAAAAATTTTGTTTTCTTTTTTTGGATAATAATAGTAATTATTATAATAAATATTTTTTTAATAATAATAATTATTATTATTATTATTATTATTATTATTATAAAAATTTTTATTTTTTTAAATAATAATATTAATTATTATTATAAAAATTTTTGTTTTTGTGAATAATAATTAATATTATTATCATAAAAAAATTTTTTTGGATAATATTATTATTATAAACTTTTATTTTTAAAATAATAATTATTATTATAAAAATTTGTGTTTTTTTTAATAATAACATTAATTATTATAAAAAAAATTTTTTTAATAATAACATTAATTATTATTATAAAAAAAATTTTTTTAATAATAACATTAATTATTATCATAGAAATTTTTTTTGGAATAATAATATTAATCATTATTATAAAAAAATTTTTTTTGGAATAATATTAATTATTATTATAAAAAAAATTTTTTTATGATAATAATAATTATGATTATAAAAGATTTTTTTTTTAATAATAATATTAATTATTATAAAAAATTTTTTGAATAATAATGATTATTATTATAAAAACTTTTTTTGGGGAATAATATTAATTATTATTATAAAAAATTTGTTTTAAATGATAATAATAATTATTATTATAAAAAAAAGATTGTTTTTGATAATAATATTAATTATTATTTTAAAAACATTATTTTTTTTTTTCCTTTTCAGGAAGAAGTTTCAAAAATTCAGCTTGAGAAAACTAGAGAATTTTTATTGAAAATAGAAGAACTGCAGTTTGAAAAAGTAAGTACACATTCATCATCATCGTCGTCAGTCTGCTTTAGATGCTGGCATATCTTTGATGGTTTTTAGAATCTTCCAAACGAATCTCTGGCTATTTATTTCTATTTTATGTTACACCACGGGTCCTTGTGGCGTAATGGATAAAGTACTAAATAAAATTCCATTCCAAGTAACACTTTTTTGGCGGTTAAAGTTTAACTCTTAGTAGAGGTGATGTTCAGAATACTATTGCAAATTACTTAATCATGGCTGATGAAACGATAGATACACCCTCTTGTCTTCTCCAGCTATGGATTAAATAATATTACTGTCTGTGGTGATATTCCCTTCTGTTTATAATGGACTATTCAAATGTTTTTATTCCTTTTTTACCTTTGAGAAATGAAAGTGAGACAGTATCAAATAAGAGCCGAGTAGCAGTAAATAACATACAGTAAGTGAGGAAGAAAGTGATAGACCGAAACTTAGTGAGGGATGGGTCATTTAATGAGTTAATTGCAAATTATGGCTAATTAGAATTATTAAAATGGATTTTGTTTCAAACATAACTCAATCCCAAAATCAAGATATCATTTTGCATGTATCTTTTGTGATTAAAATAAATAGGAAAAAAAAAAAAACTTAAAGAAACAACTGTTGATTAACTCACATTTAGTATAATAATCAATTCTTTTTGAACACCTATAAATAAATGACTGTACAAATATGCACACTCTCACTTGACAACAATCCTCATACCCAACACTGTTTCCGTGGTCTTATTCTCCTTCATCTTCTTTTTTATCTTCTCTTCTGGGCGTGCCACCATTTCTCATATCAGGGACTGCTGAAGAGGTGAGCACAAATAAAAAAAAAAAAAAATAAATAATGCAAGAGAAAACATGGGGTGGAACGATAATAAAAGTGTCACCCTAAAGAAAACAAATTTGTTTTCATCACCTAGGTACGTCCCTTTTATTTATGCCAATCCAGTGATACACTTTGAGGGTGCTGGCAATGGTCCTGTTGTCATAACTTGGATCGGTAGGGAGCTTGAGGTGTACAGCGGCGCATCTCCGATCTTGCTCCTTGAACATTGTGTCACTTTCAGACATGATAGATGGCTCCTGTCGCTCTTGGGATTTGTACACAACAGACCAACTAGTAGATGGTCTGCAACAAAAAAAGAAAACCAGTTTTCATCAAATGGAAATGGAATCATGTCATCTTTTCTATGGTGACAATTTTATCATTCCACCCTGTATATATTGGTTGTGCATGTATGGTACTGTCACAAGAAGCAACCCTCTAAACGCTAATGTCTACGTCTGTGTCTTCTGTCAAGGCCATGTTCATCATTCAATTCATTTCCTGATCTTGGCCTCCTAAAGCTTCAAACTGCAGTCTGTCTTCAACTGTCTCTAACGGGAAACTGTCCTCAACCGTTGCAAACTCAAAACTGTGCCAAACTTTCACAAAATTCACTGCCACTCTTAAAACTGTTCATACTATGTTACTAAATATATGACCTATATTGTCTGATCTTTTGTCCCATTCACCTACCACACCTTGATTAACAATCCTATTACAGCTGTCTTTGTTTCTCTTTTTTGTTATAGTTTTTCCTCTTTTTTTACTTTTTAAGATTTTTTTTTTTAGGGCGGACGTACGTTGATAGCATCACAAAAGCATGGTTGCATTTTTTCATACTTTCTGTTGTTAATTTTTTTTTCTTTCCTCAATTTGCAGAGACAGGCAGAATCGGTGCTCCAGGACTGCAAACACAAGCATGAGCTGGAACAGCATGCGCTGGTGCTTGAGAAGTGCCAGCTGCAGGAGAGCGTTGCTAAGATACAGAATGAACGAGACAAACTGCAAGAGAACTACATCCAAGCGCAGGTTCAATATGAATCGGCCAAACAAGAGATGAGCAAGGAGAAAGAATTACAAAGAAATGCTGAACAGTAAGCAATTTATTTCATCGATAGTGATTAAATAAATCTCATTTTTACTTAAACAGGTGTCAAAATTGATGAGTAAGTGAGAATATTATCTTTGAATATAGTTTTAATAACTTATAGTATATTTGAAAAGTACATTGAATTGTATAAAAACATTCAAGAATTGTATGGCCTACCTATGATGAAAATGTGTTTGTCCAAGGGCTATAAAAACCCGATACCAGAGTCACTCAACGAGTAACTGCTGAGGTTGCTTTGGTACCGTGTCATGTTGAGTAATTTCGATGGAGCCATTCGGGATCGTGTTGTCGTTTTGATGGAATTGTTTGGGTTTGAATCGACAGAGTTGTTCAAGACCGTGTCAAGTCGTGTGGACGGAATTGTTTGAGACTGTGTTAAGTCAAGTATACAACATCATTCGGTTTCCGTTTATCATCCAGTTGACTTTATGGTTGTCGCAGTTGTACTGCCATATGTGATAACAATTTTTTTTTTTTGTCTTTCTTCCCTCTTGAAGCAAAGTGTGTATTCATCTTTTTTCTATGATTTTTTTCATTTTACTTCAGTATAAGTTTTCAGAAAACAAATGGCCTCTTCTATATGAGTGTTAAATCAAGATTTTCCTCTACCTCTCTAATGTTGGGTTTGTTAAGCATTACAAGATGCTAATTTTCCTCTCCACTATTGTCCAATCAGTGTCCTTTTAATTTCGGCATCAAAATCGGTCACATGAGACATCATTCTTAAGAATAACTCAAATAATTTAAGGGAGATAACTCATATTTAAATTAAAGAATATAAAAGAAATTGTCTACCTTACAACTAAATTTTTTTTTTCTTTTACATGGGGGGGTCACCACTTATCAAGGCCCAAAGGTCACTCAGGGATAAGGGTTATTGCCTGTACAGTAATCAATGAGATAGTATTGTAGTAATCATTAGTATTGGGGGTTTTGATAGAGAATTAAATTTTTATTTCTTTTTCTGTATAAGCTTAAAAATGTAAATCAAATAAAAATTAAAATCTGAAATATTTTTACTTAATGTTCCTCAAATGAAAATTATAAAGAATTATTTAACTAAGAAAAAAAAAAGCATGAAGCAACCCATCTGAGCCATTTTTATATTTAGTTGACCTTTTGGCTAAAATCAAGATGTATGTGTTCCTTGTCTGAGCAGATAGTTTCTAATCCTGTCAAACCTTGGCCTTTTGGATAACCTTAGCCTCTTAACTAGTTGAGTGAGCAAGTTACCCTACCCCACCCCACCTTCGGTGATATGTCTACTCTCTACTTACATTTTTTTATCCCCAGCCTCTCTCCAAATTGCATTTATCTTGGAAAGACACAACACATTCTCTAAACTCCAATCCCATTTTATTTTTTTCTCTTACTTAGACCCCACTCCCATTTAGAGATTGATTAATCTGCTTGATTTCAGTTCTTCTGAACAAGCTAAAAATCAGAGGATAGTCTGTTATTTAGAAATAGGTAGAAGGGTTTTATTAGTTAAACTTTTTTGTTTTTGCTGTGTTATTCCAATGAATTTTTATGACCCTCTTTTCCTCACATTTTTAGTGGCCTCGTTCCTAACTTGTTTTAAATGCTAATTCTTTATTTTTTCTGCCAATAAATATTTCACAATGTAGTATCTGTGCTCTACATAACAGCAACATTAGACTTTTGCCATAAGTTTAAACCGGATAAGAAGGGGAAAGATTGTAAAAGAAAGATGGGAATTGTAGCACAGAAATTACTAGTAAAAAATTTAACGATTCTATACCAGAAATATTTATTTCTCTCCCCTAAGAAAACTGGAATTCATTTACTTATTAATGTAAAAAGAAAAAATCATTTTATTAACAACTGAAGAAAATACAACATCATTTTCTTACCAACCTAAGAAAACCCAACATCATTTGCTTATTAATACAAGAAAACCTAACATTATTTGCTTACCAACCTAACAAAAGTCAACATCATTTTCTTACCAACCTAGAACGTGACATCTCAAAGGCTAAGGAGGATCTCTCCTCTATCAATAAGATTTGAATTGAGCATTAAAAGATGGAAGAATCATACAATAATCTAAAAGTGAAACTATATTATTTCATGTTTAGTACAAAAGACAGACTGGTTTGAAATCTTTGTTAATTCTATCAATAAGATTTGAATTAAAAGATAGAAAAATAATGAAATTTTAATTTGTTGCTTTAAGATGTTCATATTTGCATTTGCTTACAATTTCTGCTTTCTAATAAATTAGGTCATTCCAAACGCAAATTCAAGAAATGGAAAACCAAAATCAAATGTGGAAAGAAGAAATGAAAAGAGAACAAGAAGCAAACAAAGTAAGTTTATTTTCTAAATGTTGCGGGTACATTAATGATCTTCCAAATCACATCCTTACATCATTTGTAGACATTTATGCTGACGACACTACCATTTATGGTAGCACATCTAAGACGGTAAACGACCAAATTCTCTCTAATTCTCTCTCCTCTGATCTTGAGCATGTAGTACAATGGGGAAAGGAGTGGCTGGTTACTTTAATGCATCTAAAACCAAGCTTCTCTCTTTACATCATCATCATTCTGATCCCCATCTGGCATCAATTGAAATGAATGGCTCTCGTCTTCAGGAGGCCTCAAGTTTTGATAAGCTTCTGGGCTTGACAATTACTCCTAATCTTAAATGGAACACGTACATCAAATCTGTTGCCAAGGCCGCTGGAAAAATGGTGGGATCTTTCTATCGATCCAGTAGATATCTCACTGCTGATGCAATTCTCTATCTATATAAGAGCCAGGTACGTCCAAGGATGGAATACTGTTGCCACATCTGGGCAGGAGCTGCTAGAAAGGACTTGTCATGCCTTGATAGAGTTCAAAATAGACTTCGTAGCCTCGTAGGAGATGTGCTTTTCTCTTCCTTGCAACCTCTATCTCACAGAAGAGATGTTGCGAGTTTGTCTCTGATGTATCGTTATTTTCATTGAAAGTGTTCGACTGAGCTTCAATCTATGGTCCCCTCTCGCCAAACTTTCACAAGAAACACTTGTCTAGCTGTAAACACTATCAATAATTTCCCCCACTCTTTATCTGTGCCTAAACCTAAACGTAGATTCCATGAACAAAGCTTTTTTATTAGAACTGCACGCCTGTGGAATTGTCTTCCGTTTTCCTGCTTTCCGGCTGACTACAATATGGTTGTCTTCAAGTCTAACGTAAATAAGTTCTTGATGAGCCGTTCCATATAAGTTATCAAATTTAACAAATTTTCATTACTAATGATTATTATATTGTCCAATTTCTACTATACACTCTTTAACCCTTATCCTTGAGTGGCCTCTTGGCCTTGATAATGTGTTGATACCTAAAAAAAAAAGAAAAAGTCCAATGTGAACAAGTTCTAATTGAATCGTCCCCCTAAGTAATCCAAGTTACAAAATTCCCACTGTTTACTATGCTAAAATCACAATAACTAATGTATACCTATTAACCCTTATCCTCGAGTGGCCTCTGGGCCTTGATAAGTGGTGACACCTATGTAAAAAAAAAAAAAAAAAAAATTTAGAATGAAAATTTTATTAGCGACATGCTTTTTTTCAGCATATGGTTTTGTCTGGATAGACTTATGATGTTGACAACCTTCACCTGGTTCCTCCTCTAAGTATCTGATAACTTTTTAGAAAAAATTCTAACAGGTGAAGATATCAGGAAAACCATTACCAACAATAGAATCCTGTGATAGTGATCAAATAACCGATCGAATAAATCTCATTAAAAAAAGGGGGGGGGTGAAAGATGATGATGTACATATAAACTTAAATAAATGTGAAAATCTGATTTATATGAATTTAATTAATAAATAAATTCATTTTCTGGTTATAAAACAAAATGACTTTCACTCTTATTGCATGAGTTAGTAAAAGAAGTTAGCAATATTAATTTTCCTCTCAAAAATTGAGTTATTAAAATTAATGAATAAATTATTAAAAATTATTAAAATCATTAAAGTTAAAAAAGTTAAAGTTAAAAATTATTAAAATTATTAAATTATCAAAATTATTAAAATTATTAAATTATTAAAATTATTAAGTTATTAAAATTATTAAATTAATGAATAAATTAAAATTATAAAAATTATTAAAGTTAAAAAAGTTAAAGTTAAAAATTATTAAATTATTGAATTATAAAAATTATTACATTAATAAATAAATAAAAGTTATTAAAAATTACTAAAATTATTAAAGTTAAAAAAGTTAAAGTTAAAAATTATTAAAATTATTAAATTATTTAAATTATTAAATTATTAAAATTATTAAATTAATGAATAAATTAAAGTTATTAAAATTATTAAAGTTAAAAAAGTTGAAGTTAAAGTTATTATTAAAGTTAAAAATTATTAAAATTAATGAATAAAAATTGAGTTATTTAAATTAATAAATAAATTCATTTTCTGGTTATAAAACAAAATGACTTTCACTCTTATTGTATGAGTTAGTAAAAGAAGTTAGTAATATTAATTTTCCTCTCCCCCAAATATGTTAGTATATTTCGGCGTATAAGACGACCTTTAAAGTTAAAAAAAATCATCATTAAAAGCCAATATTTCATAAGATACCGGGTGTTGCAATCTTTAGCCTAGGCTAAACAAACATGGTTTCATGATTTAGAAGTCGTCTTATCCAACCGATATATAAAAAATTTATGTAAATTTGCTCCAATTTTGCATCTCATCTTATCTGATGGTTGCCTTATACACTGAAATATACAGTAATTTTCGTCTTAAGCATTGAGTTAGTAAAAAAAAGTAAATAATATTAATTTTTCTCTCAAATATTGATCAGTTAACTACGTTATAGTATATATATATGTTGCAATATTTTGAGATTAATGGGGTATGATCCCACACAGTCGGACGATTCTATTTATAAACGATGCTGCTAAGAACTGATGAATCAAATTAAACCACGTTCTGCTACCAACCAATCAGAAACCAGAATTGCTTCATAAATATTAAACCTTTTCTGGAGCAATTTCACATGTTCTTTTCCCAGGTTTCGACACGGTAAGAATATTTTGTTCTGTGGAACTGTGTACTACAAACAAGTCACCTCCCAGGACTTGTGTGTAACAGCGAACAATCTGAAACTCAAAATGGCTTACATTTCTAGAGGTTATGGGCCCAGCACGCTTCCACTATATATATATATATATATATTTTTTTTTTTTTTGGTCTCTTGGTCTTACTGGATTCTAAGACAAGAATTCATCTAGTCTGGTTGAGTATTTAGTTTAGTGCTGTTACTGTAGGGAATATCACTTGGAGAAAGTGCACCAATCTTTGTATAAGCCAGTGTAGAGTAGCCGTTTATTTGGACTTTTTTTGAATACCATGTTATTTTGAATATTTAGTCAGGCTTCACTTGTAGGGGGAAGTATTCTCATGCCAGGTTGTTCTGACAAACCCTTGTACAAAAAGACCCTAGAAATACGAGGACAATGTCTAATAGGCATTCAAATTTCTCTCCAAGTCATTTGTCTAGTTATCTCTGTCAAGGGAAATAACTCATACACTGACAAGCAACGAAAAAGTGAATTGAATCGGACAACTAAAATTGATTGGTGATCATATTACAAAAGAAAATCATGTTTTATTTTATTTTTATTTTTTTACTTTTTTTAGGAATTGAAAGAATGCCTCTCTTCATTAAAAATCAAAATTGTTGAATTAGAAAATCAGGTAATTTATTTTCCTTTTTATTTTTTTCATTTTGTCACAGAACATAGTTATTTAGTCCAAATTTATAAAAATAAAATTGAGACATCATATTCAGTTTAACGTCCATTTTTACAAGCTTTAAGAAATTGATTTTCAAACTAACCTATCTCTGGCCAGGTCTTTCTCTCAAGTCGATTTTTACATGTTTTAAGAAATTGATTTTTAAACTAACCTATCTCTGGCCAGGTCTTTCTCTCAAGTCGATTTTTACATGTTTTAAGAAATTGATTTTTAAACTAACCTATCTCTGGCCAGGTCTTTCTCTCAAGTCGATTTTTACATGTTTTAAGAAATTGATTTTCAAACTAACCTATCTCTGGCCAGGTCTTTCTCTCAAGTCGATTTTTACATGTTTTAAGAAATTGATTTTTAAACTAACCTATCTCTGGCCAGGTCTTTCTCTCAAGTCGATTTTTACATGTTTTAAGAAATTGATTTTCAAACTAACCTATCTCTGGCCAGGTCTTTCTCTCAAGTCCATTTTTTCATCACTTTCTATCATGTTTATCTTATCCTTCTCCTTTGAACTGGACCTGCTACCTTAACTGTTCTACATATACTAACCGGAGAACTCTCATCTATTTTTTTCAATGTGGCCATACCATCAAAATTTCCTGTTCTGCACATAACTCCATGTAATGTTCAGATTTATTCTTCCTCTGAGGTCATCAGAACTAAGCTTGTCTTTAATACCCCCCCCCGTGCACATTCATCATATCATTCTCATATTGCGTGTGTGTGTATTTCTTGTATTCTTGTATCAACGTAACTTTAATAATTACACATTGAATTATCATTTTATTTTCTACTAGCAAGGATGATTACCATCACTCAGGATCTTGATTTCCGTAAATTATGTAAATTACAGAAAAATAAATTGAAACTAAATAATCTGCTTATATATATATATATATATATATATATATATATACTAGCATGGGTACCTGGCGTTGCCTGAGTGTGGAGAGGTTGTATAGTAAAGCTATTGAGCAACCAACTCCCTAAAAAAAATGAAAATAGCAGTGAGTACTTGTGTGAGTGAAAAAAAAAAAAAAAAAAAAAATTAGCCCCAGAAGCCAGGCTCAAAGAGGAAAAGGAGATGAAAAAAAGCAAATGCGTTAGCTGTCTCGCCCACGCAATAATGTGTTTTATGCATACGTCGAGATCATGAGGCGTGAATGACTTTGCAAAAATGTTGATGCAAATACTGACCCCTCCTTGCAAAAAACGGCCCAGTTGACAGTCAAAGAATTAGTGTTTTTGGACAATTTTTTGATAGTTGTTGTCCAAAAGATTAATCTTTCTAACGATACCAATTTTGTCAGTGTTCGTTGCATCTATCAAAAGTTTTTGTGAGGCATACAAACAAACACACAGACAACTTTCCTTTATATAATAAATATGTGTGAGTGTGTGTAGTCTTTAAAGTTCTTTAACTTTGAAAACAAATTTAAAATTTTTAAAATATTTTGTTCTTTGTGAGAAGATTATTTTGTCAGTAAGTCATTTAATCTCCTGCAATCGCTGAATCAACTTGCTTCCTCAAATTCACAATAGTCCTAAGTTTTTAAGGATCATCAGTTGTTTACCATGAAATACTTTATTTTTAAAAATAAAACAATATATTAAATCAAAGCTCCCCCAACAGTGTTGATCAAACACCACCTTCCTTAAACAAAAGAACAAAAATGTTCTGGATATGGGATCTAGATTTTTTGCTCTAGATTAATTAGGCTAACTTATGTTATCAAAAAAAAAAATAAATTTTTTTTGCTACTTTTTCATTCATCCTTATAAATTAAATAACTTCAGACTTTTTATAAATGAAATGGATTAATCTACGTTTTGATAATGTTAATTATCTCGTTAGAGGTTCAACAATGGCTAAAGTAATTAAATGAAAAGCTAATATAATGAAATATAATAAAAATAAATCAATAAAAAAAGTAAAGTAAAATAAAGACAAAATGTATATGTTTATCAAGGCTCGAAGGCCACTCAAGGATAAGGGTTACGGGTAACCCTATCCAGCCTTGATAGAGTTCAAAACCAGCTTCAAAACCTTGTAGGTTATGGCCTTTTCTCTTCCCTACAAATACTTTTCCAAAGAAGAGACGTTGCAAGCCTGTCTCTGCTCTATTGCTATTTTCATGGCAATTACTCGACTGAACTCCAGTCTATGGTTCCCCTTTGCGAAACTTTCACAAAAACACTTGACTAGCTACAACCACTATGTATGATTTCCTCCACTCTCTATCTGTGTCTAAATCTAAATGCAGATTCCATGAACAAAGTTTCTTTCTCAGAACTGCCCGGCTGTGGAACAGTGTTCCACTGGCCTGCTTCCTGGTTGAATAAAACATGGGAGCTTTAAAAATCCTTTCTTTCCTTTTTCTGTTTGGCCAGTAATGTAGCTATGACTGAAGGTGGGAACAAGGTGAAAGATAAAGTTAAATTGGGTGCGTGACTTTGTTTTATTTTCAAGCTCCAAAGTAATGAATCGTTGAAGGAAGAGATAATAAATAATCGGGATTCTAGTTAGAATGAAATAAAAGTAGAAGTTGATTAATTTGTTCATTTATATTGTTTTGTTTTTAAAAAATATGTAAAAGAAAAGAAGCAGAATTACAATTGAGTAGTGACAAGTAATGTTGTTACAGCGTTGCAATTATTATGAGGTGACGGTGGTTACGGAACAGACAGAATCCATTTTGTTCTACAAAAATCACTTTCACTTAGGATGTTGGCAACCTTCATGTGGTCCCTCCCATAAGTATCTGATGTCTTTCTAGAAATAATTCTAACTAGAAAAATATTAGGGCAACCAATGGCAACAATAGAATCTTCAGATTCATACAATATGATGGTGATGATTGCATTTATTGGTACATAACACTTGAACAGTTATAGGTTTAGTTATAAGTTTATATTTATAATTTATTTTGTGTATTAAAATGCTAATACAGGGTGACCTCCACCCCCCAAAAAAACCGGGCTCAACTCTAATTAGGCCTCTTTCCTTAGTGTTTTGTCCAAATGAAATGAAACTTTGGTCATAACTAGTTTATTATATTCAAAACATCACATCAAAACACGAGGGTCTTTGGCCTTTTTTTTATCCGTTGACTGTCCTCCAGTTTTTTTTTTGGTCACCCTGTATATCTTTGGATTCATACGATATAAGAATGATGATTTGAATAATCAAAATAATAAAATTTATAATTGGTTAATAACTTTTTTAAATAATGAATAGTTGAAGAAAGAGATATATAGTCATTTGAATAATTGAAATAAGAAAATTTATAATTGATTAATGACTTTTTTTATAATTTTAAAAAGAATGGAAATAAAGCAAATAAATTCAATAAAGCAAATATATTTAAAGATTTTTGTATACAACATTTCCGGATTCTTTGCAATTTTTAATGGTTTCTTTTAGTGTATTTTCAGTTTTATCTGAATAATAGTTAAATAATAGATATAATAGTTTTTCTGCTGAATTTTCTTTTTAGCTTAAGAATACTGAATCAACTTTGAAACGTCAAACGATTCAACTTGAGGATGCTCAGCAAACCCAGGAACGATTTGAACGCGAGAATGGCGTTCAGCTTTCATCGTTACAAAACGAAAAGGTAAAAACAAAAGCAAGAATCACTTTTAAAACAACATTATCTCCATATCCTAAAATTTGAAATGTTTTTTTTAGTGGGGAGGGGAGCATATCTTGTGTTCTCTACGGCTTCTTTCTCACAGGAGAGACGTTGCTAGTTTTTCTCTACTCTATTGTTATTTCCATAAAAGGTGCTCAAATAAGTTTCAATCTCTATTTCTTCTTTGTAAAACATTTAAAGCAAGAATTCGTCTTCTTAAACAGTTTTCAAGATGAAAAGGTAAAAAAAAACCCCAAGAAACTTACATTGTAGCATTTTAAATTGCTGTTCTAATTTTTTGTCCTTTTGCTTTTTGTTGCCTTAATGATTCACCATTTACCAAGGTTAAAAGCTACTTTGGAATAAGAGTTGGATGGATTGTCAGTTGAATGATGAAGAATATTATAAGAGGATTAAAAAGGATAAATGGAATGAATAAAATTTGATTACTTATGAATGAGGACTGTTTATGATAAGTATGTGTTAACATTCGATTTGAAGACAACATTCAGAGCAAGAACTCAAAGAAATTTCATGGATGGTGCTTGACTGAGCTCCAATTTCTTCCTTATAAGACGGTCCTGGATATGACCTTAAACTATATCCAGTGGTGAGACCCCAGCTTGTGGGCTTTGGGGAGTGTGGAGCCACCCATTAATTACCATTGCTCCCAGGTCCACTCTGACCCGGAGTGGTAGTACCTGTTAGGGTTCCAACTATGGGTTAAATAGAAACCGACTTGAAAACAACAAATATATTCTATTAAAAATTTTTCTTCAAAATCTTTGGATTCGGCATTAAATAACCCGAAAAAGGTTGATATGCCGTAAAACAAAAACAACCAACAACCAATCCTTATAAGACATTTACAGCAAGAACATGTCATCTCACCACAGTTTTCAAGTAAAAATATATAAGCAAATCATACATATTTTTCCTTTTTTTTGTATTCTTTTATTTTTTATTTTCTAGCAGTTAGGGGAACGTAGCTAGTATCAGATACCAATGAATTCACACGCACACACAATGATATAATAAACTGGAAAGATTCCAAATGTATATATTCATTGTTTTTATCAATCTGACCCTTAATTAAGATTTGACTACGTTTTTCACTCACTCTTTTTTTTTTTTTAAAAAAAGAAAACTTTGGAAAAAGATTTACATAATTTGGAAATCAAGAAATCTGGTTTGGAAATTGAACTTCATCATGAGAAAAATAAGGTGAATATGCTACAAAAAGACTTGGATATGTTACAGCAGGTAAGACTTTCATCTTCATCTTCTTCTACATCGGGGGTTGGCAACTCCCAGTTCACAGACTACATCCGGTTCACCAACTTAACAGTATATATTTACGAGCAACTGTTTTCTAAAATGAAATATACTAAGTCTCCATTGGCACTGCTTATGAACGTGCATATTGGTTTTGACAAAAGATATTTTATTAATTATCTATTTTTTTTTGGGGGGGGGTTATTTGATAAATTTGTGTGTGTGTGTGTGTGTGTGTGTGTGTGTGTGTGTATATATATATATATATTAGTGTTGTGCCGATGAATCGGAATCGGGAATCGGTTAAATCGGTAATTTTCGGGGAATCGGAATCGGCATCGGAATCAGAAAAATTTGTGTATAATTTCCGATTCCAAAATCGATTCTTTGAATATTTTTCAAAAGTTAATTTTCAATTGCTTGTACTGATTATAAATATTTATTTCTTTTAAACTATTAGTAAAACTAAACTCTATAGATCTACGTACTCGTTATAGAATGAAGTTCTCATAACAAAATCACGTAATTTCATTAAATAGTTTTTGTTTTACGCTCCCTTGACTAATTATCGCAGTTTTTTTTAGGAAGATTCCGAATTTCCCAAATCGTTTTTACGGCATAAAATAAAAACTATTTGATGAAAGTACGTGATTTTTTTATGAGAACTTCATTCCATAACGAGTACGTAGAATATATATATTTTTTTATTTTTCATTTTTTAATATAGTGTAAACTGCACAAGCACCCTTTTTAATACGTGAAGACAGTTTAGAGCTTCATCCTAGATCTAAAAATAATTTGGTTTTTAGTGGGTTTACAAATATCGTCCAAAAGTAGAATTTCAATGAGGGGGGACTTTTAAATGTAAATATAATTTCTTTTTCAATCTGAAAAATTTCTAAACGTTTTCTCTTTATCTATTTTATCCAGACTTTGATAAATTCATTGTGAGATATTCATTTATATTTTTAACTTTTCCGAAACCCGAGAAAAATGCGACGGTGTCAGACAATGTGGCTCCAGGAAAATAAAATAAAACTCTATTCGTTTGAAATCTTTTCATATTAAACTCCTTGAGAAATTTGGCAAGTGGGTGTGAAAAAGTAATGTTGTCGAAACCAACGGCATCGAAGGTGTTAATTACCCCATAATACTTTCAACTCAATATATATATATATGTATATATATATATCAATACTTTCAACTCAATATATATATATATATGTATATATATATATATATATATATATATCTCACGGAGGCCTCGGCTTCAGACGGCATTGGCGCCGTCGTAGCAATCCTTAAGTATAAACATAAACAATACCGGCAGAATCGAAGAAAATCACACTGGAAGCATATTTCAAATTAAATCAAAGGCAAAGCCTTTTCACAATTTTGCCCATTCCTTGTTGGTCCCCCCCGATTTATCGGAGAGGGACTATAGTTTTCAGTGGCGTTCGTCCGTTCGTCCGTCCGTTCGTCCGGATGATTCCCGGATAACCGTCCATTACTTTTTTCTGAAATTTTGCCACAAGTTGTACTCCAATACGTAGATGTGCACAACATCGAGTTTTTTTTTAAGAAAACTCTCGTTGCTCCCCCAGGGGCTGAAAAGGGGTCAAAAATGCTCAAAATGGCAAAAATGACACTTTTGGCCCCATAACTTTTTTTTCCCGTCCATTAGATTTTACTGAAACTTGTCCAAAATGTGAAGGCAATTGTTGCAAATGTAAATTCAGTATCGCTGACCCTGGCAAAACTCTGGTTTGCGCCCCCCGGGAACTTTATGGCTAAAAACCACCCCTTTTTTAGGCTCTTTTTTTCATATTTGTCTAAAATGTGATTATGTATCTCTATTTAGTGTTTTTTTATGGTGCTGAACTCAAATTTACATGTCTTAAGGCCTGAAACATAGCCGTTTGTCCATTTTTACAAGTAATCAGCTCCCCCATGGGGGCAAAAGAGGTAAAAAAATACCTCAAAATGACTCTAAATAGACAAAATTGACATATTTTTCAGAATAACTTTTCATCCATTCATTAGATTTTTCTGAAACTTGGCAAAACCATGGGCATACCTGATATACACCTGATGGAAGTATCACTGACCCTGGGAAAAATCAGAGTCACAAGCCCTGGAGGTTTTAGGGCTAATATTGGGTGTGGAGCAAAAGTTGAACTTAGTCATTTTTCTGAAAACTTTTGAAAAAATTTTTTTCACTCAAAATTGTTTTTTTATCAGTTATGTATCACGATTATTTATTTAGTATTGGAGGTAATATTTATTCACCAAGTAGAAATCGTCTGAAAGGCGAAACTGGAGAAATGTTAATGTTTTTACATCATAATTTAAGAATTTTAGGACTTAAATATGAGTAACAACGAGATACTTAAGTGTATTACATAACTAAATTATTATCTTGTAATCATTGTAATTAACCAAATTCTTTTTTAATTTTAAGGGTTCTTTAAAACGAAATAAAATCGATTTTTATAATTTATGCTTCGTACTACTGTTCTCATATTGAGTGCTCCTATTTACTTGCCCCCCCCCCCCGAAAGTAAAGTTAGACACAAAGTCGTTTTTAAATGTGGGGAATATCCAGCTCCCAAAAGGGGCACTTTTGATCGGAACAAGAACCGGGCTCAAATTAATTTTCAATCGATATTTGCCCTTTTTTCCTAGCTGGCGAAAATGGCCCTTTTTCCTAAATTTCTAAATTTAATATAAAATGATCCCCCGTTTCCCAGCCATTCGAATCGTTTTAAAGCAGTTAACTAATTTTTTTACCATTGACTCACAACCCAATCGGCAAAATCATAAAAGCACAAATAATCGCTTTTTTTTTGTATTATCACGGACTGAAGGTTAGTAGTAGGAAGGGTCCGTGTCTTTTATAAAATGGAGAATCGAACTTTTCTTTTCGCAACAAAAAGTTATAATTGCGATGGGCGAAAAATGAAAACGGAATAAAAACACCGATAATTTCACGAGAATACATTATTTACATCTACGTACCGTTTTACACGTAACTATTTAAAAATGAAATAAAAAGATTGCCTATAAACACTCATGATTATAATATATATATATATATATATATATATATATATAAAACCATTAGGAATTTAAAATAGACGGTCAGTTTCACAAATAAATATAACGTAACATGAGCTGTAGTGTGTTACCAATTTTAAATTATGTGCGCTTATTGGGGATAGGGTGTCTACTTTTTAAGCGATTACACATGGTTTTACAACGTTGCAAACCGAACTTAATTTAGTGGGAAACACTTTAGTTAATATCCATAAAGAATTAGGATGGCCAGAAATGATGATCATTTTACGTTAAATTTATATTCGAAACTGATCTTACACTCTAAATTCTAAATGATCGCTTTTCTTTCCGCCAATTAAAAAAATGTTCTAACACGTAATCTATAAAAGTAATATTTCATTTTGGAATAGGGATTTAGCTGCGAGAGAAAGCACAGAAAGCTCACGCAATCTCACGTTAAAAATGGTTTTCATAATAGTAATATTATTATTTAGAAATTCGTTCGTAACAATGAGATGTGGCTTTGCTAAGTGGCGTTGTTAAATATATTGTTCTTACATCGTTTTCTTATTTTGCCTACCAATCTTCGAATATTTTCCACTATTCATGTAAGTAGCATGTTATACAGTAAATACGAACTGGTACAATATAGCTTTGTTTTAAAATCAAAATAAATGTTTTGTTGTGTTACAATTTTTAATCAATTACAAGGCAAACATTTGAGATAAAATATACGCGGACATTAACCAGGGGTTTATGTAATAATTTGAAAATTTACGAAAAAACAAACAAAAAAATCTCTAATTAAATATGTATAAATTTTACAAGAATCGGAATCGGGAATCGGATCGGAATCGGAAATTTTGAACGGAATCGGAATCGGGAAAAATTTTGGCATCGTCCCATCACTAATATATATATATATATATATATATATATATATATATATATATATATATATATATATATATAATGTAGTTTGAATTGCATATATTTAAGCAGCATTTTTTTCATTTAGACAGACATTGTTAAAAACAACAAAAAGCTTCTTATAGTAATATCTTTTTTATTTTTTCAATTTTCCATATCTTTTTTTTGTATATACATCGAAGGTATGGATGTATGGGGCAAGCATTTCTTCTTCTCGAAGTGTCCATGATTTTTACTTTTCATGTAGTCATCTACGCATCCTTAGGAATATGTGTGTTAGCCTCTGCAGGGAATTCTGGGAGGATTTTTCCAAGTTGGGGTGCGAATGGGAAAGGGAGAAGAGCATGTCAGTTCTGGGGTCAGTAGCAGGAATGGGTTGGGTATCGGGGGAAGGGCAAATTATGCTAGGCATTTAAATATACTTGTACTGTTCTGAAATGTGACCTGACTAAGGCTAGGTTTTTGTGTTTTGATATAAATAGCTTCAAGAATTTTAAACTTCTTTACATTCATTTTGTGGTGTAGTATTTTTGCGTTGTTAACTAAAATTTCTCCCTGGTCCTGGATATGACCTTAAACTATACCCAGTGGTGAGGCCCCAGCTTGCGGGCTTTGGGGCGTGTGGAGCCATCCTTTAATTGCCATTGCTCCCAGGTCCACTCTGACCCGGAGTGGTAGTACCTGTTAGGGTCCCAATGGTTTAAATAGAAACCGACTTGAAAACAACAAATATATTCTATTAAAAAATTTTTCTTCAAAATCTTTGGATTCGGCATTAAATAACCTGAAGAGGGTTGATATGCCGTAAAAGAAAAACAACCAAACAACCAAACCTAAAATTTCTCTAAAATTCGAGGAGAGGTAATGATGTTTTTTATGTAGATGTTAGAAGATGCTACTAGATTCAACATTATTGCAGGTGAGGCGGTGTGATAATGGTGTGGCCGTATGTCTGACGTAACTATTAGTTGCATTGGTGTCATAGGAGTTACAGTCTCCCAAGGGACATTTAAACTGATAGATGACATTGGTCTGTTCTAGTGGTGTAAGCAGAGGGGAGAGATTGTTTTTAATAACTAAGTTTTGGGTTTAAAAATTTTTTTTTATTGTAAATAATGAATCTAATGTTATTATTGTCTGCAGGGAAGACGTATCTAATGATGATGTTTTTTATAGCAGTTTCTTCTAACTTAAAGCCCGGATGCATACATACGACCACAACATTATCACGCTGCCTCACCTGCTATAATGTTGAAGCTTAGCAGCTGTATTCGAACACCATAACGATTGGTTAATTAGTGTAGAAGTGAATTTTTTTACATCAAACATATAAACATATACTCATACTGATGCAATTCTCTATCTATATAAAAGCCAAGTACGTCCAAGGATGGAATACTGTTGCCACATCTGGGCAGGAGCTGCTAAAAACAGCCTATCCTGCATTGACAGAGTACAAAATAGACTTCGTGGTTTAGTGGGGGATGCCCTTTTCTCTACCCTGCAACCTCTCTCCCACAGAAGAGACGTTGCAAGCCTATCCTTGTTTTATCGTTATTTCCATGGCAGGTGCTCGTCTGAACTCCAATCTCTGGTCCCCCCTCGCCAATCTTTCATGAAAAACACCCATCTAGCTGAATCCACTGTGAAAAATTTCCCCCACTCTATATCTGTGCCTAAATCAAAACGCGGATTCCATGAACAAAGCTTCTTTCTTAGAACTGCACGCCTGTGGAACTCTGTTCCGTCTGCCTGCTTCCCACCGGACTACAACTTGGATGTGTTCAAGTCCAACGTTAACAAATTCATAATGAACCGCCCCCTTAAGTAAACACTTCATCAAATCTCCACACTAACGTAATGTACTTGCAATAACCCTTATCCCTGAGTGGCTTCCGGGCCTTGATAAGTGGTGATCACTGTGTAAAAAAAAAAATAAATAAATAAAAATAAAGAATATCCAACTTTATTTAAATAGAGATTTCAGAATTGAAGAAATTGGATCTTGGATTTACTTTCGGCAGCCTCGTAATTTTGGCTGCCCTTATTTTGTTCTTTTCACGTGAAATTTAATTTTACAGAATCTTTTGTTCCCATTTACTTGCCTCCCCACAAGGGCAGAGTTAGACACAAGGTCGTTTTTTTAATGTGGGGAAAATCCAGCTCCCCAAAAAAGGAGCACTCTGGATAGGAAAAAAAATTAAAATTGTCTTAGTCATGAAAGATTTCTCCTCCACTGACCAAGGACAGAAAAGGTGAAGTGTAGCATCAGAACAGATACTACACTGTGATCTTGATTGATTAAATTGTTAGGTGAAAGTACAGAATAGTTAATGAAAAATCCTTCCCCTATGTTAAGAATGGGTTTCTAAATAATAATATTATTTCAGCAAGGTCCGTATTCTGCATAAGTACCCAAACATTTTGCTGCCCAACTCCCCACCCATATTAACTTCCTATAAATCACGATAGTGTTTTGTGTTCCAATGGCAATATGCTTTGTTTATGGTGAACTAGACTCAAAAATCTCTCATGTGTTGTAATGATTTTCAGTTGTTGAATTACTTTTGTGCTTTTTTTTTTTTTTTTTTTTTTTTTTTTTTTTATCAGAATAACTTTGGCAAACATGGTGCATTAGTTCAGGAATTGCAATTGGATAATGCAAAACTTGTGGCAGAAATGCGACACGAGAAAGAGAAATCTGATTTATTGCAACAACATTTGCGTGAAGAACAAAACGTAAGAGAAAAGTTGTTTCATGTTTCTGAATTTTTTGTGCTTCTGCATGTATTATGTTTTTCTAAAAAAAAAATAATACATAAAGAAAAGTTGTTTCATGTTTCTGAATTTTTTGTGCTTCTGCATGTATTATGTTTTTCTAAAAAAAAAATAATACATAAAGAAAAGTTGTTTCATGTTTCTGAATTTTTTGTGCTTCTGCATGTATTATGTTTTTCTAAAAAAAAAATAATACATAAAGAAAAGTTGTTTCATGTTTCTGAATTTTTTGTGCTTCTGCATGTATTATGTTTTTCTAAAAAAAAAATAATACATAAAGAAAAGTTGTTTCATGTTTCTGAATTTTTTGTGCTTCTGCATGTATTATGTTTTTCTAAAAAAAAAATAATACATAAAGAAAAGTTGTTTCATGTTTCTGAATTTTTTGTGCTTCTGCATGTATTATGTTTTTCTAAAAAAAAAATAATACATAAAGAAAAGTTGTTTCATGTTTCTGAATTTTTTGTGCTTCTGCATGTATTATGTTTTTCTAAAAAAAAAATAATACATAAAGAAAAGTTGTTTCATGTTTCTGAATTTTTTGTGCTTCTGCATGTATTATGTTTTTCTAAAAAAAAAATAATACATAAAGAAAAGTTGTTTCATGTTTCTGAATTTTTTGTGCTTCTGCATGTATTATGTTTTTCTAAAAAAAAAAATAATACATAAAGAAATCGATGCTTCTGCATTTATTGACCCGCAATTTCTACGAGGTTGGCTCGGGCTCACTCGGCAGCTGACGGAAATAGCCGGAAAAGGTTAGCTGAGCATTCCACAATTAATGCGTTGTCTGCTTTTAGCTAACACGAATCTATGAAGTCTACTTTTTATAAATTGGAAGAAATAAAAAAATTAATTTTAATTACACAGGTTAGAGTTAGATACATGTTTTAATTTTATTTGCATGTTCTTCTCATTTATTGTTATAATTTTCTCGTAGGGGTTTAACATTTCGTGATCTTCCACTTCCGGTTATTCTTGTAATCAGTCGAGCACACCTGTAGGTTGGTAAATGCAGGATTACCGAATTTTTAGGTGCGGATTGATAATTTGGATTCTTCATCTTGAATGTTAACTTCACAACATTTCGGCTGATGTAACATCCAACTTTCAACAACACTAACAATCAGGCACAAAATACTTTTTGTCACGTCCACGTGTTTAGAAAATTTACTTAGATTTCCTAACGGCATGTTGACTATCTGGACAAAATAAGGTATATTATTTTTAATTTTGTTTTACATGTCCAACTCAGTCCTGCAATGGTCACAGGTATCAGTTTATATTGTCATGAAGGCTGCCCTCTTACAATTATAACTGAAGTCGTTTAATAAAAATTATTGCAGATTAGAAGTGTTTGAGGTTCAGGTCTCGCTGCCCTGCAAAATTGCACTGCAAACACAAGCTGAAAAAAACTGTCCTGAATCTTAGGGGAAATTTGTCTGGATGCAAGAATTTTTCATACTTTTATGTTGTGAATTTGATTCTAGAAATTTTCTGTCATGAATTTTTCATTTTTTGATGTGAATTTGATTCTAGAATTTTTCTGTCATGAATTTTTCATATTTTGATGTGAATTTTATTCTAGAAATTTTTCTGTTGTGAATTTGATTCTAGAATTTTTTGTCATGAATTTTTCATATTTTGTTGTGAATTTGATTCTAGAATTTTTCTGTCATGAATTTTTCATATTTTGATGTGAATTTTATTCTAGAAATTTTTCTGTTGTGAATTTGATTCTAGAATTTTTTGTCATGAATTTTTCATATTTTGTTGTGAATTTGATTCTAGAATTTTTCTGTCATGAATTTTTCATATTTTGATGTGAATTTTATTCTAGAAATTTTTCTGTTGTGAATTTGATTCTAGAATTTTTTGTCATGAATTTTTCATATTTTGTTGTGAATTTGATTCTAGAATTTTTCTGTCATGAATTTTTCATATTTTGATGTGAATTTTATTCTAGAAATTTTTCTGTTGTGAATTTGATTCTAGAATTTTTTGTCATGAATTTTTCATATTTTGTTGTGAATTTGATTCTAGAATTTTTCTGTCATGAATTTTTCATATTTTGATGTGAATTTTATTCTAGAAATTTTTCTGTCATTAATTTTTTCATATTTTGATGTAAATTTGATTCTAGAAATTTTTCTGTCATGAATTTTTCATATTTTGATGTGAATTTTATTCTAGAAATTTTTTCTGTCATTAATTTTTCATATTTTGATGTGAATTTGATTCTAGAAATTTTTCTGTCATGAATTTTTCATATTTTGATGTGAATTTTATTCTAGGAATTTTTCTGTTGTGAATTTGATTCTAGAATTTTTTCTGTCATGAATTTTTCATATTTTGTTGTGAATTTGATTCTAGAAATTTTTCTGTCATGAATTTTTCATATTTTGATGTGAATTTTATTCTAGAAATTTTTCTGTCATGAATTTTTCATATTTTGATGTGAATTTTATTCTAGAAATTTTTCTGTCATAAATTTTTCATATTTTTATGTGAATTTTATTCTAGAAATTTTTCTGTCATACATTTTTCAAGAACAAAGACTTTTTTTTTGTCTTCACCTTTTCTTTTCATGTCATCTCTTCAATTATGTCTCACTATGTGAGTCCAAAAAATATTTGCTGATGACACAATACTCTGTAACGAATGAACACATATTTAAGGCAATGGCATAAACATTAGAGGAAGACCTCCAGTCTGTAGTGGAATGGGGACATAAATGGATGGCAACATTCAATGCTGCTAAGACTAAGCTTCTTTCCTTTAATAATTACAAAAAACCTTTTCAACCACTGATAACCATACACTACCTGTAAGCTCTTCATTCAAACTCCTTGGCTTAACGCTCCCAGGGGACATGAATTGGAACATATACATTGAGGGCGTTGCAAAGGCTGCTTCAGAGAAGATGGGTTACTTATGCCTGAGAGTATCCCGTACCTCTACAGGGCCACTGTCCGCCTATATATGGAATATAGTTGCCACATTTGCTACTAGCCTTTCTTTCTTAGATATGGTAAAAATAAGAATCTTCAACCAAATTCCAACTCTTGTTCTGTCGGTGAAATGTTACGTCCCTGTGCTGATTTTACAAGCATTTTTTTAGATGAACTCCAAGCCCTTGTACCCCTCGACATAAAAAAAACCCCAATAAACCTGACAAGCAGCAAAATCCCACCCCTACACAGAGATCCCCAGATGCCAGAAAGCCTTTTACTTTAATAATTTCTTTCCTTAAACTGCTAAATTTTGGAATTCTCTTTCAGGCTCCTGCTTCCTTGACTGTACTGACATGCAGTAGTTCAAGTGTAATGTGAACAGACATCTTGCTGTTCAACTCCCTACATAGTATCCCTGCAAATTGTGTCCCAACTAGTAGGTCCCTACATTTATGTGGAACTGTGCCTTCTTTGGGGTGAAATAGAAAAAAAAATTGACTTAGATCTATTAATCTCAGAGGAAGATTAAATGTGGAGAGCACACAATGTGTGCAGAATAGGAGACTTTGTTGCTATGGTCACATTAAAAGAGTAGGTGTGAATTCTTGGATTAGTAGATGTAGAACAATCTGGCAGGGTCAGTTTACAGTAAGATCAAGGGAAACATAGGATAAAATGATAAGAATGGACTTAAGAGAAAAATGGGTAAATAAAGACCTGGCCAGAGATAGGTTAGTTTGAAAATCAATTTTTAAAACATGTGAAACTGACATCAAATATTGTTGGATAATCCAGATCCTCCGAGAATGATGTCAAAAGAAGTGTCAGTCAGAAGCCTGGATGTGGATGCTCCTGGGAATGACATCAAAAAAGTCAAAATGGGGGATGTAGAATCCCTGAGGATTAGGTCAGTGAGATTGACCAACTTTTCAGGACAATACATGTTGGATTGTTGATGTCATCTGGGCCAATAAAATAGATGTGCAGACAACAGGAAGGAGAGAGCAACTACAATGGCCAAGCTAAGTGGCACACTTTTTTGTCTGCTACAAGAACGCACCCACCTCGCCCTGCACACTGTCGTTAATATGAAAACTGTCATTTGGAAACTGAAAAGGTTATTTTGAATAAACAAAATATTTTTATAACCATCTGTATATGCTTTCATTTTGCTGCCGAGTGTTTATATTGAGACGATGAAAAGGTTGATTTTTTTTTAGAAATTATATAGACTGCAAAACAACATTTGATCGGCTGCAACGAATGTATAACAATATGATAGAATATATCTCACTAATGATGCAATTCTCTATCTGTATAAACGCCAAGTACGTTCAAGGATGGAGTACTGCTGCCACATCTGGGCAGGAGCTGCTAAAAACAGTCTATCCTGCCTTGACAGAGTACAAAATAGACTTTGTGACTTGGTGGGGGATACCCTTTTCTCTTCCCTGCAACCTCTTTCCCACCGAAGAGACGTTGTAAGCCTGTCTCTGTTTTATCGTTATTTCCATGGCAAGTGCTCGTCTGAGCTCCATTCTCTGCCCCCCCCCACCGATCTTTCATGAAAAACACCGGACTAGCTGAAACCACTGTCAATAATTTTCCCCACTCTTTATACGTGCCTAAATCGAAACGTAGATTCCATGAACAAAGCTTCTTTCTTAGAACTGCATGGCTGTGGAACTCTCTGCCACTTGCCTGTCCCCCCCCCCCCGAATTCAACTTGGATGTCTTCAAATCCAACACAAACAAATTCCTTAAGTAATGACACCTTATCAAATCCCCAATACTAAAAATTACTACGATACTATCCCACTGATTAGTGTACACACAATAACCCTTATCCCCGAGTGGCTCCTGGGCCTTAGTGGTGACCCCCATGTAAAAAAAAAAAAAAGAAGAAAAATGAGGATGTTTCAGTTAGTAGATATAGAATTGCGGAGTTACAGAGGAAGGTACGGAAAAACATGGGAGGAAACGGTAAGAATTGACTTGAGAAAGAGGTATAAATAAATTCTTGGCTTGGTTAGTTTAGAAGTCAATTTCTAAAAGCCATCTAATGCATGCCTGTGTATAAAACTGCTGTTAAATCGAATATGACGATAATGATAAAACTTAATTTTCTTCTGTATTATTTTAAAGGCTCGATACACGTTGGATGCAAACCTCAAAGAAGCTAATCTACAACTGCAGGATAAAATAATGGTAAGATTTTGTTCCATTTTACTTATCGAGTTTTTAGAATTTGTACTTCTCTATCTTTCCATGAAAGAATCGCATGAAGTACAAAACAAATATCAGCTTATTGATTATATAACTTGTATTGATCGAACTATTGTTCTCATCTTGAGTGTTATTCGTGAAACGTTTCGGTCGACCAAAACGTTTCACAAATAACACTCAAGACGAGAACAATAGTCCGATCAAAACAGTAATACAAACAATCAGCCCTCATTTAAAGAATTCAGAACTGAAAGATCAGCTTATTTTTATACAAAAACTAGCAGGAAGATCCGACATTGCCCGGATTGAATGAATGTTTCACACTCCCATATTTTTATTGCCATCAAAATCGGTGAAATCGCTCATTTTTTAATCAAATCGATTGATTGCCTGCTTTAGTTGGAGACCCATTGTGGTGCACTGGGAAGAAGCTTTATATGCCTCTATGCAGTGACGTAGTCCACAATACATTGTAGTCTACATTGCACTGTAGAGAAGTGCTGTTTTTATAAAATGATTATTTATATATAATGGCTTGAATTAAAGTTTGAAATGAAAAAGTTGAGTATTATGCTTCAATTGTGCTCTAAACAGAAACACTCATTTTGAACATGCCCCTGTCATATCAGAGAAACTGCTATTGATTTCATATGCCTAGACTTGCTGCTTGTGCGGTGATAATGGCTTGAATTTAAGTTTTAAAAAGTCAAGTATCATGGTGCAATTGTGCTTTAAACAGAAACATTCATTTCGAATGCACCCTTGTCACATCAAAGAACCTACTGTTGATTTTATATATCGAGCCTTTCTGCTTGTGTGGTGATAAAACTTGTCACTTGTGATGTTAGGTTGTGTAAGGTGTTAACTTTGGTCAAGATCGCCTGTTCCTTTTTTCATCAGATTTTTTTGATTATTGATACTTATCGGAGAAATTTCAATGCAGACCCTATCTAAGAACACTGTCAGGAACATAAGGTACCTTTGTGTGAAATTTTATAAAGATAGGCCAAGCCATTTTCGAGTCCATAAGGAACTCGCTCACACACAGACAAAGTTCCTTTTATGTAATAGTAGATAGATAAACTGATTTTTCTTTTAGCTGAAATTCTTTTAATCCGAGAAACATTGTCTTAATCCATGGATAGGCTTTTACAGCGTGTTGTGTCCAACAACTTATGAGAAAGCAAGGTGAAATAAATGTTTGCATACAAACATAAACAAAGACTTAAAAATATATACTTTATTATAATTTGACTAACACTGCGGGTTCATAAGATTAGGCTCCGATCTTTGAATTTGAAATGCTTCTATAATAGAGTGCATATGAGCACGTATGAAAATATCACCAGCAGCCGAAAGAATGGATGGCAAGTGATTGTATTAGCAGCAGGAACAGTGTTTGAACGCATATGCAAATTAGGACCTGTGCACAAGCTGGCGTCTGAAGAAAAATAAAAATAAAGGACAACATGCGGTCAGAGAGAAACAAAGTCGCGTCGAAGGAGACAGACGTGTAAAGTGAAGGCGAGAATGGGCCAACTGTGGCCAGCATGTGGTTGGAGGAAAGAGAAATGCGGTCAGGTTAGATGAACATGTGGCAGCGATGATAACGGTAATAGAAGATTTTGTTAAAAAAGAAAAAAAAATGCTGATTCGGATTTTATTTTTTTTATTAACTTTTCACCTTATAAATATCTATCATATAACAAAAACCCTCTTGACATCACATGACCAATTGAATGAATTGTAGATGCCACTAACTTTGGAAATTTACGGGTTGAAATAATATTTGAGAATTCATGTATAGAAATAACCATTTGGAAGTGCATGTAGCGAGATAACCTTTGGAAGTGCATGTATCGGGATAACCTTTTGGAAGTGCGTGTATCGGGATAACCTTTTGGAAGTGCGTGTATCGGGATAACCTTTTGGAAGATCATGTATCGGGATAACCTTTTGGAAGTGCGTGTATCAGGATAACCTTTTGGAAGATCATGTATCGGGATAGCCTTTTGGAAGATCATGTATCGGGATAACCTTTTGGAAGATCATGTATCGGGATAACCTTTTGGAAGATCATGTATCGGGATAACCTTTTGGAAGATCATGTATCGGGATAACCTTTTGGAAGTGCATGTATCGGGATAACCTTTGGAAGTGCATGTATCGAAATAACCTTTGGAAGTGCATGTATCGAGATAACCTTTGGAAGTGCATGTATCGGGATAACCTTTGGAAGTGCATGTATCGGGATAACCTTTGGAAGTGCATGTATCGGGATAACCTTTGGAAGTGCATGTATCGAGATAACCTTTGGAAGATCATGTATCGGGATAACCTTTGGAAGTGCATGTATCGGGATAACCTTTGGAAGTGCATGTATCGGGATAAGCTTTGGAAGTGCATGTATCGGGATAACCTTTGGAAGTGCATGTATCGAGATAACCTTTGGAAGTGCATGTATCGGGATAACCTTTGGAAGTGCATGTATCGAGATAACCTTTGGAAGTGCATGTATCGGGATAACCTTTGGAAGTGCATGTATCGAGATAACCTTTGGAAGTGCATGTATCGAGATAACCTTTGGAAGTGCATGTATCGGGATAACCTTTGGAAGTGCATGTATCGGGATAACCTTTGGAAGTGCATGTATCGGGATAACCTTTGGAAGTGCATGTATCGAGATAACATTTGGAAGTGCATGTATCGAGATAACATTTGGAAGTGCATGTATCGAGATAACCTTTGGAAGTGCATGTATCGGGATAACCTTTGGAAGTGCATGTATCGGGATAACCTTTGGAAGTGCATGTATCGGGATAACCTTTGGAAGTGCATGTATCGAGATAACCTTTGGAAGTGCATGTATCGGGATAACCTTTGGAAGTGCATGTATCGGGATAACCTTTGGAAGTGCATGTATCGAGATAACCTTTGGAAGTGCATGTATCGGGATAACCTTTGGAAGTGCATGTATCGGGATAACCTTTGGAAGTGCATGTATCGGGATAACCTTTGGAAGTGCATGTATCGGGATAACCTTTGGAAGTGCATGTATCGGGATAACCTTTGGAAGTGCATGTATCGAGATAACATTTGGAAGTGCATGTATCGAGATAACCTTTGGAAGTGCATGTATCGAGATAACCTTTGGAAGTGCATGTATCGAGATAACCTTTGGAAGTGCATGTATCGGGATAACCTTTGGAAGTGCATGTATCGAGATAACATTTGGAAGTGCATGTATCGAGATAACCTTTGGAAGTGCATGTATCGGGATAACCTTTGGAAGTGCATGTATCGGGATAACCTTTGGAAGTGCATGTATCGAGATAACATTTGGAAGTGCATGTATCGAGATAACCTTTGGAAGTGCATGTATCGAGATAACATTTGGAAGTGCATGTATCGAGATAACCTTTGGAAGTGCATGTATCGAGATAACCTTTGGAAGTGCATGTATCGAGATAACCTTTGGAAGTGCATGTATCGAGATAACCTTTGGAAGTGCATGTATCGGGATAACCTTTGGAAGTGCATGTATCGGGATAACCTTTGGAAGTGCATGTATCGAGATAAGCTTTGGAAGTGCATGTATCGAGATAAGCTTTGGAAGTGCATGTATCGAGATAAGCTTTGGAAGTGCATGTATCGAGATAAGCTTTGGAAGTGCATGTATCGGGATAAGCTTTGGAAGTGCATGTATCGGGATAAGCTTTGGAAGTGCATGTATCGGGATAACCTTTGGAAGTGCATGTATCGGGATAACCTAACTAATTTTGGTATCCAATCTGTCTTGTGGCCAAGGAGAAAAGAGACTGATTCTATTTTTTTTTCTCTTTTTTTCTTTCTACATCACTTTTTTTTTTGCTATTTAGACGTTTTACTCATTTTACACTGTGACTTTTATGTTTGTACTCAATGTTTTCTACTTTACAGGTTTTTTCAATTTTAATCTTTGGAAAATTTTGACACATATTTTAACACCACGCTTTGAATTCAACAACTTCTCTTTTTTTTAACAGGAGGAAATCAATGAAGATGTGGAACCTCTTCTTCATGTAAGTATTCTCTTATTTCTAATGAACTTCACAATCTAGTAGGAGATAATTTCTCCTTAAATTCGTTCATGTTGTGTATGAATGGCAGGAGGAGGACTTTGATTTTGAGAGTATTAACTCCTCCCCTCACCTAAATATGAGGTTGCTGGAAAACATAACTGAATCATTCTACTGCTTGAGATAGTCTCTGACTTCTGATGTAGTTCTCTACCATTTAGGTAATATCCTTAGTACTGTTGTCACATCTGATGAAGTGCCACTCAGCATATTCTTTCTTGCCTTAACAGAGTATAAAACTAACTTTGCAATCTAGTGGAAGATGATTTCTACTATCTTCTACAGCTCATTCCTCACAGAAAAAATGTTGTGTAGTCTCCTATTCTGCTAACAGTTTTAATTTTCCTCTGAGATTCTTAGATCTATGGTCCTGGATATGACCTTAAACTATATCCAGTGGTGAGGCCCCAGTTTACAGGCTTTG